>NC_041382.1:494554046-494580649 GCF_002162155.2 Triticum dicoccoides
TTACACATCATACCATGGGTTTCATGAATCACCATATACAGAGATTCGTAGACACAGCTTGTTGCCAGATAATCTTCAGTGTGTGAAAGGCATCAAGCTTCCATGCGATGGATGGCTTTTGCAAACCCGACATGCGGCGATGTGGTTCATGCCAACAGCAAATATGCACAACTTGATTCGTGATGATATCTAGACTGAGCCATGTATTCTGCTGCTGTAGCACGACCCTCTTTTGTTGGATATTATGTACTGTTGTTAGTTTGAAGCACTCCTCTGGTTTGAAGGATAGATACCTTCCTGGGATCAAGTGCATCCTAACTCACCTGCGTAGGATGTACTGATAATGATGATGGAGATGCTGCGCAGAAGCCATATATATATATATATATATTAGGCTTCAAGTGCGTACTTGTTAGTTAAACCTATGTATAAATTGTGACACTAAATACGACTAGTAAGTAGTACAGTAGCAGTACTAGTATACGTCGGTCAAATTATTCATCATGTCCACACATTGAATTGACGTGACAACATGCTGCGCGTGAGGTGACACAAGAATCCCGGCGGCGTGTTTGGGTATTCTGGACTTCAGATTTGGAGTACCACTTATCTGTCGAAATCTTTCACCATTCACTTAAAACACTCGATTGATCATACATTGAGTACCATAACTGGAATTACCGATGCTAGTCAAAGAAGGATTGGCCCGCGCTGCCGGCTGGCGTCAAGTGTGATCCCACGGATCGGGAGCTGATCGAGCACCTTGAGGCCAAAGTGAGTGCTGACAGCGCGAGATTTCAGTCTCTCATCAATTTGTTCATACCGACCATCGACAGCGAGCACGACATATATTACACCCAACCTGAGAAACTTCCAGGTAAGACACCGATCGGCCGTCTACTTGCACAAACATATTCCTTTGTTTATAGCTCTATTTTTCTTTTTAGACACAGACCTGGTGAAGCAATTACAATTTGACAGTTAATAAAAAGTGAAACAAGTGACTGCAACATGCCAAAGATGTTATGAAAATGCCAACTAGGTACACTAAAACTTGTATTCCACAATACTGCAGGTGTCACACTGAGTGGCCTAAGGAAGCATTTCTTCCAGCGCAATTCCAGGGTGTTCAAAAGGGGCGCATGGACGCGTCGCAAGATACAGTCAGAGTGCGGCATGCACGCGATGTGGCACAAGACCGGCAATACCTTGCCGGTGATGGTCAACGGCCGGCAGACGGGCAGCAAAAAAGGTTCTGGTGCTGCACACCAACAAGAACTTCGACCAGCAGAGGACCAACTGGGTGATGCACTAGTACCACCTCAGGGACCTGGAGAAAGAGAAGGAGCGGGAGCTGGTCCTCTGCAAGATTTTCTACCAGACGAACACTAGGGCCAGGAGTAAAAAGATTATAAGTTAGTTTGGTATTGGTAGTTGTACTACCTTGTCGTCCGCAAGTTGGTATTGTTGTTAACGATCTTTTGGTATGAACTTGCATTTGCTTCCAACCATCATGCCGAGGGTCGACGTGGATATAAAGCTGAATCATTTGTTTTGAAACAATTTTTCAGGCACCTGATTTTTATTTGATGGGTAGCATAAGCACCTGCCGTTTGAATTCCCAGTTCTCCAATTTTTTGAAACAAGTGCATGCACTTATTATCACGATAAAAAAACAATATCCGTGCTGCATCCCAATTATCAGTCTATACTTGCAGAATTCTCTCGTTTATTGAGCACGTATATTGTTTTTTCAGGTCGAGCAAGTTTCAACTGGGCTGTAGATTGCCCAGGGTTGTTTTCTTTTTAACAGTCCCAGCCCATGACGACAACGGGGCACAAAGATCCAGCAAGTATCTATAGGCCTTTGGCCCGCCAGCGTTAGTTATATTTTGTATTACAACATCCACATGCAGTTTTTTACTGAATCAAACACACAGCCCAGTTCTATTTTCCTCTTGAAACGCATGTCCTACATCCATTTTCTAATCTCTACCTATAGTTTTACTAGTTCATATACACGTATCATTATATTGAAAACACATAAAATGCCCTTTTCATATTTACATCCTTATTTTTGTTGTTTTTCCCACCCAGCGCTGATTTTTTTTACCATTGGTTTTCCCTTAAACCAACTAAATTGTCCCACATCTTATTTGCTTACAAAAACAAAACGATTTTTGGCAAATCAATAAGTTCTTAAAAAATGTTTATTATTTCGGGATTACAATAGTTCGGACTCCACCGAAATATGCAAAATAAGGTTGGACTTTTTGACCGTGGTCCTGGGCAGAAAATGGGCTGTAATAAATTACTTAAGAATTAGCAAATGGGCTGCAAATTATAAAAAATAGCAAATGGGCTTTATGTTGTCTGCCACAGATTTGGAGGCTGACTTGTGGGCCTACTAAGTTCATGCGTACACAAAGTTTCTCAAAAAAGAAACTTAGTCAACAATCGACTCTACCAGCGTCAGACCCTTAGATGTCAATCTAACGACAACCGTGCTTCCTCAGTCTCTGGTCTTCCTGCCCCAGCCGCCCAAACTAGCGCCGTCGGAACCGCCTGCTCCCGCCTCCCGTGGCCGGCAGTGCTGCCGAGAAGGCCTCACGGCCCCATCATACTCGCATCCCTGGCCTGTCTATCCCTCTACTCACCCACACCTCCTGTTATTTTCCGGCGACGGCAGCCGAACCAGTCAACCCTTGTACTCTCCACCGCATGGGCAGCCACTGCCGTGTCTTCCCCGGCTCCGTGTCATTCCCTTCATAGGCCTCGCCGTCATCCACCGCCCTGGTGCTCTCGGCGCGGCGTGGTCAACGATGTCCATCTAACGGCCATAGTGCTTCTTCAACCTCTGGTCTTCTTGCCCCAGCCGCCCAAAGCTGTGTGGGTCGTGCCGCGTGCTCCTGCCTCTCGTGGCCGGCTGTGATGCCGCGGAGGCCTCACCGCCCCCTACTACTCCCACCGCTGGCCCATTCTATCCCTCTACTCACCCACACCCCCTGTTATTCTGTAGCGACGGCAACCTCATGCCGCAGCCGAACCAGTGAACCATCGTACTCCTATCCGCGTGGGCATCCACTGCCACGTCTTCCTCGGCTCCGCGTCGTCTCCTTCCTAGGCCTCGCCGTCGTCCACCGCCTTGGTGCTCTCGGCATGGCGTGGTCAATGTGGTCAACGACCGACTTCCATCGGAAGAGTACTGTACGTGGAGAGGCTGACAGCTGGGTCCACGGCCACATCCCAGTTTTTTTGTGATTTGCCAAGTAAGTCGCTTTGTCAGGCCTGTTGGGATGCAAATCTTTCAAGACGAGGAGAGCTTCATTCGGCTGGCCGAGAAAATGGCCCAACAGTAATGAGAAATGGGCTGTACATTTTTAAAACACATCAAACCGGCAACTCGTTTAAATTTTTTTTTTCATTTCGAGATTTTAAATTACATTAATTTTTATGCGTGGAGAATTTGTTGGATTTTATATAGATATACATTTATTTTTAAAATCAGTTTGAATGTGAGTCGAAATTTCGGGATTAAAAACAGTTCGGACCGCACGGAAATATGCAAAATTTCGTTAATTTTTTAACCGTGGCCACAATATGGGCTGTAATGCTAACAAAAAGAATATGGGCTCCAAAAAATGCGCTGTAAATTATTAGAAATAATGGCAGATGGGCTGCATGCTGTTTTCCACAGATTTCAGGCTTTCCTAAAAAAAGGTTGACACACAAGAAGTGACTGTTGGATGTCCATCGAACGACCGTCGTGCTTCTTCAATCTCTGCTCTTCCTGCTCCAGCCGCTCAAACAAGTGCCGGTGGGACTGCCTGCTCCCTCCTCCCCGTGGCCAGCTATGCTGCCGTGCAGGCCTCACCGCCCCACCGTACTCCCATCGCTGGCCTAGCCATCCCTCTACTCACCCACACCTGCTGTTATTCTCCGGCGACGGCAAACGAACCAGTAAACCCTCGTACAGTCGTACTCCCCTCCGTGTGGGAAACAACTGCCGAGTCTTCCCTGCCTCCGTGTCGTTCCCTTCCTAGGACTCGCCGTCATCCACCGCCCTGGTGCTCTCGGCGCGGCCTGGTCAACGTGGTCAACGACCGACATGCATCTGAAGTGGACTGTACGTGGAGAGGCCGACAGCTGGGTCCACGGCCGCATGCAAGGAAATGCCTCCTTATTACGCGCAAAATAATGATTCCTCCACCTGACATCAGGGACCCACCGAAAGGGCCTCTGTATTTCGCAAAAAAAACGTTACCGCCGCTGACAGCTCGAACCCACCAGCTATATCTTCGCACGCAAGGAAGTGCCTCCTTATTACGCTAAAAAAATGAATACCCCCTGCTAGCTGGGACCCACCTTGGTGGGAGGCTGACTTGTGGGTCTACTAAGTTGACGGGGATGGAGGGATTTGTCAACTTAGTCAATATGCACGATTCTAGCTCCAGTGATCGTACGATGTCCATCCAACGGCCGTAGTGCTTCTTCAACCTCTGGTCTTCTTGCTCTAGCCGCCCAAACCAGCGCCGGTCGTGCCTCGTGCTCCTGCCTCCCGTGGCCGGCTGCGATGCGGCGGAGGCCTCACCGCCCCATACTACTCCCACCACTGGCCAGGCCATCCCTCTACTCGCCCACACCCCTTTTATTCTACGGCGACGGCAGCCTCACACCGCAGCGAACTAGTGAACCCTCGTACTCCTCTACGCATGGGCATCCCCTGCCGCATCTTCCCTGGCTCCGCGTCGTCCCCTTCCTAGGCCTCGCCGTCGTCCACCGCCCTGGTGCACTCGGCGCGGCATGGTCAACGTGGTCAAGGAACAACTTCCATCGGACGTGGACTGTACGTGGAGAGGCTGACAGCTGGGTCCACAGCCGCAGCAAGGAAGTTCCTCCTTATTACATGCAAAATAATTATTCCTCCACCTGACAGCGGGGACCCATCGGACGGGCCACTGTACTTTGCCCCTTGACTGTTGGGACCCACCAGCTACATCTTCGCACGCAAGGAAGTGCCTGACAGTCGGGACCCACCTGGTCGAAGCGTACATAGCGTTGTCATTCTGGTCGCGAACTTGTATGTACATATATACTGGTCGATGTAGAGGCACGCACATGTCGTAGTAGAGGCGCGCACGTAGCATGTACACGTAGGTACAACGGCCAGGGTTCAAGAAAGAAAATACGGCCACGTATGTGTACATACGGGCGGGGTCTCGAACGCCTACTCGCGCATACATACGGCCAGGGCTCGTGTACATGGCTGGGTCAGAACGGAGAAACAGCATTGTCGTCGTGCTCATGGGGAGGCAACGGAATGCGTCGTGTTCATGGGGAGGCAATGGAATGCGTCATGTTCATCGGGAGGGCTTGGATGGAACAAACGATGGAAA
Source organism: Triticum dicoccoides (assembly GCF_002162155.2). Classification (NCBI taxonomy): domain Eukaryota; kingdom Viridiplantae; phylum Streptophyta; class Magnoliopsida; order Poales; family Poaceae; genus Triticum; species Triticum dicoccoides. Next base: position 494,559,443 of record NC_041382.1, read on the forward strand.
CGAGGCCTGGCATACCGCAGAACGGAGGAAACGGCCTTGTGTTCGACCGGCCACGTTCAAAACGGGATCCTGTTCATCGGGAGGGGTCTGGCGTACTGCAATACGGAGGAAACGGACCTCCTACGGTCGAAACAGTGGTCCTATTGATCGGGAGGGGTGTGGCGTACCGCAAAACGGACGAAATAGACTTGTGTTGGAGCGCTACGGTCGAAACGGGCATCCTGTTCATTGGGAGGGGTGTGGCGTACCGCAAAACGGGACTCCACGGGATACTGTTCATCTCCACCGTCGACCTCCTACAGCCTCCACGGGCTCCTGTTCATCCAGCCTCCACCGCGCTACTCCACCGGCTACTGTTCAACCACCCTCCACCGTCTACTGTTCATCCAGCCCTCCACACCACGGGGTCCTGTTCAACCACCCCTCCACGGGCACCCCTCCACCGTCTACTGTTCATCCAACCCTCCACACCACGGGGTCCTGTTCAACCACCCCTCCACGGGAACCCCTCCACCGTCTACTGTTCATCCAGCCCTCCACACCACGTGGTCCTGTTCATCCACCCATCCACGGGCACCCCCCACCATCTACTGTTCATCCAGCCCTCCACCACACCACGGGGTCCTGTTCATCCAGAGGCAACGCCACCGCTCACTGTTCATCCAAACCCCCCCACAACGCTTACTGTTCATCCAATAGATCGGCTTAAGTTAGCAGCAGTAGCGAAGGAAGTGCTCGATCGGGTTCAGTTAACAGCCATCGATCGATCGCTCGGGTTTAGTAACGCGTAGCCTGCAGTTGCATCGCTCGGGTTCAGTTAGAGCCCAACGCCATGCTCGGGTTCAGTTAGAGCCAATGCCTCGCACACACGCGTGTACGTGTACGAGAGAAGCGCATTGGGTGTTCGGTCCCTGTATACTGAGACCAGAACAAATTTTCCGTCGAGCTCCCCTCCTCAGCTCGGGAAAACTCTGCGGCATCCAGTACACTGCGGGGAAGATATGCGAACGCTCCTAGAGAGCTCCGAACTCGGGTAAGTAAAAGGAAAGTTTCCTTCACATGCTTGCTTTGCATAATGAATGCCTTACCCGCTGCTATCTTCTTCACCGCATCAATCTCCTGGAGGGCCTTGTGGGCTTCAGCCTTGGCGCTCCTTGCGCTTTCGAGCGCCTTCGCAAGCTCGGACTCTCGCGTCTTAGAGTCAAGCTCCAAGGACTCTTGTTTTTTGGCGAGAGCCTCGAGCTCTTGCTGCACCTCGCTTACCCGGGCTTCTTGCTTTTCCCGCTCAATGCGCTCCTTGGCCGCTTTGTCTTCGGCCTCGGACAGCGCCTTCTTAAGGGTTGCCACCTCGGTTGTGGCCCCTGACAAATTCATAATGATCCTATTACTATATAACCGAATTTATTTTTAATATATAGACAAGGTATTGCTTACCTTTGCTCTCCTCGAGCTTCCTCTTGGTAAGGCCGAGCTCGTCTTCGGACTGCTCAAGGTCCTGCTTTAGTGCAGCGACCTCCGCAGTACGTGCTGCCGCGGCCAGCAGTGAAGCCTGCATATGCACATAGACATATTCTGATTAGACTCCTGAGTCATCATTTGATCCTCTATTCGGCCTTTCTTCGCGAATGCCAAATAGAGCATAAGGGGCTACTGTCTATGTGGTAATATTTTCCTATATTTTTGATTGCTTACCTCAAAGCCTGTCAGGAGGCTGGGACAAGCTTCGGTCAGTCCGATTTTGGTGGACTGAACTTTCTCGATCACCGCACTCATAATAGTGCGGTGCTCTTCGTCGATGGAAGCACTGCAAAGCGCTTCCAGCAAGTTGTTCGGTGCCTATAGATGGACAGAGGCCACCGACACGGGCGACTTGCCCCTTTTAACGGGGATCGCCTACCGGAGTCCGGAACCACCGAAGGTTCCAGCGCAGTGTTCGGCTGGGGGCCGAACTTGGAGCCCGTAGGAGTCTTGCTCCCCTTGCGCCCAGGGTCTGGAAGGTCGCCTCGAGGCACCCCCAGGACTACCTCCCCTCGGCTCGGTGCCTTTTTAGACAACACCTCGACGTTGTCCGTAGGGCAAGGGGTGGAGGCGGTCGGAAGTGAATCGCTATTCATATCCGACGAGTCCAAAGAACCGTCCGACGAAGATACAACAAGACGGGCTTGGGACGGACTGCATAATCATATTCGGCGTAAGAAGAAGCAGTGCAATAAAACATACCATGAATTACTATGGTATCTGGATACTTACGACTTCGCCAGGGGATTCTCCCTGGGTAACCACTTGCCGCCGCTGTAGGCGGCCGTCGTGGAGCAGTCCGGAAAGAAGGGTCCTTCCCTTCTTGGACCCTTCCGCCTCCCCGGTTGGGGCGGCCTTCCTTTTCTCGTCTCCCCCGTCTAGGGGGGAGAACTTTCCTCTTCCTCCTCCTCGTTTTCATGCGAGGAGGGCGCATCGGAGTTATCACACGATGAGTCCAATATAACTTTGCGCCGGAGACCCTTTCGGGTCCCCGTGGCCTTCTTCGCTGGCACCTCGTAAGGCGCCGGAACCAGCATCTCCGTTAGGAGAGCATCTGCAGGATCTTCAGGCAGGGGGGCTGGGCAATTGATCCGCTCCGCTGTCTCCACCCAGTCCTGTTAATGGCATGGAAGCTTAGACCCCGCACATGATTAAAACTAGGGCACGCAAATATCCTGTGAGATACAAAAACCTACCGGATTGGCGTGGCGCTTTGCGCTGAGTCCACGGTCCTCGGTAAGGGGAGGAGGTACCTCAGCGCCCTTGAGCAACACTTTCCATACGTCCTTGTGCGTCATGTCGAAGAGCTCTCGCAGCGTCTGGTGCTCAGCCGGATCGAACTCCCACAAATTGAATACCCGTCGTTGACACGGGAGAATCCGCCGGAAGAGCATGACCTGGACAGCGTTTGGTCAGCTCTACCGGGGAACCCCAGGACATGCCCTTCTCTTTCGAGGAGGTGAGTCGCGTGGGGATTCCGGATCGAAATTCGGGGGCCGCCACCCAGTTGTGTCGCGCGGCTTGGTGATGTAGAACCACCCAGATTGCCACCCCTTTATGGTCTCCACATAGGAGCCTTCGAGCCAGGTGACGTTAGGCATTTTTCCCACCATGGCACCTCCGCACTCTGCTTGCTGGCCGACCACCACCTTCGGTTTAACATTGAAGGTCTTCAGCCACAGGCTGAGGTGGGGCCTGATGCGGAGGAAGGCCTCGCACACGACGATAAACGCCGAGATGTTGAGGATGAAATTGGGGGCCAGTTCATGAAAATCCAGCCTGTAGTAGAACATGAGCCCACGGACAAACGGGTGGAGGGGAAATCCCAGTCCACGGACAAAGTGGGTAAGAAAAACTACCCTCTCATGGGGTTCAGGCGTAGGGATGATCTGCCCCGCATCTAGCAGCCGGTGCGCGATATCCGCGGTTAGATATCCGGCTTCCCTTAGCTTTGCGATGTTCTCCTCCGTGACGGAGGAGACCATCCACTTGCCTCCCGCTCCGGACATACTTGGAGTGGTTTGACGAGAAAGACGCGAACTTGGGTGCTGGAGCTCGAGTGTGCGAGAATGGATAAGCAAGGAAGAAGAAGGCGTGGGTAAAAAGGGTGAATCTTTGTCCCTTTATAAGGGCGGAAGAGGTGATGCGCCTCCCCACTTGCGTGGTAAAATCGCTTATTCCCCAAGCGCCATAATTGATGGCGCGGTTGGGTTACCCACATCCGTATTGGTGAAAATCTTGTGATAAGGGACACGATCTCTGCTTCGACAAGACGTGTCAAGAAAAGCGCCTCGCGATATGTGCAGTGCTGGTTGAGAAAAACAGTTCGAATAATGACCGGGCCATGACATGATGTCATGTTACAAAAACGTGTCAGCAGATTAGATTTGTGGAAATATTATTCTCTCTACGGTGGTATGTGGAACTTGTTTTGCAGAGCCAGACACTATCCTTGTGTTCAAAATCTTCTATGGAGTATTCGGAAGAAGAACCCGCCTTGCAATGCCGAAGACAAAACTGCGCGCTGGACTCATCGTCATTGAAGCCTAGTTCAGGGGCTACTGAGGGAGTCCTGGATTAAGGGGTCTCCGGACAGCCGGACTATATCCTTTGGCCGGACTGTTGGATAATGTAGATACAAGATTGAAGACTTCGTCCCGTGTCCGGATGGGACTCTCCCTGGCGTGGAAGGCAAGCTTGTCAATACGGATATGTAGATCTCCTCCCTTGTAACCGATTTTGTGTAACCCTAGCCCCCTCCAGTGTCTATATAGACCAGAGGGTTTAGTCCGTAGGACAACATACAATCATACCATAGGCTAGCTTCTAGGGTTTAGCCTCTATGATCTCATGGTAGATCAACTCTTGTAATACTCATATTATGAAGATCAATCAAGCAGGACGTAGGGTATTACCTCCATCAAGAGGGCCCGAACCTGGGTAAACATCGTGTCCCCCACCTCCTGTTACCATCCGCCTTAGACGCACAGTTCGGGACCCCTACCCGAGATCCACCAGTTCTGACACCGACAGCAGTGCCACAAATAAGTTGCACAACCATTATCAACTCTGCATCTTTTGGCTTCAATACTATGAACATGTGTATCACTACTATCAAGATTTAGTAAAAATAGACCACTCATCAAGGGTGCATGACCATAAAAGATATTACTCATATAAATAGAACAACCAATATTATCTGATTTAAATGAATAACCATCTCGCATTAAACAAGATCCAAATATAATGTCCATGCTCAACGCTGGCACCAAATAACAATTATTCAGGTCTAAAACTAATCCCGAAAGTAGATGTTGAGGTAGCATGCCGAGGGCGATCACATCGACTTTGGAACCATTTCCCACGCGCATTGTCACCTCGTCCTTAGCCAATCTTCGCTTAATCCGTAGCCCATGTTTCGAGTTGCAAATGTTAGCAACTGAACCAGTACCAAATACCCAGGCACTACTGTGAGCATTAGTAAGGTACACATCAATAACATGTATATCGAATATACCTTTTCACTTTGCCATCCTTCTTCTCTGCCAAATACTTGGGGCAGTTCCGCTTCCAGTGACCAGTTCCTTTGTAGTAGAAGCACTCAGTCTCAGGCTTAGGTCCAGACTTGGGTTTCTTCACTTGAGTAGCAACTGGCTTGCTGTTCTTTTTGAAGTTCCCCTTCTTCCCTTTACCCTTTTTCTTGAAACTGGTGGTCTTGTTGACCATCATCACTTGATGCTCCTTTATTTCTACCTCCGTAGCCTTTAGCATTGCAAAGAGCTCAGGAATCGTCTTATCCATCCCTTGCATATTATAGTTCATCATGAAGATCTTGTAGCTTGGTGGAAGTGATTGAAAAACTCTGTCAATGACACTATCATCAGGAAGATTAACTCCCATTTGAGTCAAGTAGTTGTGGTACCCAGACATTATGAGTATATGTTCACTGACAGAACTATTCTCCTCCATCTTGCAGCTGTAGAACTTATTGGAGACTTCATATCTCTCTCAATCCGGGCATTTGCTTGAAATATTAACTTCAACTCCTGGAACATCTCATATGCTCCATGACGTTCAAAACGTTGTTGAAGTCCCGGTTCTAAGCCGTAAAGCATGGCACATTGAACTATCGAGTAGTCATCAGCTTTGCTCTCCCAGGTGTTCATAACATCTGGCATTGCTCCTGCAGTGGGTTTGTCACCTAGCGGTGCTTCCAGGACGTAATTCTTCTGTGCAGCACCAAGGATAATCCTCAAGTTACGGACCCACTCCGTGTAGTTTCTACCATCATATTTCAACTTAGCTTTCTCTAGGAACACATTAAAATTGAATGGAACAATAGCACGGGCTATCTATCTACAACAACATAGACATGCAAAATACTATCAGGTACTAAGTTCATGATAAATTAAAGTTCAATTAATCAAATTACTTAAGAACTCCAACTTAGATAGACATCTCTCTAATCATCTAAGTGATCACGTGATCCATATCAACTAAACCATGTTCGATCATCATGTGAGATGGAGTAGTTTTCAATGGTGAACATCACTATGTTGATCATATCTACTATATGATTCACGCTTGACCTTTCGGTCTCTAGTGTTCCGAGGCCATATCTGCATATGCTAGGCTCGTCAAGTTTAACCCGAGTATTCCGCGTGTGCAAAACTGGCTTGCACCCGTTGTATGTGAACATAGAGCTTATCACACCCGATCATCACATGGTGTCTCGGCACGACGAACTGTAGCAACGGTGCATACTCAGGGAGACCACTTATACCTTGAAATTTAGCGAGAGATCATCTTATAATGCTACCGCCGAACTAAGCAAAACAAGATGCATAGAGGATAAACATCACATGCAATCAATATAAGTGATATGATATGGCCATCATCATCTTGTGCCTTTGATCTCCATCTCCAAATCACCATCATGATCACCATCGTCACCGGCTTGACACCTTGATCTCCATCGAAGCATCATTGTCGTCTCACCAACTATTGCTTCTACGACTATCGCTACCGCTTATTGATAAAGTAAAACAATTACATGGCAATTGCATTTCATACAATAAAGCGACAACCATATGGCCCCTGCCAGTTGCCGATAACTGTGTTACAAAACATGATCTTCTCATACAATAAAATTTAGCATCATGTCTTGACCATATCACATCACAACATGCCCTACAAAAACAATTAGACGTCCTCTACTATGTTGTTGCAAGTTTTACGTGGCTGCTACGGGCCGAGCAAGAACCATTCTTACCTACGCATCAAAAACCACAACGCGGTATAGTGATTGCTTTTTGATCTTCAGAAAGAACCCTGTTCTCTGAATCCGATTCAACTAAAGCTGGAGAAACAGACACCCACTAGCCAGCTGTGTGCGAAGCACGTCGGTAGAACCAGTCTCACATAAGCGTACGCGTAATGTCGGTCTGGGCCGCTTCATCCAACAATGCTTCTGAATCAAGAATCAACTAGTGACAACAAGCAATATGTATATACCCACGCCCACAAATCCTTTGTGTTCTACTCGTGCATATAACATCTATGCATAAACATGGCTCTGATTCCACTGTTGGGGAACGTAGTAATTTCAAAATTTTCCTACGCACACGCAAGATCATGGTGATGCGTAGCAACGAGAGGGGAGAGTATTGTCTATGTACCCTCGTAGAACGTAAGCAGAAGCGTTATGACAACACGGTTGATGTAGTCGTACGTCTTCACGACCGACCGATCCTAGTACCGGAAGTACGGCACCTCCGCGATCTGCACACGTTCGGCTCAGTGACGTCCCACGAACTCACGATCCAGCAGAGTGTCGAGGGAGAGCTTCGTCAACACGACGACGTGATCACGGTGACGATGATGCTACAGGAACAGGGCTTTGCCTAAGAACTGCAACGATATGACCGAGGTGGATTATGGTGGAGGGGGCACCGCACACGGCTAAGAGATCAATGATCAACTTGTGTGTCTATGGGGTGCCCCTGGCCACGTATATAAAGGATAGAGGGAGGATGAGGCCGGCCCTCATAGGGCACTCCCAAAGTGTGGAGTCCTACTAGGACTCCCTAGTCCCAGTAGGATTCCAACTCCTACATGGAATAGGAAAAAGGGAAGGAAGAAGGAGAAGCAAGGAAGGGGGCGCCCCCTTTCCCTAGTCCAATTCGGACCAGTCCATGGGGAAGGGGCGCAGCCACCCTTGAGGCCTTTCTCTCCTTTCCCGTATGGCCCATTACGGCCCAATACGAATTCCCGTAACTCTCCGGTACTCCAAAAAATACCCGAATCACTCGGAACCTTTGCGACGTCCGAATATAGCCTTCCAATATATATATCTTTACATCTCGACCATTTCGAGACTCCTCGTTATGTTCCCAATCTCATCCGGGACTCCGAACAAACTTCGTTCATCAAATCACATAACTCATAATACAAATCTTCACAGAACGTTAAGCGTGCGGACACTACGGGTTCGAGAACTATGTAGACATGACCAAGACACATCTCTGGTCAATAACCAATAGCGGAACCTGGATGCTCATATTGGCTCCTACATATTCTACGAAGATCTTTATCGGTCAAACCGCATAACAACATACATTGTTCCCTTTGTCATCGGTATGTTACTTGGCCAAGATTCGATTGTCGGTATCCTCATACCTAGTTCAATCTCGTTACCGGCAAGTCTCTTTACTCGTTTCGTAATGCTACATCCCGTAACTGACTCATTAGCTACATTGCTTGCAAGGCTTATAGTGATGTACATTACCGAGAGGGCCAGATATACCTATCCGACAATCGGAGTGACAAATCCTAATTTTGATCCATGCCAACTCAACAAACACTATCGGAGACACCTGTAGAACACCTTTATAATCACCCAGTTATGTTGTGACGTTTGGTAGAACACAAAGTGTTCCTCCGGTATTCGGGAGTTGCATGATCTCATAGTCATAGGAACATGTATAGTTATGGACAAAGCAATAGCAGCAAACTAAATGATCATCGTGCTAAGCTAACGGATGGGTCAAGTCAATCACGTCATTCTCTAATGATGTGATCCCGTTAATCAAATGACAACTCATGTCTATGGTTAGGAAACATAACCATCATTGATTCAACGAGCTAGTCAAGTAGAGGCAAACTAGTGACACTCTGTTTATCTATGTATTCACACATGTACTAAGTTTCCGGTTAATACAATTCTAGCATTAATAATAAACATTTATCATGATATAAGGAAATATAAATAACAACTTTATTATTGCCTCTAGGGCATATTTCCTTCACATGTATAAGTCATGAAGAAAGAAGTAGCAATGAAACTGTAACGATCATTATGCTAAGCTAACAGATGGGTCTTGTCCATCACATCATTCTCTAATGATGTGATCCCGTTCATCAAATGACAACACATGTCCATGGCTAGGAAACTTAACCATCTTTGATTAACGAGCTAGTCAATTAGAGGCATACTAGGGACACTCTGTTTGTCTATGTATTCACACATGTACTAAGTTTCTGGTTAATACAATTCTAGCATGAATAATAAACACTTATCATGATATAAGGAAATATAAATAACAACTTCATTATTGCCTCTAGGGCATATTTCCTTCAATTAGCACTATTGAGAGATTGCACTAGCGAAAGTATGGACCCTAGGCCTTGTTTTTAAGCATTGCAATACCGCTTTTGTGCCTGCTTACTATTTGCTACCTTGCTGTTTTTATTTATTCAGATTATAAAAATATATTTCTACCATCAATATTACACTTTTATCACCATCTCTTCGCCGAACTAGTGCACCTATACAACTTTCCATTGTATTCTGTGTGTTGGGGACATAAGAGATTTCTTGTATTTGGTTGCAGGGTCGTTTGAGAGAGACCATATTCATCCTACACCTCCCATGGATTGATAAACCTTAGGTCATCTGTTTGAGGGAATATTTCTACTATCCTACAAAACTCTGCGCTTGGAGGCCCAACATGTGTCTACAAGAATAAAGTTGCATAGTAGACATCAACCGACTTTCAACCCTGTCAATCTCATTCCTCCTTGGCGTTAGCATATCTTTGCTCCTGACATTGATCATTCTACCATTCTCAATGATGAAGCTATATTCGAAGCCTTAACCGGCATCGACTGGATATCACCTGACATCCAGATGGGCGAAGGAGAGCTAGAGCGGGATGACCCGGAGTCATCAACCCACCGTGACGAAGACAACTAATACCAGGCGACTCTCAAATCAGGGCATAGACATCCTGTGCTGAAAAACACTTTGCTCCAATTATTCAAGTCCATGGTGGCCTTGTAATAGGCTAGATTTGAAAACAATGACCTGTCATGCCATCATGCATGTTAGCTTTTAACTGTTAAACCGCCAATTTGATATTTATTATCTACCGCTGTGTTTTGTCATAATATCATCATCCATGTGGGCCAGATCAATACTTTCATATTTCCTGCACACAAGTTAAACAGCATATGCCCTGGCGGTTTAAGCCAAGGCATGTAACAAACCCCAATATAATAGTCTTTGAATTTTTTTTAAGAAAGACTAGAGTAAGGGCCATCCAAACTGAAAGATTCTGGCGACTTAAAGTCTAAAGCCAGGGCGGGTTACCAAACCCCAAATATTCATACAATTATTGAAAGACATACCTATAGATTGACACCATGGTGATGCCTTGATAATTATAATTCAGAGCAAGTATCAACCCGAAGTCATGAAATATCATGATTTTGATTCCTCAAGGCAAAAATACCCTGGCGACTTAATGTCCGCTATCAGGGTGGGTTACCAAACCCAAAAATGCTCAAATATGAGTCATATAATCAGGGCTACATGGTGAGGGAGTCCTGGATTAGGGGGTCCTCGGGTGTCCAAACTACTTAATGTGGGCCGGACCGATGAGCCGTGAAGATACAAGGCAGAAGCCCCCCCGTATCCGGGTACGACTCTCCTATGCGTGGATGGCAAGATTGGTGTCCGGATATGTAATTTCCTTCCTCTGCAAACCGACTCTGTACAACCCTAGGCCCCTCTGGTGTATATATAAACCGAAGGGTTTAGTCCGTAGAGGCGATCAGAATTCATACAGGCTAGACATCTAGGGTTTAGCCACTTCGATCTCGAGGTAGATTAACTCTTGTAACCCCTATACTCATCAAATACAATCAAGCAGGATGTAGGGTTTTACCTTCATTAAGAGGGCCCGAACCTGGGTAAACATCATGTTCCCCTTGTCCCCTATTACCTTCGATCCTCAGACACACATTTCGGGACCCCCTACCCAAGATCGGCCGGTTTTGACACCGACATTGGTGCTTTCATTGAGAGTTCCACTGTGTCGTCGGCAGAAGGTTCGGAGGCTCGCTCGAGCATCGACAATGATGTTGTTTCCAGGGAAACTTTCTCCCCTGGTAAACTTTTTGTGTTTCGCGGCTTTGCTCCGCGTGCCAATTCAGTTGGTCACCTTGAACAAATCGATAGCTACGCCCTGGTCATCAGGTCACGTTCAGAAGCCTGAACTATGTTGCTGATATCCGAGGAGACTTGATCTTCGAAGGTTTCACAACCTCGGCCGCTCTTCCTCATCTTCAAGAAGGAAACCCGTCGGATCCATCATCAGGCACCGTTCAAGGATCAACCATCGTTCCTTCCCTGGCCTTAGATCCAGGCTGGACCACCTTGTCAGAAGACATGAGTATTAACCCCACCGGACTCTCTCCTACTACGGAGCTCCATGCCGGAGACCTAGAGGCGACTATATAATCGTCAAGCCTGGAATCAAATAGGATTCTCCCTATCATAGGGGAGTCGAACCCACCTCTGGATGCTAACTCCAAACTCTCGAGGTCTGCGTCCATTGAGCACGACCAGGTGGCGTTTACCATGCCTAGCTCTGCGGGTCCCCGGTTTCCCATCCAGCCTTCGCTCCTAAATGAGGCTCTGGACCTAATGCGATCTCTCGCCATTACCAAAGTATCACCTCCGAACTATGCCCAACCCAGACTAGGAGCTGAGAGCGGGGAATTTTGCGCCCCACCCAGCACCCACTTAATAGCCACTACCGAGGACTTAACTGACATGCTAGATTACGCCTCCGAAAACATCAACGGTATGGATGACAAAGTCGGAGACGAACCAGGCCAAAACCCGCCATTCACCGGGCGCTGGACGGCCACTTTCACTTACAACGTGTACATGGTGGATACCCCCGAAAAGAAGGATGACAACAGTGATAACAACCCGACCGAGGACAAGCCTGCCGAGGCACCATCAAAACACCGACGTCAGCGGCGCCGCTCAAAATCACGTCGCAAAAAGGAAAGCAATACCGGCACCGGAGATAACAATACTTCGGATGATGCCGAAGACCCCGAAGACCCCGTCGAGCCTACGTACGAGCAGGATGAATGGGAGGAGGGACAAGTTAACCCCGACGAACCCATCAGGAATGAGGATTCAGAGGATAGTAACTATCTCCCAGTCTTCGAGGAGGATGTCAGCCTTGGCAATGTAGATTTCATCGTGCCAGAGGAACCCCTCGAGCAAGAGCACTTCAAGCGACCGCTAACCGCCACTGCGAGGATCCTAAAAAAGAAACAACAACAGCTTCAAGCCGAACAGGATACGCTCAATGACAGATAGACCAAGGTCCTAGCTGCCGAAGAATATGGCCTTGAGCGCCCAACAAAGAGTTATCTGAAACATTGGCTACTACCACAATTCGACTACGAGGCCCTTGAGCAAATACCATCAAGATATAATCACGCCGACGAACCAAACCAACCACCACGTGGACAAGACAAAACGGTTGCTTATGCTGAACACCTGCCCGTGCCACCTCGCCATCGAGGCAAAGAGGTAGAGGCTCCGGGCTACACCTACGACTTATGTCAGGACCTGGACAATAGAGCCAGTCTGACTAGATCAATTTATGGATCAAGGGGGCATGCTCCAACGCGAGATTACGACCATCAAGCTTGGCGTGATAAGCATAACCAAACTCGGCCCGAAAACCAAACACATATGTCATCCGAACTCCGTCGGGACGTTGCCCGCCACAGAGGCGCCACACACCCCTTGTGCTTTACCGATGAGGTAATGCAACACCAGTTTCCAGAAGGGTTTAAACCCGTAAACATTGAAGCATACGACGGAATGACAGGTCCCGCGGTATGGATTGAAGATTTTCTTCTCCATATTCACAAGGCTCGCAGTGATGATCTCCACACCATTAAATACCTCCCCCTAATGCTAAAGGGACCAGCACAATACTGGTTGAATAGCCTCCCAGAGAACTCCATTGGCAGCTGGGAAGATTTGGAGGATGCCTTTCGAGACAACTTCCAAGGTACTTATGTTCGGCCACTGATAACCCACAAGTATAGGGGATCGCAATAGTTTTCGAGGGTAGAGTATTCAACCCAAATTTATTGATTCGACACAAGGGGAGCCAAAGAATATTCTCAAGTATTAGCAGCTGAGTTGTGAATTCAACCACATCTGGAAACTTAATGTCTGCAGCAAAGTATTTAGTAGCAAAGTAATATGATAGTAGTGGCAACGATAGAAAAAGTAACGGTAGCAAAAGTAATATTTTTGGGTTTTGTAGTGATTGTAACAGTAGCAGCGGAAAAGTAAATAAGCGAAGAACAATATAGGAAAATCTCGTAGGCAATGGATCGGTGATGGTGAATTATGCCGGATGCGATTATTCGTGCAACACTTATAACATAGGGTGACACAGAACTAGCTCCAATTCATCAATATAATGTAGGCATGTATTCCGAATATAGTCATGCGTGCTTATGGAAAAGAACTTGCATGAAATCTTTTGTCCTACCCTCCCGTGGCAGCGGGGTCCTATTGGAAACTAAGGGATATTAAGGCCTCCTTTTAATAGAGTACCATACCAAAGCATTAACACATAGTGAATACATGAGCTCCTCAAACTACAGTCATCACCAGGAGTGGTCCCGATTATTGTCACTTCGGGGTTGCCGGATCATAACACATAGTAGGTGACTATAGACTTGCAAGATAGGATCAAGAACTCTCATATATTGATGAAAACATAATAGGTTCAGATCTAAAATCATGGCACTCGGGCCCTAGTGACAAGCATTAAGCATAGCAAAGTCATAGAAACATCAATCTTAGAACATAGTGGATACTAGGGATCAAACCCTAACAAAACTAACTCGATTACATGATAAATCTCATCCAACCCATCACCGTCCAGCAAGCCTATGATGGAATTACTCACGCACGGCGGCGAGCATCATGCAATTGGTGATGGAGGAAGATTGATGATGACGATGGCTATGGATTCCCCTCTCCGGAGCCCCGAATGAACTCCAGATCAGCCGTCCCGAGAGAGTTCAGGGCTTGGCGGCGGCTCTGTATCGTTAAACGCGATGAATCCTTCTCTCTGATTTTTCTCTCCCTGAAAGTGAATATATGGAGTCAAGGTTGAGGTCGATGGAGTGTCAGGGGGCCCATGAGGCAGGGGGCGCGCCCAGGGGGCACTACTAGGAAAAGGGCTACTAATGGCGCACCAGTTTTGCCTACTAATGGCGCACTACTGGTGCGCCATTAGTATCACGCCACTAGTATTTCTTACTAATGGCGCACCACCGGTGCGCCATTAGTATCTGGTATACTATGGCGCACCACGCAGTGCGCCATTAGTATAGAACACCATGCGCCATTAGTATGCCTCCTAGGGGGCCATATTTAACCATGTGCTTTGGCATACTAATGGCGCATTGTTGGGTGATGCGCCATTAGTATACTTTGGCATACTAATGGCGCACTCTGTAGTGATGCGCCATTAGTATGAATATTAGTTTTTTTTACTTTTCTGATTTTTGCACAGGTTACAAAATATATTATTTGACAGAATATAGACAGCAGCACACATCAACAGCAGATTCATCGAATACAATAGAAGATTAGTCTCCGAATACAATTCATCATATTAGTCTCCGAATTCAAAAGACCGAACAAAGATAAAACATTACAAGTCTCGAGACCGCGAGTATCGAGTTTGTCTTCACATTACAAGTCGATATCGATCATCTAAACTACCATCACATAGAAGAGAGCCGCGGTCCTCACGATGAGCATCATCGCGGTGAAACTGGTCTTCATCCGGTTCCTCCAACGCTCCCTCCTCTCTCTCCCGCTAGATAGCGGGCATATCTAGATTCCGCATCCGCCCTAGTGGTGTACCCTTTGTAACTGTTACCGCTGAAACGGTGAACCTATCTCCGACACTCCTCCCAGTCGTCATAGACTCCGGGAACCTTACCCTTGTACACGACATACGACGGCATCTCTATGCACAAGCCAAACAACAGATAATACATACATAAGCAATATATTAGTGTGCAACAAAAGGATCGGAAGAGAAAAGCAAGACATTAATAGCACGATTCATGATCCTACTAATAAATAGCATCGATTACATCTAAGTTGAACGACTGTCCAAACCAAAGAGACATACAATTCATTAAAGTTTAATTACAACATGAGCCAATCAATGTTTGAGAACTACACATCACTACTTTCGACTCGACTCATGGGACAGGAGCGTGGATGAAGCCTCCGTCTTTCGTGATGGTCATGAAATCGCGGGCGTTGTCAGCCTGCATTTGTAGCGTTCCGTCTATCTCACTGTTGGACGGTTGATATCTAAGGAAGAACTGCCCCAAGGTATGAAGGACATCGTGATGGATGATGTCCGCAAACTCTGACTGGATGTGAAAGAATTCTTGTCTGATGTCCGCGTCCTGGATTGCCGACAAGCTCGCGACCCAATCTTTGAGATTATCTGGTAGCAAAAGGTGATGAAGGTCCCTTACGATCGCCCGCATGTGATGGAGGGCGTAGTAGGCATCCTTCCGACCGCCAGGCAGCTGCTTGACGCAGTAGAACGTCGTATTGTGGGCGAACACGTGCTTGCCGGACTTACGAACTGCCCTAGTGAAGGTGCCTCCAGATTTGGCGTAGCCGGGGAGAACATCATCAAGAACTTTCTTGATATTTCTGTAGTCTATCTTGGAGTCACGATTCGGGTCGAAATACTTGGCCATGGAATATTTCAGGCTTAAGAGGATGAGTGTGCAATGTGTGTCACTGCATAGAACATGGAATGTTAGAAAAAGAAGAACGATCAAAATCTAAGAAATCATATGTTACGAGGTGGTTAAGGGATGACTTACTCGGGAAAGTAAGCCACAAGGAAGTTATCCTTATCTGGCTTTGCCAGAATGACGCCTTCGAGGTGTGAACTCGCGACTTGGCGGTCCCCAGCGCCGCTCAAGAGCTTGGCATGCATGTAGAAGGGGTCGACTATCACGATGTCCGGGGTCTTGTCTCTAATGATCCGCATCTCCATACTCAGCGAAAACAGCCGAACGAAGGTGTAGTGCAGCGGATGAAGGTTAAACATAGCAAAGATGTCATCAAACCGCAAGATGATCGTACCCTCGATGTCGCCATCCACAAAGCCCTTGCCCTCTGGCACCTTGGCCACAAAAACCGGGTATGCCACATCATTCTCTCTGAGACGCCGCTTCTCCAAAGAAAGAACACTGTCGTGCAGACTCTGCATAGCACCGGTTGCAGCATTGGGCATATTTGTCGGTAGCATCGCCCTACCCCCCACATGCACCCTCCTCGAGATATCCTTAGGTGAAGGTGGCCCGTCCTGAGCACGGATCGTACTCGGTGCCGGCTGGCTCGCACCGACGCCCTTTTTAGTCTTCCGTTTTCGGCTCTTCTTCTTGATCTACTGTAATGGGACCGAGTTCTGCTCACAGACCGCCTTCTTGAGCATGTTGGGGCTGATAATATTTCGCACCTCAGCTATCTGAGCTCGGTGAAGGCAACAGCTGGAGGCGTCTCCTAAGAACTGAACGCCAGATGACACCTGTTGCAACTGGGTTTCTCCTCCGTACCAGCTAGTTCGCGGTTGTCTTGGTGGGGTTCTTGAGAAGGAGGCCCGCAGAACTCGTCACCGTACCCATGTTCGGCAAAGTACTTATCGACCTTGGTAAATGTACCATCGTCGTTGTCGTCGTCCAGATCCTGTGCCATATGCATGTCCGAATCCTGTGCCATAGGGATGTCCGGCATGTCCGGTAGCGTTGCGACGTTCTTGCCATGGCTTGGCGCCGGCACGACTGGCGGTCTTGTCTGTGGGGTGGTGTCCCCCGCCCCCAAATGAATTTGGCTCTTTGGCCAAAGCAGGGGCCAACTTACGCAGGTGCTGAGGGTCATCTCATCTTCTTCGTCGGCCCCAGCGGGTCGAATCGGAGGTAACAGCTCGTCGCAGCTCGTCGCACCCGAACCACTTCAACCCTATACACTGTGGGTGGCATCGGATTACCATGGAACACGGGGTTGCCCGGTTGAACGAGTCTGCCCTTGGCGACATCGACCAACTCGCCACCCACGAAGTGCAGGAGAGTGCAAGGAACATCGGCGACGCCCTACAAAAACATGTAGGGCGCCAGGGATGCCCAGTCAAAGGCAAGGAGATGAAGTCATTGGCCGAGAGGCTTAGTTACCATGATGCCGTCGAGCTCGGCTAATGTCGAGGCACCGCCAACGGCGGGCGTGCAACTGACGGAGGGGCCGCTTGTTGGCGAGGTGCCGGCCGGCGTACACCCGGGTGCATTAAGTTCCAATGCCCGTGCCGGCACCAGAGACACGAATACCGCCTCCGCCGGAGACACCAATGGCGCCGCCAGAGACACCAATGGTGCTGCCTCCGCGCTGTGCGAGTGGCTCGCCGTGAAGCTGGGAACCGGGGGAGTCCCTTGTTGGCCGCCCGCAATCCATGTCGTCAGCCCATGAATCAACGTAGGCACCATGGCGTTGAGCTTCGTTCCCAGTTGTTGTTCCACTTGCTCTTGGACAAGCTCCGGAATCCGCGCCACTTGTGCCTTGAGTGCTTCAACCTCACGCGACTGGCTTTCCGAGCTGGTCTTTTTCTCCTTTCGCCCACCAGTGGTATAGTATGATGACCATTTTGTGGACAAGCCTTTGCCGGCCACACGACCAGCTAACGTCGGCTTACTGAGCTTATCCTTCTTTTTCATTACGTTCAACGCCCTATTAAAAGGGGTGTCGAAAGGGGAGCTCTAAGACGACCCCGTGCTACTGCTTTCTTTGTCCTGCGGAAGGAACGTGAACCATTTAGAAATATTAGAGATTAATTAGAATGCAACCGTATGGAGCTAATTACGTGGGGGTGTATTCCTTACCAGAACAAGCTCAAGCGCCTTGGTCTTCGGATCCGTTGTAAGCTCCTTTGTTACCGAGTCCTCCTTGTACCGGGCCCTGAGAAAGTTCCTGGTCTGCTTGTCATGGTATTTCTCGAAGCAGGGCAGTAGGCCTTGCTCGGCACGCTCCGCGTCCTCCTTGTCCCATATATGCTCCGCCACTCTGTAACCGCCGGGACCGAGTTGGTGGACCCCTAAGTTCAACTGCCGCATTTCTTTCCCCCACTGACTTGATTCGGAGGTTGTGGGGCTCTCGCACTTGATCTTGAACTCCTTGTAGTCATCTTCGCTCATCAAAGGATATTTTGCCTTGATCTTCTCATAACTATCACCCTTTTCAATCATTGCCTTCACCGTGCTTTTCCAGGTAGACAGGGTTGTGCTCATCCTCGTGAGGGCGACACCGTTCACTTTATTCCCTGAGAGGCGTGTGTTTGCAAACTCAGTGGGGAACTTGTATTGTTCGTGCAGCTTCGTGAAGAGAAGGCTGCGCAAATTCCCTCGGTCCTTATGCCTTAGGTTCTCGGTGTTGATCGAGACAGTGCTCCGGAGAATGCACCCGAGCTGAACCGAGTACCCCTTGACTACGTGTTTGGGCGCCATCTGATTCCCGTCGGAGTTCACTTCAGTAAATTCCTCCCTGACGGTGCCGAGCACGTTCGGGCGTCGGTCCTTCTGTTGCCTCTTCGGTTGGCTACCATCTATGCGTGCGCCGCCATCATCAGTGGTGGCATCCGCGGCGCCATCATCAGTGGTGTCATCCCCGACGCCACTAGGGGTTGTGTAGTCAGGATCGGTGTCTTCCGCGGCGTCCTCATATCGGTGAGGTTCTTCCTCCAACTCCTGGGACAGCTCCCAGAATTGCTTGCCGCCCGAACCGCCGGCCTCATCATTGTGGGCCATGTTTCGCTCTAAATAGGAAAATAGTTTGGTCAAAAAGTTGGTTATTGTCAAGGAACAAGATCATGGTCTCATTATTTAGGGTTTGTCGACACCGACGCATCCTAAAATCTAAGCTTTTATCATTTAGGGTTTGTCGATGCCGAGGCACCCTAAAAGCCTAAGCGTACATCATTTAGGTTCTCATCGACACCGAGGCACCCTATAGAAGCCAAGGTTTCATCATTTAGGGTTTGTCGACGCCGAGGCACCCTAAATGCTAAGTTAAGTTTTCATCATTTAGGGTTTATTGATGCCGAGGCACCCTAGGTTAGACCTAATCACTTGGCACTAATCTCTTGGCTCTATTGCCACCTATGTTGGGTTTATCATCTAGGGTTTATCGATGCTAAGGAGAACTCTAAGTTGGGCCTAATCACTTGGCTCTATTGCCACCTATGGTTTAATGCAGCAAGAATGGCAGGGCAGCTGATCCTAGTTAACTAAGTACTAAGATACCCCGGCCCATGCATTAGTCGCAAGTACCCCATATGTCCGATTTTTAGCAAAGTAATGCTAAAATTCACAGAAAATTTCAGCATGACCTTTGCTGAAAATAGCACATATAGAGTACCCGAATTTGCCAGAACAGAAGTTAATCGACATTCCGGCAAACTCAAGGGCCTCTCGGGGTACCTGCAAATTCATCACGACACGAAGGGCCTCTCAAGGGCCTCAAGCAGCAGCGGCGTCTCCCAGGACCCCATTTTTTTGCAACAATCAGAGCAGAGAATTCAGCATATTTCTATACAACAGCACTGTAAAGATGAAGAACAGTTCTATAGCAGCCCATTTATATACAACAGCAGTACTATAGTTCAGTACCATATGCCTACATTTCAAAATCCAATCATCTCACAATCAAATAAAATTTCCAGAGGCAAAGCCATTGTACAATACTGTATCAAGGCAACAACCTAATTTCAGTAAGGAAATTAACTGAATTTAAAGAGATAAAGCTTCTTGGCTCTCCACACTCTACTCCATTGGAGGCACCAGAACTAATTTGCAATCAACCCTAAACAATAAGTATATTTCAGACATCTGGAACTAAACTAACCTAACTAATCACAACAAGGTGGCATGCATAGAAATTTGGAACTAAAGTACAATCTGGATTTATAGCACATGCTGCAGCCACTATAGAAGTTATTAATGTAACAATAAAAGCCTTCAAGGGGCAAATAAAGCCACAGTTCAAGTGCTCAAACTCTCAAAGGGACATGTAGGAGCAAACCTTGGAAGCAGCAGGAGCAGCTGCAGCAGGAGCCGATGATGCACTCACCCAGAGGCCTAGCCAGGGAACCTGCATAATCAACAAACACATAAAGCAACCATGAATATAATTAAACACATACATAGGGCAGATTAATCTGCCATGCTAGGTGACAACATACTAAGGTAGAACAAAAAGCACAACAGCCCATTATCTGTTGTTTGGGCACTACCGCGAACACCTTGACAGATATATCAGAAGGATACTTTTTCATCAGCCTAGAACTATCACAAATCAACTCAGGTCTCAACCAACATACTAAAATTAGTATTGTCACCATTAAGACCTACGTGGATCATTTCATTTGTGAACACATTTGATTATCCAAACATAGTACTCCTAGCATATTCTAGTTGTTGCTAACACTACTCCTAACTGATGTTACCATAAGAGCTAAGATAGCAAAAACTACATAAAGCACTATAGCATTCCATCATGAGTGCACAGCTACAACAGCACAATTGCTACTAGTTCACAAGGATACCAGATCAGATCAGAGATCGGGCTCACCGTGCACACTTATCCACCTTCCCCTTGCTCCGCTTGTCGACAATGGCCAGGATCAGCTTCTTGTTCTCATCCAGGTACTACACGGTTCCAACGCCAAACTTTTTCATGTTAATACATTTCAGTACAGGCATATCTTTGAATACTAGTACATCACAGCTCAGTGCCAACACCTCCATGTTCTTGATGTTTTCCCACATCAGTCAGTCAAGCACAACACATGAACAGACCATTTATCACCAATTAGGTACCAGATTGGGGATTAGGGTAGTATTGATTATATGCACGGATACAAGAAGATCTGACTGATTGTTCCCAAATGACTGATTATATGCATAGTTACATGAACATACCATTTATCACCAAAAACCTATCTGTTGTTCCCGAATGACTGATTGTTCCCGAAGAAGAAGGAAGGGGAAGTGGGAGGAGAGGGGAGGGGCTCACCTACGAATATGTAGTCGAGGTCGTACACGGCGCCGGGGTTGCGCCGGCGAGCTTGGCACCCACCTTGGAGCCAGAACCCTAGGGCTCGAGGCTTGCGCAAGACCACAGCCAGGAGGCACAGCCGCGCGCAGATGGCGAGGTCAGTGAAGGGGGCGTGAGGGCGGCGGCGCGGGGGAGCTGCTGTTGTGGGG
>NC_041382.1:494580919-494669135 GCF_002162155.2 Triticum dicoccoides
GGGGGCGCAGGGGCGGCGGGGGTGGGCTCGATCTGGGCCTGGATGGGCGGCTTCTTTGCGGGGAAGGAGAGGTAGGGAAGGCAGGGAAGAAGAAGGCGGAGAAGGAGAGGCGGCAGCGTCGCCGACGGCGTGCAGGCGCGGCGGATGGAGGGGGCGGAGCAAGGCGGGGCGGTAGAGTACGGTTGGGGCGGAGGGGGAAAAATTAGGTTGAGTGGGGATCTGGCGAGAGAGGGGAATACGTGGAGTGGGGGGAGGGTTAGCAATGGCGCACCTCCCCCTAGTGCGCCATAAGTACGACGATAGCGATGGCGCACCTCCCCCTGGTGCGCCATTATAATTTTGTTTTGATTACAGTTCGAGCACTCAGGTTATATTCCCCCTAACCGTATCCCCAGCACAACACACACACACACTAGCCCGACTGGTCAACATGCAGCACACACACTAGGAGGTCCTGGGTTTGATTCCCAGGCTCCCCAATTTTTGTTTTTATGCATTTTTTTCTTTGCACATATATTTTTATCCATGCATCCAAATATAACATGTCACATATGCTAGATGCTCAGAATTTCATGTAGAAAAATAATATGCAGTTTGTTGCCATGTTAACAACATTTAAAATGCTGTTTTACATTTATTTGTGTTTAAATATGTTCAAACTTGTTTAAATCATAACAGTAATATTTTTTTTATAAAAACAGTAATAACTTGTTTAATTTTTTTTTTGCAATTTTAGTTGCATTCATTTGTCACGGTGGAGTGGGCCGGGGAGGGTGCGGGGGGTCGTCGGCGGCGGCCGGTGGAGCGGGGGAGACGGTGCGGGGGGTGCTCGGCGGCGAGGGGGACCGGATCTGGCGAGGTGGGATAGCGATCGAGGTGGAGGGGATCGAGATCGAGTGTCCGTGAAATTTAAAAAATATTCATGAGTTCAAAATTAAATTGCCCATGAAATACAATCGAGAAATGAAGGATACAATTTAAATACAATCGATCTTAGCTAGCTATCTGTTCACAATCTTCTTGCCCTTCTTTTTCGCAAATGGAGTTCTTCTGTGGAACGGATGTCCTTTAGGTAGGGTGGTCCTGCTTCTTCTTGTGGTGTATGCTGCTACTTCATCGTCGTCGTCATGTTCGATCTTCGGGTCGCCGTACTTGTCGAAGTCTTGTTTATTGGCTACTCCATCCATTCCGATGATCTTCCTTTTGCCTGTCCTCACGACAACACGACTGGGCTTTGACAGGTCGGTAATGAAGAAGCATTGGTCCACTTGGGAAGCCAGTACCCATGGCTCATTTTTCGCGGTGACGTTTGCGCCCGCGGTCTTGGATTTGGCTTCGGGTATAACCATGGTGGTGAAATACCGGTCTTATCTTAGGACGCTCTTGGCCCATCTGACACGGAACATCGGGACCTTCTCTCCAGCATAGCTCAGCTCCCAGATCTCCTCGATCCTTCCGTAGTATCTGTCCTTGTCGTTACTGGTGTAGGATTCCATCATTACCCCGGAGTTCTGATAACCATCGCTCTTCATGTCCTTGTCCTTGGTGTAGAATGTGTAGCCATTGATATCGTATGCCTCATAGGTCATTAGGTTGTGCGCGGCACCCTGTGACAAGGTGAATATGAGTTGTTCTTCCACGGAAGAATCCTCATGTAAAGGGTACGACAGAAGCTTCTGCTTGAACCAATGCGTGAAACATGAGTTGTGCTCTTTGATTATATCTCCGTCCATCCTCTGTTGGCCTCGGTCATTGCACATCTTCTCAATAAAGGTTTTGTGATCTACCACCCAAGGATCGACCACGTCTATGTGTTGTAGCGCGACTAGGTTTGCTCTTTCAAAGTCGGCGAGTCGACCCTCGAAGTCGACATGCATTTCACGGCGACCCTCACGGTGACCCCATCCAGTGAGCCTGCCGAGGTGCCTGTTGACGTGCAGACCAACGGGGTTCTTGATGCCTAGATAATTCGTGCAGTAGGAGATGCACTCTTCGGTTAGAAAGCCCCTTGCTATACTTCCCTCTGGATGTGACATGTTGCGAACGTATCCTTTGATGACACCATTCATCCTTTCAAACGGCATCATGCTGTGCAGGAACGTCGGCCCGAGTTGGATGATATCCTCCACGATACGGACCAACAGATGCACCATAACGTCGAAGAATGCGGGCGGGAAGTACATCTCAAGCTCGCATAGTATCACCACGATCTCTTCCTGTAGCCTTCTGAGTTGTCTCACGCCAATCGTGTTCCGAGAGATGACGTCGAAAAAGTTGCATAGGCCAAATAGTGTTTCATGGACGTGCGCGTCCATGATCCCACGGATTGCAATTGGAAGTATCTGCGTCATCAGCACGTGACAGTCGTGAGACTTCATCCCACTGAACTTCTGCTTCGCTGGGTCTAGGTATCTGCTTATCTTCCCCGCGTAACCGTAAGGAAGTTTTACTCCTACGAGGCAGGTGAAAAACTGCTCGATCTCCTCCTAACTTAGAGTGAAGCACGCGGGAGGGTAGTCATTTCAGGTCTTCTTGGCCTTTTTGCCTTTGCGACGACTTTCTGTGTCCTGCTTCGCCTCATCATCATCATCATCATCATTAGCGTGAAGCTCCTGCCTGATGCCCATTGATTTCAAGTCTGCCCTTGCTTTCGGCCCATCTTTGGTCCTCTCTGGCATGTTGAGCAGGGTACCAAGCAGACTCTCGCACACGTTCTTCGTGATATGCATGGCATCAAGGCTGTGAGGCACACGGTGGATCTTCCAGTACGGCAAGCCCTAGAAAATAGACCTTGTTTTCAAAACCTTCAGCAGCGGCTCTGGCGCCTTTCGCTTCTTTGCCGGCTCTAGCGCCTTTTGCTTCTTTCCCGGCAGTGGGCAATCTTTCCAAATTTTCAATAGCCCGTCTATTTCCTCGTCGCTCCTCGTACGCGGGCGTCTTCGGGGTTCGGTTTCTCCATCGAACAGATCCTTGCATTTCCTCCACGGGTCATCGTCGTGAAGCCACCTTCGATGTCCCATGAACACGGTTTTCGAAGACCCGGGATCTCTATCTATCTGGCGATACGTTGTGTCATCCATGCACCTGATGCATCCAGAAAATCCGCGGACCACCTGTCCCGCGAGATATCCGTAACCGAGATAGTCGTGCACCGTCATGATCAGTGCGGCTCTCATAGGGAAATATTCTTTCTCCGCGGCATCCCACGTATTGGCTAGCATTTTCCACAGTGTATCCAACTCCTCTTTCAGCAGGCCCAGATATAGATTGATGTCGTTCCCTGGTTGTTTTGGCCCTTCAATTAGCATACTCATGTGAATGTACTTCCTCTTCATGCACAACCAGGGGGGAAGGTTTTACATCCACATAAACATAGGCCAGGTGCTATGTGTGCTTCTCTGGCTGCCAAATGGATTGACTCCATCGGTGCTCGCGCCCAGCACGATGTTCCTTGGATCCTTCCCAAATTCTGGGTGTTCGAAGTTCAACGCTTTCCACTGGCTCCCATCCTTAGGGTGACTCAGCATCTTGTCTTTTTTTATTTATCTCTGGATCATTTGCGTCATCTTCTCGCTTCTTCTCCTCCCTATCCGCATGCCAACGCAGGAGCTTTGCTACCTTAGGGTCTGCGAAATACCGCTGCAGACGAGGAGTGATCGGAAAGTACCACACCACTTTTCGAGGAGCTTTCTTCCTCTTCTTGTATCGAGTGACGCCGCACACCGGACATATGGTAGACTCCGCGTGCTCGCCCCAATTAATGATGCAATTGTTCATGCACACATGGTATTTCACGTGCGGTAAATCCAGAGGACACACGACTTTCTTCACCTCCTCAAAAATGGTCGGGCACTTGTTCCCCTTGGGAAGACGTTCGTGCCAGAATGACATGTTCTCGTCGAAGCATGCGTCGGTCATTTTGTGTTTTACCTTCATCTCCAAAGCCATGAGCGTTACTTTCAGGCGGGTATCCTCGGGTCTGCATCCTTCATACAATGGAGTAACCGCGTCTATCTCCAGTTGATCCAGCTTGGTTTTCTCTCGGGCGGCAGCTCTTGCGTTATCCGTGTGCTTGAGAAGCAGCTCTTGAATATGAGGGTCCTGCACCCAGCCCATCGATGGTCCATCGTCATCTGCTCCGCCGACATCTTCATCTTCATGATCATGCCCTTCGTCTGCTCTGGCATCTTCCTCATCATCATGTCCGGCATCTTCTACATGATGACTGTGTACAGCATCACCGTCGTGATCATGTCCTGGAGATGCTTCATCTTCTTGCCCGCCCGAGCCGCGGTGGTTGTCTTGCTGCCCTTCCTCATTTCTTGCCCGTCCCCCATGGACGACTTCATAGTCATCTTCATCACCTTGCCACCGATAGCCATCCATGAAACCACACAAGAGCAGGTGGTCCCACACCTGCCCGGAATCTGGGTCCGTAATAAGGCTCTTCAGCTTGCATCTTTGACACAGACATCTAATCTCCGTCTCGTTCTTTTGAAGCATCTCGGCCTTTGCGGAGCTCAAAAACATATTCACGATGCCTTCAGTCATCGTGCGGACCATGGTCGCCTGCGGGGTAGAGCAAAACGATATTTTAGAACCAAGAAAAAAATTGGCATGACTTTCCCTAAAAATAGGACCAAAAAGAATGCATAGTGCCAAAATTCTCGCCAAAACGGAAATGAATCAACATTCCGGCAAAATATTGGCAACTATCGCATTTCAAATACCGGTACCTGCAAACACAAACATATATGCAACACCACAAACATACATAGATCTAGCTAGGCCACAAAAAGTGCATGTGCACGTTGTTGGAGCGAGCTAGGGAGAAAAAAAGTAGATCTACAACATGAAGATAGCTTTCCCCTTACTTACCTATCAAAAAAAGGTAATTTCACCACTTAATTTTGATGAATCTATGGTGCAAATGAGGTGAGGAGGAGGAGGCAACCGACAAGCTTGGAGAAGGAGGTGGAGGGAATGAAGTGGGGAAAGTGAGTGTGTAGGTGTGGCTGTCCAAAATATCTAGCTGGTCCCAGGTTACTAATGGCGCACCATACAGCCATGCGCCATTAGTAACCCAACATACTAATGGTGCACCTGCTGGCCGTGCGCCATTAGTAGTTTTGCAAAAAAGTAAAAATAAATAAATATACTAATGGCGCACCTTGGCAGAGTACGCCATTACTAGTTTAAACTAGTAATGGCGCACTCTGCCACGGTGCGCCATTAGTAGTTTTGCAAAAAACAAAATAAAAAAATACAGTAGTGGCGCACTCCATGGCTAGTGCACCATTACTAGTTAGAACTACTAATGGCGCACTTTGCCCGGATGCGCCATTAGTATGTTTGTAAAAATGAAAAAAAAATGTTACTTGTGGCGCACCTTGTGCCCGGTGCGCCATTAGTGTCTTCCACACTAATGGCGCATCGCCACATGGTGCGCCATTAGTATATAGTAGTGGCGCACCACTTCTCTGGTGCGCAATTAGTGTCAATTTCATCTATAGCCCTTTTCCTAGTAGGGGGGGGGGGACAGGCGCACCCCCACCCTCGTGGACAGGTGGAGGCCCCCCTGACGTGGATTCTTCTTCCAGTATTTTTTATATATTCCAAAATAATTCTTCGTTATTTTCAGGTCATTTCGAGAACTTTTATTTCTGCACAAAAATAACACCATGGCAATTCTGCTGAAAATAGCGTCAGTCCGGGTTAGTTCCATTCAAATCATGCAAGTTAGAGTCCAAAAGAAGGGCAAAAGTGTTTGGAAAAGTAGATACGACGGAGACGTATCAACTCCCCAAGCTTAAACCTTTGCTTGTTCTTAAGCAATTCAGTTGATAAACTGAAAGTGATAAAGAAAAACTTTTACAAACTCTGTTTGCTCTTGTTGTTGTAAATATGTAAAGCCCACATTCAAGCTTTCTGCAAAGATTATGAACTAACCATATTCACAATAACATTTAGGTCTCATGTTTACTCATATCAATGGCATAATCAACTAGCGAGCAATAATAATAAATCTCGGATGACAACACTTTCTCAAAACAATCATGATATGATATAACAAGATGGTATCTCGCGAGCCCTTTCCGAGACTGCAAAACATAAATGCAGAGCACCTTTAAAGATCAAGGACTGACTAGACATTGTAATTCATGGTAAAAGAGATCCAGTCAAGTCATACTCAATGTAAACTAACAGTAATGAATGCAAATGACAACGGTGCTCTCCAACGGGTGCTTTTTAATAAGAGGACGATGACTCAACATAAAAGTAAATGGATAGGCCCGTCGCAGAGGGAAGCAGGGATTTCTAGAGGTGCCAGAGCTCGATTTTGAAATAGATATGAATACTATTTTGAGAGGTATACTTTCATTATCAACATAACAACCGAGAGATCTTGATATCTTCCATGCTACACACATTATAGGAGGTTCCCAAATAGAATGGTAAAGTTTATACTCCCCCTCCACTAACAAGGATCAATCCATGGCTTGATCGAAACAACGAGTGCCTCCAACTAACAACAA
Organism: Triticum dicoccoides; assembly: GCF_002162155.2. NCBI lineage: Eukaryota > Viridiplantae > Streptophyta > Magnoliopsida > Poales > Poaceae > Triticum > Triticum dicoccoides. Next base: position 494,587,456 of record NC_041382.1, read on the forward strand.
TCCTGGGTGAGTTTTGTTTGCAGTTAATTTGATTTGATTTGCATAAAGCATGGGACTGGGCTTCCCGGTGATTAGCCATGTTCTCGTGAGTAACCCGCCTAGCATGGAAGATAGAGACAACCCTAGTTGATACATGAGCTATTCGAGCATACAAAACAAAATGTTTATTTGAAGGTTTAGAGTTTGGCACATACAAATTTACTTGGAACGGTAAGTAGATACCGTATATAGGTAAGTATGGTGGACTCATATGGAACAACTTTGGGGTTTATGGAATTGGATGCACAAGCAGTATTCCCGCTTGGTACAAGTGAAGGCTACAAAAAGACCGGGAAGCGACCAGCTAGAGAGCGACAACAGTCATGAACATGCATTAAAATTAACCAACACCAAATGCAATCACGAGTAGTATATAATGCACCACGAACATAAATATTGTATAGGCTATGTCGATTTTGTTTCAACTACATGCGTGAACATGTGCCAAGTCAAGCCACTCGAATCGTTCAAAAGAGGATACCACCCTATCATACCACATCAAAACCATTTTAATAGCATGTTGGCACGCAAGGTAAACCATTATAAGCTCCTAGCTACTTAAGCATGGCATAAGCAACTATAATCTCTAATTGTCATTGCAAACATGTTTATTCATAATAGGCTGAATCAGGAACGATGAACTAATCATATTTACAAAAACAAGAGAGGTCGAGTTCATACCAGCTTCTGTCATCTCAATCATTTCATCATATAATCATCATTATCGCCTTTCACTTGCACGACCGAATAGTGTGGAAAATAACAATAGTGCACGTGTATTGGACTAAGCTGGAATCTGCAGGCATTCAATTCAAGAGAGAAGACAACGTAATATGGGCTCTTGGTTAGATCAACAATAATGCATATGAGAGCCACTCAACATTTTAATCATAGTCTTCTCCTATCGACCCGCAAAGAAAAGAAAAGAAGTAAAACTATTTACACGGGAAAGCTCCCAACAAGCAAAAGAAGAACATGAAATCTTTTTGGGTTTTCTTTTAATTACTACTACAAGAAAGAAAGTAAACTAGCTAAAAGCTACAACTATTTTTTTGGTTTTTCTTAAGGTTTATCAAACACACAAGAAGAAAGCATAAAAAGGGAAAGTAAACTAGCATGGATGATACAGTGAAAAAGTATGAGCATCGAGAACTATCATGAGTGTGTGAACATAAATGTAATGTCGGTGAGAAATACGTACCCCCCCCAAGCTTAGGCTTTTGGCCTAAGTTGGTCTTTGGTCATGGCTGGCCTGGCGGATATCCAAAGTAATAGTTGGGGTCGTACTGAGAAGAATCCCCCTGGTGCCACTGGTTGGCGATCTCTTCTAGATTCCACTGATAAACAGACTGCCGGTGAGGATCAAATTATGGTTCCGGCTCTGGCTCTGTAGCTGGTGTGGGGTTTCGGTAGGCGTGAATGGCCTCCGGCAAAACAAGGTACTTGCTTGCAGATAAGCCAAACAAGGAAGGTGCAGGCAAAGTAATAGTCTCAGTGTGATTTTTATCAAATATCAGCTTGTACTTAAGCATCTTTTCCTTATTCTTAACGATAAAATCATGTGCTACCATACTCTGATAGTCTAGAAAAATAGGAGGCAACAACTTCTCTTCCTTCTCATAATGCCTAATAGGTATGTTAAAGTGTGCAGCGAGGCGCGAGGCGAAGATGCCTCCAAGGATGGGGCCCTTAGTACGGTTAAGATTTAACCGCTTTGCAACAATAGTGCCCATACTAAATGTGTCATCATGGAACAAGGCATGGCACAAAATAACAATATCAGGGACACTAAGGTTGCCACAGTTTCCACGACCAATTAATCATCTACTAGCAAATATTGCGAAGTAACGTAAAACAGCAAAATGTATGCTAGTAATTCTTGCATCGGAAACTTTCCTCGTTTTCCCTACAACAATTGTATCAATAAACCATTCCACATTGTCATGATGTGGTTCCTCTAAGCTGCTGTCAAAAGGTATCAAACAAACCTGACAAAAATCACGAAGTGACATCTCCTTATGCTCATCATATAAATAAAATTCCACTGTAGGTGGTGAGCTCCTATCATGGAAATGAAAGTTTTGCACAAAGATATTGGTGAGTAAGAGATACTGTTCGCGTTGGTCGTGGAGGAAGGCGGTGAGGCCTGCATTCTCAGCCAATTCATAGAAAACATCATAAATCCCGGCTGCTCTCAAGAAATCATCACAAGGCCATTCACACGGCCGAACCTCCACGGTGCGAGGGAGATTATACTTGGGCTTCTTGTTCTCTTCACTTTGTTTATCCTTCGAGCTTCGGCTCGATGATCCCCTCAAAAATCTCTTCATATTTTCTGAAAATTTCTAAATTTTTTTAGTAACTTCAAAATAAAAAGTGAACCAAACTCAACAAAGTTGATAACAACTACTCCTACAAGTGCCCAGAGGCAATATCTTGCATTAAAACTACTTTTGACCATATAAATTTGACATGCAAGCTCAAGAACAGGGTCACCTACGCAGCAAAAATTTGCAATAAATAAAGCACTAGAACAAAAACTAATTGGACCATTGGAGGAGTCACATACCAAAGAACAATCCCCCAAAGAAGTTTTATGAATGGAGCTTTGAGCAAGGAGATCGAAAATGGCAGCAAGATGAGCTAGAACTCGTGCTTGAGCTGGTTAGTGATTTTTTGGGAGGAAGAAGGAGTGTGTGGTGGCTGGAATAAGTGGAGGGGAGCCACCATGGGCCCACGAGGCAGTGGGCGCACCCTGGACCCTCATGGCCAGGCGCTTGCTCCCTTGATGAGTTCTCAGCACCAAATATCTTCAAATATTCCAGAAAAATCATATTTAAATTTCAGGGCATTTGGAGAACTTTCATTTTCGGGGTATTTTTTATTGCATGGATAATTCAGGAAACAGATAGAAAATACTATTTTTGCTTTATTTAATATAAGTAACAAAAAGTAAGAAGAGGGTATAGAGAGTTGTGTTTTCTAACTTCATCCATCTCATGCTCATCAAAAGGAATCCACTAACAAGGTTGATCAGGTCTTGTTAACATTCTCATTTTGAGTAACATGAAACCGGAGAAATTTCGAATAACACTATGTTACCTCAATGGGGATATGCACGTCCCCAAAAATAAGAATATCATATTTCTTCTTGACAGTAGGTAGAGAAATTCAAAACCTCCATAAATAATCGACGAAATTTTTCCAATAGAGTTTATACTATGAACTTGAGGTTGTTTCCTCGGAAAGTGTACTGTATGCTCATTGCCATTAACATGAAAAGTGACATTGCCTTTGTTGCAATCAATAACAGCCCCTGTAGTATTCAAAAAGGGTCTTCCCAGAATAATAGTTATACTATCGTCCTCGGGAATATCAAGAATAATAAAATCCGTTAAAATAGTAACGTTTGCAACCACAACAGGCACATCCTCACAAATACCGACAGGTATAGCAGTTGATTTATCATCCATTTGCAAAGATATTTTAGTAGGTGTCAACTTATTATAATCAAGTGTAGGATATAAAGAGAGAGGCATAACACTAACACCAGCTCCAAGATCACATAAAGCAGTTTTAACATAGTTTCTTTTAATGGAGCATGGTATAGTTGGTACTCCTGGATCTCCATGTTTCTTTGGTATTCCACCCTTAAAAGTATAATTAGCAAGCATGGTGGAAATTTCAGCTTCCGGTATCTTTCTTTTATTAGTAACAATATCCTTCATGTATTAGCATAAGGATTCATTTTAAGCATATAAATCAAACGCATACGCAAAAAGATAGGTCTAATCATTTCAGCAAAGCGCTCAAAATCCTCATCATCCTTTTTCTTGGATGGTTTAGGAGGAAAGGGCATGGGTTTCTGAACCCATGGTTCTCTTTCTTTACCGTGCTTCCTAGCAACAAAGTCTCTCTTATCATAACGTTGATTCTTTGATTGTGGGTTACCAAGATCAACAGCAAGTTCAACCTCTACATCATTGTCATTGCTAGGTTGTGCATCAACATGAACATCATCATTAACATTATCACAAGGTTCATGTTCATCACCAGATTGTGTTTCAGCATCAGAGATAGAAATATCATTGGGATTCTCAGGTGTGTTAACAACTGGTTCACTAGAAGCATGCAAAGTCTTATCATTTTTCTTTTTCTTCCTTTTAGAAGGACTAGGTGCATCTATATTAGTTCTCTGAGAATCTTACTCAATTCTCTTAGGATGGCCCTCAGGATACAAAGGTTCTTGAGTCATTTTACCACCTCTAGTCACAACTCTAACATCATTATTATTTTTCTTACTATTTAATTCATTAAGCAAATCATTCTGAGCTTTAAGTACTTGTTCTAGTTGAGTGGTAACCATAGAAGCATGTTTACTAATAAGTTCAAGTTCTCCTTTAACACTAGCAATATAATCACTCAAGTGTTCAATCATATAAGCATTATGTTTCAATTGTTTACCAACATAAGCATTGAAGTCTTTTTGTTTAACCATAAAATTATCAAACTCAGCTAAGCATTGGCTAGCAAACTTAGTAGGATGGATTTCAGCTTTATCTTATCTATAGAGAGAATTTACCTTTACTACCTGTGTCGGGTTATCAAGACCGTGTGTTTCTTCAATAGGTGATGAATTAAGACCATGTATTTCTTCAACAGGAGGTAAATTTTTAACATCTTCAACTTTCATACCTTTTTCTTTCATAGATTTATTTGCCTCTTGCATATCTTCAGGACTGAGAAATAGAATACCCCTTTTCTTCGGAGTTGGCTTAGGAGTTGGTTCAGGAAGTGTTCAATTATTTTCATTAGTCAGCATATTATTCAATAGAATTTCAGCTTGATCAATAGTTCTTTCCCTGAAAACACAACTAGCACAACTATCCAGGTAATCTCTGGAAGCATTGATTAGTCCATTATAAAAGATATCAAGTACTTCATTTTTCTTGAGAGGATGATCAGGCAAAGCATTAAGTAATTGGAGAAGCCTGCCCCAAGCTTGTGGGAGACTCTCTTCTTCAATTTGCACAAAATTATATATTTCCCTTAAAGCAGCTTGTTTCTTATGAGGAGGGAAATATTTAGCAGAGAAGTAATAAATGATATCCTGGGGACTACACACACAACCAGGATCAAGAGAATTAAACCATATCTTAGCATCACCCTTTAATGAGAAAGGAAATATTTTAAGGATATAGTAGTAGCGAGTTTTCTCATCATTAGTGAACAGGGTGGCTATATCATTTAATTTAGTAAGATGTGCCAAAACAGTTCCAGATTCATAGCCATAGAAAGAATCAGATTCAACCAAAGTAATTATATCAGGGTCGATAGAGAATTCATAATCCTTATCATTAACAAAGATAGGTGAAGTAGCATAAGCGGGATCATATTTCATTCTAGCATTCAGAGATTTTTCTTTCAGCTTAGCTAATAGTTTCTTAAGATCACTCCTATCATTGCAAGCAAGAAAGTCTCTAGCAGTTTCTTCATCCATAACATAACCCTCAGGAACATCAAGTAATTCATATCTAGGGGGAGAATCTTCATCATCACTTTCATCAATATTATTAGTTTCAATAATTTCATTCTCTCTAGCCCTAGCAAGTTGTTCATCAAGAAATTCACCAAGTGGCACAGTGGTATCAAGCATAGAAGTAGTTTCATCATAAGTATCATGCACAACAGAAGTGGCATCATAAATAACATGTGGCATATCAGAATTAATAGTAGAAGCAGGTTTAGGTGTCACAAGTTTACTCAAAACAGAAGGTGAATCAAGTGTAGAGCTAGATGGCAGTTGCTTACCTTCCTCGTAGTTGAGGGAAATTCTTGGTTCTTTGATCTTTCAAGTTCTTCATAATGATAAGCAGATATAAATCCCAAGTGACTCAAAGAATAGAGCTATGCTCCCCGGCAACGGTGCCAGAAAATAGTCTTGATAACCCACAAGTATAGGGGATCGCAACAATTTTCGAGGGTAGCGTATTCAACCTAAATTTATTGATTCGACACAAGGGGAGCCAAAGAATATTCTCAAGTATTAGCAGCTGACTTGTCAATTCAACCACACCAGGAAACTTAATATCTGCAGCAAAGTATTTAGTAGCAAAGTAATATGATAGTAGTGGTAACGATAGCAAAAGTAACGGTAGCAAAAGTAATATTTTTGGGTTTTGTAGTGATTGTAACAGTAGCAGCGGAAAAGTAAATAAGCGAAGAACAATATAGGAAAAGCTCGTAGGCAATGGATCGGTGATGGTGAATTATGCCGGATGCGAATATTCGTGCAACAGTTATAATATAGGGTGACACAGAACTAGCTCCAATTCATCAATATAATGTAGGCATGTATTCTGAATATAGTCATACGTGCTTATGGAAAAGAACTTGCATGCCATCTTTTGTCCTACCCTCCCGTGGCAGCGGGGTCCTATTGGAAACTAAGGGATATTAAGGCCTCCTTTTAATAGAGTACCGGACCAAAGCATTAACACATAGTGAATATATGAACTCCTCAAACTACGGTCATCACCGGGAGTGGTCCCGATTATTGTCACTTCGGGGTTGCCGGATCATACCACATAGTAGGTGACTATAGACTTGCAAGATAGGATCAAGAACTCTCATATATTGATGAAAACATAATAGGTTCATATCTAAAATCATGGCACTCGGGCCCTAGTGACAAGCATTAAGCATAGCAAAGTCATATCAACATCAATTTCAGAACATAGTGGATACTAGGGATCAAACCCTAACAAAACTAACTCGATCACACGATAAATCTCATCCAACCCATCACCGTCCAGCAAGCCTACGATGGAATTACTCACCCACGGTGGAGAGGATCATGAAATTGGTGATGGAGGAAGGCTGATGATGACGATGGCGATGGATTCCCCTCTCCGGAGCCCCGAACGGACTCCATATCAGCCCTCCCGAGAGAGTTTAGGGCTTGGCGGTGGCTCCGTATCATAAAACGCGATGAATCCTTCTCTCTGATTTTTTCTCGTCGAAATTGAATATATGGAGTCAAGGTTGAGGACGGTGGAGTGTCAGGGGGCCCACGAGGCAGGGGGCGTGCCGAGGGGGGGGGGGGCAGGCGCGCCCCCACCCTCGTGGACAGGTGGAGCCCCCCCTAACGTGGATTCTTCTTCTAGTAATTTTTATATATTCCAAAATAATTCTCCATTGATCTTCAGGTCATTCTGGGAACTTTTATTTCTGCACAAAAATAACACCATGGCAATTCTGCTGAAAACATCGTCAGTCCGGGTTAGTTCCATTCAAATCATGCAAGTTAGAGTGCAAAACAAGAGAAAAAGTGTTTGGAAAAGTAGATACGACGGAGACATATCGGCCACTGGACGCCGATGACATTAGTCATATAGTCCAGCAACCCGGAGAGTCAGCCCGCAAACTCTGGACTCGGTTCTTAATTAAAAAGAACCAAGTTGTCGACTGTCCGGATGCCGAAGCCCTTGCAGCCTTTAAACACAGCGTCCACGACGAATGGCTCGCCCGACACCTCGGTCAGGAAAAGCCGAAGTCTATGGCAGCTCTTACCGCATTCATGACCCGCTTTTGTGCGGGAGAAGATAGTTGGTTAGCTCGTAGAAGCAACAGTACTAGCGATCTTGGCACCTCCAAAGCCAGGGATGGCAACGGAAGGCCACGACGTAACAAACACAAGCGTCAAAACAACAATGAAGAAACTGAAGATACAACGGTCAACGCCGGATTCAGTGTCTCTAAGCCCGGTCAGCAGAAGAAGCCATTCAAAGGAAATAAGGACGGGCCATCTAATTTGGACAAAACACTCGATTGGCCTTGCCAGATTCATGGCACCCCCGACATGTCCGCCAATCATTCCAACAGAAACACATACCTTGCGCCTCATCGAACCGCTTGTTAACGCGGTCGATCTCATCATCAGCCAGCTTCAGTTTCCGATTGAGTTCGGAAACTTCAGCGGCCTAGGCGGTTTCCGCCAACAGGGAAGCCTGTTGTAAAATAGAAAAGTACGTCACCTCTTCCGAATACTATGTGATCCTCTATTTGGCCTTTTTTCAAAACCGAACAGAGTTTCAGGGGCTACTATTTATATACAGGTACATTTCCTTCATATGAAAAGCATCTAGAGCATTACACTGCATATCTCGAAGCATGTTAGCAGGCTGGTGAATGCTTCATTCAGCCCACTCTTGGCAGACTAAACCTTCTCAACCACCACACCCATCAGGGTGCGGTGCTCCTCCACGATGGAAGCAGGTCGTAGTGCTTCCACCAGAGCATTCGGCGCCTCCGGATTAGTGAAGGTCGCCGTCGGAGCTGATGCTCCCCCCTCCTTCAAAGGGGGCTGCTCGCCTGATTCCGGAACCGTATGGGTCTCTGGAATGGTGTCCGGCCGGGGGCCGGAGTGGTCAGGGAGCCCACTGTCGGTCGCCATGGGGATCGCACCCCCATGTCTTCGGCAGCCGAGGTATTACCCTCAGACACCATTTTGGCCGGCTCGCCCACTCCTCCGCGGCCTGGAGAGGTCCTTCGAGACAACACCTCGGTGTCATCCGCGGTGATGGGCAGAGAGGCTCGCGGAGGCATCTCGCTCTCTGCCATCTCAAGCGACAAAGAACTCCCCTTAGATAGTGAAGGGTTGGGGAGGTCGCGGGCGGGGCTGAAATACACACAATATGATATGTTATATTAAAAACATAGAGGACCGAATACATGTAATAAATACTTTGATGCTTACAATTCGGCCAGGGGCTTCACCCTGGGAAGCCTCTTGGGGATGGGTTCGGTTTCCGAATCCGAACCATCCGAGAGGTTAGTCTTCCCCCTCTTGGGCGCCGCCTCCTCCGGGTCTGTGGAAGCTGCCCCCTTTTTCTTCCTCCCCTTAAGAGGGGAGTCGCTTTCAGCCTCCTCCTCCTCCTCCTCCTCGTCCTGGGCTCCCTTGGGAGGAGGGGATTTCGATCTCTTCGGATACTGCATCTGAAGGACCCTTGCGGCGGAGGTTTCCCTTGGTCTCCTTGCCCTTCTTCTTCTTCGCCTTCTTCTCCGGCGCCTGATAGGGCGCCAGGACTAGCATCTTCGTCAGCTGGGATTTGGCCAGGTGTTCAAGCAGTGGAGCCGGATACTTGATCCACTCCGCCTTTGCTATCCAGCCCTATACAAGGGACGAAAAACTCATTATGCCTAAAAACTTATTGATCAAATATATATTCGGGAATAACACACTTACCGGTGTGGCTGGATTCTCGTTGTCGAGACCAATGTCTACGGTCTCCTTCGGCCATGATTTTTGGGCCTTGAACAGCAACTTCCAGATGTTTTCGTGCATTGTGCCGAAGAAGTGCTTCAGGGTCCGAGGACTTTCCGGATTGAACTCCCACATGTGAGAGGGCCGGAGTTGACATGGAAGATTCCGGTGGAAGAGCATCACCTGAATCATGTTAGTGAGACTAGTGTTCTTGCTTATCATATTTGTGATGCACTTTTGCATCATCAACATTTACACTATGGATCCCTAGTCTAGACCCTTAGCGGTCCATGAGGTGAGCCGCATAACGGGTCTGGATCTGAATTCAGGAGTGGCCGCCCACTTAGCGTCGCGGGGTTCAGTGATGTAGAACCACTCCTGCAGCCACACCTTGACAGTCTCCACAAAGGCCCCCTTAGGCCAAATGGCGTTGGGGAGCTTGCTCACCATGGCACCGCCGCAGTCCGCATGCTGCTCGTCGACTACCTTCGGCTTCACATTAAAGACCTTGAGCCATAGGCCGAAGTGTGGGGGGATACGGAGTAGCGCCTCACACACAATGATGAACATCGAGATGTGAAGGAAATAATTCGGGGCTAGATCATGGAAATCTAGCCTGTAGTAGAACATGAGGCCCCAGACGAATGGGTGGAGCAGAAACCGTAGCTCGCAGAGGAAGTGAGGGATGAACACAACCCTTTCGCCGGGCTCCGGGGTGGGGATGACTTGTTTCTTGGTAGGGATGCACGACGTCCGCATACAGATACCCCGCCTCCTGGAGCTCCTTGATGTCCTTATCCGTGATGGAGGAGTCCTCCCACTTGCCCTTCAAACCAGATCCGTACATGGCTGGGGAGGTTGGTGGCGGTGGGAAAGATTGAAGTTTGGGTGCTGGAGCTCGAAATGGGAAAGTAGGAGAAGGAAGAAGGCATGGAAAAAAAATAGGAATCTTTATCCTCTTATATAGGCAGTGAATATCAAACTCCCCCCTCAAGCCTTGAAACTTTCCTATTCCCAAGGGGTCGTGCGAATGACATGGTTGGATTACCCAAAACCGTATTGATGAGGATCCCATGATAAGAGGGCATGATCTCTAGTTTAACAAGACGTGTCAATAGAGGCTGTGCCCCGAAACGTGAAGCAAGAGGCGAAAAAATAGTTTGAAATGTTAAAGAGGCCAGATGTGACGTTTCACCGAAAAGTTGTCAGTTGACAGACATTGTTTTGATTAAATACCTTGCCTTCATAGCTAAGGGTTGAGACTATTATACAGAGCCGGATATAGTTCTGTTGTTCAGAAGGTTACTTTGAAGTACTCAGGAGTAGGAGCCCGCCTTGAAATGTCGAATACAACCCGCGTGACGAACATATTATCATTGAAGATACATGCCTGGATTAGGGGGTCCCTGGGTGTCCGAACTACTTAATGTGGGCTGGAATGATGGGCCGTGAAGATACATGCAGAAGACCTTCCCCCGTGTTCGGGTAGGACTCTCCAATGCATGGATGGCAAGATTGGTGTCCGGATATGTAATTCCCTTCCTCTGCAAACCGACTCTGTACAACCCTAGGCCCCTCCGGTGTATATGTAAACCGGAGGATTTAGTCCATAGAGGCGATCAGAATTCATACAGGCTAGACATCTAGGGTATAGCCACTTTGATCTCGAGGTAGATCAAATGTTGTAACCCCTGTACTCATATCAATCAAGCAGGACATAGGGTTTTACCTCAATTAAGAGGGCCCGAACCTGGGTAAACATCGTGTTCCCCTTGTCCCCTGTTACCTTTGATCCTCAGACAAATAGTTCGGGACCCCCTACCCGAGATCTGCCGGTTTTGACACCGACATTGGTGCTTTCATTGAGAGTTCCACTGTGTCATCGGCACAAGGTTCGATGGCTCGCTCGATCATCGACAACGATGTTGTTTTCGGGGAGACTTTCTCCCCTGGTCAACTTTTTGTGTTTGGCAGCTTCGCTCTGGGTGCCAATACAGTTGGTCATCTTGAATAGATCGATAGCTATGCCCTGGTTATCACATCAGGTTCGAAAGCCTGAACTATGTTGTTGATATCCGAGGAGAGTTGATATTTGAAGGGTTCACGACCTCGACCGCTATTCCTCATCTTCAAGAAGGAAACCCATCGGGTCCATCATCAGGCACCATTAAAGGATCAACCATTTTTCCTGCCCCGGCCTTAGATCCAGGGGGACCACCTTGTCCAAATACAAGACTATCGGCGTCCTGGGAACGGGGGTCCCCAGACTTGCCTGCCTGCGGCCCATGGCGCGGCTGGGCTGGCAGGTCTGTACGTCCCATCTTCATCGACAAGGCATTCAAGACCCTCGCGAGGGGCCAAGCCTCACAAGGCGGATGATGCAAGACCTCCTCAGGAGCGTCCTCGCCAGGCAGGCTCACGAGGGGCAGAGAGATCAAGGCAAGGCAAACCTCGCGAGGTCCTCGTGATGTGAGCCATGACGATCGAGACCAGGCGAGCGCTAGGCGGGCGCTAGCACGCGTAGTGTCCTTTTTTCCCCTTTGGTGCCAAGGGGGCAAGCGCAGGCGTGGAGTACCGAGGCATCAAGCAAAGGTTTCCATATTGGTGCAACGAGACCAAGACCAGAAGGACGGCAGGACGGTGGTCACCATGGAGCCCAAGACAGCGTCATCACCAGAACCTTTGGCAGGCGAAGACCACCTTTTGTCAGGATAACTTGTACTAGTTGTCCCCTTTCGAATTGGCCATTGTTGGCTCCCTTCCTGCTCAATATTTGGGGAGGGGACCATGGCCTATATAAGTAGAACTAGCCACCACAGGGGAGAAGGAGGATCGACCTGATCACAAGTCGAAAGCAGATCCAAGATCATCTCGCCCACACAAGTTCACCAAGCACAAGAACAGCTCAACCTCAGGAGGCTGTTCTTCCCCTTCTATCTGTTCTTCGTCAGCCCAAGAGGCAATCCACCAACACCACACTGGAGTAGGGTATTACACCACAACGGTGGCCCGAACCATCATAAATCTTGTGTCTTTTTGTGTTGTGAGTTCGTTGAGTTTGTCCGCAAGATCTTAGAGAGCTAGGGCACGGATTGATAAGGAGAAAACCTTCACACGCACCCCAGTGTTCAAACCTCAAGGTTTTGCCGAAACCCGTGATCCGACATTTGGTGCGCCAGGTAGGGGTGCGCCGGAGGCTCTTCCACACTAATCGACCCACCGACGCTCCGTGGCCCCGATGTCCGGTGACCCAAGGGCCGACTCCGGCCGGTGGGCAGCCTGGCCTACCCGGATGGCGCCACCTGCCCGTGAAAACCTCAACCCCGTGCTCTAGGCAGCACGAGCACCACCTAACGCTGCGGGGCGGGGGCAGTGTGGCCAGGCGTCGTCCACCCCACTCCATGACAAGCATGAGCCGCTGCAAGGGTAGGAAGCCACGCCATAGCAACGGCGCCACACACCCGGCGGGAGCAGGCGAACATGCGGGCCACACTCATGGTGGCGCGGGAGTTGCTGCATTGCCGGCTGATGGAGATCGGCCGCGACGCACTGCTAGAACATGTTGTTGTGCTGCTGGATGCGGCGGCGTCAGGAGCACCGGCTTTCTGCTATCTGGTTCCTTCCCGAGCCCCCGCTGAACCTCACGACGGGCCTCGTCGTGACTGCGTGCCCTTGGGTGCGCCTGGGGGCTTCGTCGACACCAGGACAGCAGGCGGTGATGGGGCCCCGTTGCCCCGCGCCGTCTTTGATGAGCATGGGCACGAGCGTTGCCCCCCATGGCCCCAGCGTGGCATCGCGCTATCATCGTCAGGACACCGCGTTGGGTCGGGCGACATGGAGCATGGGGCACTACGGCGAGGTGTTTGGGGTAACAGCCCCGGAAACCTATGTGCCCCACATGATGAACTAGGAGTACGTGCCGGAGGACAACCCTGGCACGTTTCTTGGGCCAGGTTGGGAGCAGGAAGCATTAGCAGTTGGAGCCTTCCAAGAGCCGCCGGAGAGCCCCGCCAACCGCACCGTCGACAACCGATACACGGTACCATTAATCCCTCAAGAGCAAGCTTACGCTAACCATGAGCCGCAGATGAACCAGGCCACGACGCCGAACAATGCCTCTGACACGCCAATGCCCGTCCTGACAGGAGAAACCCGCTGGGGGCTGCGCGGAAGGGGACAGGAGCGAGGCCCCTCCCCATGTCACGGGGAGCAAGGAAGTGCGTGGAGGTAGGACCTCTGCCGGGGTGGCGACTGCGACCTTTTCCCCTGGCAGAGGACCCGTGGTCGCCGAGGGCACCGCTGGCGTCCCCTCTGCCCTCGTTAGGCCGTCCCGGTTTCCGGTCGTCCCAGCGATGGCAGTGGGTGGTGCAAGGCGGGGCCCTCGCCTGGCGATATGAAGCAAGGCCGGTACCTCTGAAGCAAGGCCCAGTGCGTGTGAAGATCGCCGCCCGTTACACTCTCACGTAATAATGAGTGGGGCTGTACATGCCCCGGAGTCTCCGGAGAGCCGCCCTCGGGCCTCGGGGGCTCCCTCCCATGCCTAGTGGCAGCACTTAGCTCCGCGCTGGTGAGAAGACGTCGAAGACTAGACTAGGCGCCGGACGCGGCCATTTTCTTTGGATCTCTTTTCTGTAACCCTGCCTTCTTGATTTGGATTTAAGTTGAAGTCAAATTTTCATTTGATGCGCGCGGGGGGATGCCTTTTCTCATTCGAGTTATTTCTCACAGTCTCGTTCTTGCCTTATTTCGGAGTCCGCGCCAGTCGCTCCCCCCTCGCGGGCCCCTCGCGAGCCGGGCTGGGCATGAAGTACACGAGCCGCACGCGTGTCCAGCCGTGGCCCCCACATGCTTATCACACGGCCCTCTCGGGCGTGGCAACGAATTCATCAGGAGCTCCTCAAAAGCCTGCAATCTCTCTGGCCGGTTTTGGGCTCGTCCAAGCTAAGGTAAACCGCAACGACAACATTGCCCCGACGTGCATAAGCTCATGAAGATGCGTACTCAATTTAGCACGAAAGGATAAAAGCTGCGATTATTTACATGAGGGGCTCCCCCTCTCAAAATGCTCTTACAGTCTTCCAGGGCCACACCCAAGTTTTTACAAGGAAACAAGGAATCAGCCGGATACGTCGCTCACCACGTCCCCCATGTCATCTTCAGACGCACCGCTCGCGTCGCTGTCACCATCGTTGGCATTGCCTCCACCTTCGCCGGTGTCGACGTCGCCGTCATCAACCACGTTGCCTGCGTCCACCGCAACCACAACCCTGTCAACGTCAGAAGTGAAGGCCCTGACCAGCGCATCCACATGGTCTTCAACCCACCGCGCAAAATCGCCCCGGATGGCTTCCGGCATGGGAGTGATAGCAGCGTCAAAATCGAAGTCGTGATCAATGTTCCGGAGGTGGCTGAAGACGCAGGAGAACGCGCGCCCAAGCAGACTGTGACTTCTCTCTTCCACAAGCTGGCGAGCCCTATTAGACCGGGCTTCGAGGCGCGTCACCACATTGGTGAAGAAGGTCAGGTGACTGGCATAGTCATTCGAGTGGGGGGGTGCATTCTCGAAGCAGATGAAGCCCAGGGCGGCATTAGCCCTGCTCTGGAGACCCTGAAGCATGGGGGCGTGCTCACGCTCCAGTGTCCGCCATTGAAGCACTTCCTCCCTGTTTTGCCGCGCGACGGCCTCGCCGTCATCAACCCGCCTCTGAAGAGAAAGCAGCTCAGCGCAGGCGGAGGCCAAGTCCTCTGGCGCTGTGACCAGGGCGGCGGACATGGCCTCCTCACGCCTCTCCGCCTCATCTAACATGGGCCGGAGAGCGGCGATCCTGCCCGCTGCCTCAGTTCCCGCAAGCTTCAGCTTGAAGACGTGCTGACCTTCAAGACCCGTGCGAACCTCGGCCACCCGGCGGGCGACTGCCTCCTGGACTTGGGCCTCGCGAGCCCCGACGCCGTCCTTTGCTTGGGCAACTTGACGCTCCCTCGTCTCCAGTTTCTCAAGCTCGAGGCCACACTCCAAGTCTTCAAGGCCAGCTAACTGCTGACTGTGGCCAGGGGAGGAGCCCTTGGCACACCTACTACGCTCCGAGCGAGGCCGTGAAGGAAGGACGACGAAGGCACGAGCTCGGGGCGCCTTGACGACGGACCAACTCCCATGGCTGACCCCACATCGTGGGTGGCACCCAAACCTGGGGCGCTGGAGCTTGGCGGGTGCGACGGGATGAGAGGGAGCTGCTTCTCAGGAGATTTCATAGCCTCTGCAGAAGGAGTCCTGAGGGAACAATCATCAGGAAGAGAAGACAGCTCACAGAAGATCACCAAAATAAGGTAGTTACGCGTCGACGGCGATGTACTTTCGTTGCTTCAACGGCCCGAAGATACCACTGCCACTTGGAGATCCTTTCCTCTTGCGGAGCTCCTCGAAGTCCACACAAGGCCGACCAAAGCGCTGAATGTGGCGGACAGTGCGGGGCGAAGCCGGAGAAGTGCTCGGGAGAATGACATCAGGGGTGCCTGGCTGCGGAGAACAGTCGGGCGCCGTCTCACCACGACCTCCCGAGGCCTTCGGAGCTTCGGCCTCGGGAGCCGCGTGCTGCATCACCTTAGCAACTGGCGTCCCAGAATCACGAGATCGTGAGGACGACGCCTCAGGAGCCCCAGGAGGCGTCCGCACATCAGCACTCGTGCCGCCAGCCTCCGGCGGCGCTCGTCCCCCTGCACCCACATTCGGGGCGAGCTCGGCGCCAGCGGCGAAGAGGGGAACCACGCTGGCAGGGTTCTCGTGGGACCCCATCAGGCCGTCCGGACGCAGCCCCCACTCGTCAAAGGAAGTCATGCTCCCCACGGATTCAGCCTTGTTCCCGCAGTGATACAACATACAATTCTTCCCAGGCAAGTTGTCCGGTGAAGGGACACCTGTCAGGACCTTGAGCACCGTTTGTCGTGCCCCAAGGGGGAGCCCGGACTCCTGAAACCTCATGTGCTCCTGACTGCCGAGCAAGGTCCACATCGGGCGAGAATGGCGTTGAAGCGGAGCAACCCGGCACCTGATAAACTCCATCACCACCATCGGCGTGGTGACGCCGCGGTCCTTCAGCATCCTTAGCCGGAACCAGACAGGAGCAAGACGGGGGCTCGCGAGCCTCTCATGGCCCCAGCCAGAGTGGGGAACGGCAGGCGCTGACGGGGCGTGGAGCAGGGGGCTGAGCACACCAGCATCGAAAAATACCCATTGTGTCCGAAACTCGCTCGTAGATGGAGGAAGCTCGAAGTCGATCCCCATGCCCGCCGTCGCGGCCATGGCCTGGAAGCTCACGCACCCCGAGCTTTTTCGGGGATCGGTCAGATGCAATGAGAAGAAATGGCGGAGAAGGGCCACAGAAGGAGCGATGCCCACCATGGCCTCGCACACAAAGGCAAAGACGGCAAGGAGAGTCGCGGATTGGGGTCGAGATGCAGCATATGGATTTGATAGTGTTCAAGCACTGCATTGAAGAAGGCAGAGAAAGGGGGAACCAGGCCCGCCCAAAGGGTGTCGATGAAGATTGGGACCTTGGTGACCGTCCGAGCGATGCGAGCGCGAGATACGCGGGCCAAGCCACCGTCTCCCCCCACTCATTGAAGCTGGTGGCGAGCATGATACGCACCTTGTCCATGGCCTCGTTGTTGAGCACCAAGGATTGGCCGACTGCTGGCTCGGTGGCTGGAGGCGGACTTGGCGGAGATAGTGGTTTCTTCCCCTTGTCCGCTTGTTTCGGTGCCATGGCGATGAAGCAGGCGGAGTGTAGGTCAAACTGGAGAGGAGGGGCAGAGTCTCAAGGAAGCAGAATGACTGTGGAAGCAAGGCGTGGGCAATGGGAGAATAACTGTGTAGGTTGCGAGGGCCGCATAGCCAGGCGGGTTCAAAGGCAGCATGGGGAAGCGGAGACGCCCACGTCCAATCAACCGCCATGCATCAACCGAGGCCGCAGGCTTTGGGGGCCCGCGGCGGTCCGCGCTTGACCCTTTGGCTTCGCCTTGAAGCCAAGCCCAAGCGCACCTTGGGCCCGGGGGCTACTGTCGGCGTCCTGGGAACGGGGGTCCCCAGACTTGCCTCCCTGCGGCCCACGGCGTGGCTGGGCTGGCAGGTCTGTACGGCCCATCTTCATCGACAAGGCATTCAAGACCCTCGCGAGGGGCCAAGCCTCGCGAGGCGGACGATGCAAGACCTCCTCAGGAGCGTCCTCGCCAGGCAGGCTCATGAGGGGCGGAGAGATCAAGGCAAGTCAAACCTCGCGAGGTCCTCATGATGTGAGCCATGACAATCGAGACCAGGCGAGCGCCAGGCAGGCTCCAGCACGCGTAGTGTCCTTGTTTCCCCTTTGGTGCCAAGGCAAGCGCAGGAGCGGAGTACCGAGGCATCAAGCAAAGGTTTCCATATTGGTGCAACGAGACCAAGACCAGAAGGACGGCAGGATGGAGGTCACCATGGAGCCCAAGACGGCGTCATCACCAGAACCTTTGGCAGGCAAAGACCACCTTTTGTCAGGATAACTTGTACTAGCTGTCCCCTTTCGAATTGGCCGTTGTTGGCTCCCTTCCCGCTCAATATTTGGGGAGGGGACCAGGGCCTATATAAGTAGAACTAGCCACCACAGGGGAGAAGGAGGATCGACCTGATCACAAGTCGAAATAAGATCCAAGATCATCTCGCCTACACAAGTTCACCAAGCACAAGAACACCTCAACCTCAGGAGGCTGTTCTTCCCCTTCTAACTATTCTTCGTCAGCCCAAGAGGCAATCCACCAACACCACACCGGAGTAGGGTATTACACCACAACAGTGGCCCGGACCAGTATAAATCTTGTGTCTTTCTGTGCTGTGAGTCCGTTGAGTTCATCCGCAAGATCTTAGAGAGCTAGGGCGTGGATCGATAGGGAGAAAACCTTCGCGCGCACCCTAGTGTTCGAAACTCAAGGGTTTGCCGGAACGCGTGATCCAACAAAGAGTATTAACCCCACCGGGCTCTCTCCTACTATGGAGCTCCCTGCCAGAGACCTAGAGGCGACTATATTATCGGCAAGCCTGGAATCAAACAGGTCACTCCCTATCATCGGGGAGTTGAACCCACCTTTGGATGCTAACTCCGAACCTCGAGGTCTGCGTCCATTGAGCACGGCTAGGTGGTGTTTACCATGCCTAGCTCTACGGGTCCCCGTTTTCCCATCCAGTCTTCGCTCCTATACTAGGCTCTGGACCTAATGCGATCTCTCGCCATTACGGAAGTATCACCTCTGAACTACGCCCAGCCCAGACTAGGGGCTAAAAGTGGGGGATTTTGCGACCCACCCACCACCCATTTAATAGCCACTGTCGAGGACTTAACCGACATGCTAGATTACGCCTCCGAAGACATCGACGGTATGGAGGACGATGTCGGAGATGAATGGAGCACCAAGTCACCTTCTTGAAAGGTTCGGGTCTTGACTCTGCGGCTATGATAGCAACACGGATCTTGCTGATATATCGATGAATGAGCCGCCGCAAGGTCATGCTCCTCATCCAACACATCAAGTGCATCTTGACGTGCTATCTCATTAGCAGCCTCAACATAAGCCGCCAGACGAGGCGAGTCATGACGAATATCACTTGGAAGAACCGCCTCTGCCGCATAAACCATGAAGAAAGGTGTATAGCTTGTTGACCTGTTGAGGGTGGTGTTGATACTCCAAAGTACTAAGGGTAATTCCTCGACCCAACAACCCAGTGTTCTCTGCAAAGGAAATATAACCAGAGGCTTTATATCTCTCAAGATTTCTTGATTTGCCCTATTAGCTTGACCATTAGACTGTGGATGAGCCACCAAGGATGTGTCAAGACGAATATGCTCTAGTTGACAGAATTCTCTCATAGCACCCTTAGACAGATTAGTGCCGTTATCAGTTATAATACTACGAGGGTAACCAAAATGGGAGATTACTTTATTTATGAATTGAACCGCCATCACTACATCACACTTGCTAAGGGGCTCTGCCTCAATCCACTTGGTGAATTTGTCAACCGCCACCAAGAGGTGGGTTTTCTTGTCCTTAGTCCTCTTAAAAGGTCCAACCATATCAAGCCCCCAGACTGCAAATGGCCAAGTAATTAGAATCATACTCAATTCTTGAGCGGACACGCAGTACTGCAGGATGTTGCTAATGCGACACTACGATCAGAGACCCTTCGAGAAACTGTGTGCGATGCAATAATTACAAACGGTGCTGTATGAAAACCGCCAGAAATGTGTAAAACGTTTGCGATGAAGGATGCGTCAAACACGGTTCAGGTTTTATTTACGTGTGCTATGAAGGGCATACGGTTCAGTTCAATGAACTGTTTGTAATGAGGAGGAACAAAAGAAACTGGCAGCCAGATGAAGGCATGTGTGATACACAGTATACGGTTCACTCGGATGAACTATTTGTGATTAGGCAACACAAAAGAAACAATCAACAAGATCAAAGATGTGTGTGCAATATACGGCATGCGGTTCACTCGGATGAATTGTTTGCATTGAGACATGAGAAATAAAATGGTTCAAATGAACAAGTTGTGTGTGATACGAGGCAAACAAGTCTGTTATCGCAGACGTGTGCGAAGACCGATAACAACACAGACGATTACTGCCAACAGGCCATGTGTGTTGTGAGCAAACGATTGCTGGTATACAATTGTGACTGATTGATGAAAAATTACCGACGGGTTCCATTGTTTAGTCCTTGTGCGATGTGATTTCCTTTGTCCGCACAACATCTATGCTCTGTCTACAACATCAACATATATACTTAAAAACATAGCATTGCATAACCAAATTAAGCATACAATTACACAAGTGACCACACACATAACATTTCCACACACCAAAGAAATCAATTACATGCATACTAAAGTAGGAGAAACGAGGATCTAATCATCTCCTTATTGTTGCGACGACGCTTGCCATTGTTGTGCTTCCGGCTGGATCCGTGGCCGTTTTGGGGAAGGAAGGACTTCCTCATGTCAACGATCCGCCTGTACATGTCATAGATCGTGTACGCCTCCTTGGCCGCGTACATGACGTGAGCTTTGTCGAGTTTCTCCATCCAGGCCGAGTGCCAGGCATGCTTGTCCTTGTTGCACGAATCCTTCATGTCTCTGTAGTAGGGGTCGATGATGGCCTCGGGGAGGTGAACCAATGAGTCCTTCTCATGCTCCTTGCTGCCCCTAATCTTGTATTGGCCCTGGATGTCGACAAGATTCTGGCAGTCGATACCCGAATTCTCGAGCGCCTTTACATAGTTGGTGATGTCCACCGTAGCAGACATGTAGTGGGGGCTGTTGACAAACCTGCACTACTAGGGAAAACCATATACACGGAACATTAGCAGTAGCGTCGGATAAAAACGCACACTGGTGCTAATTAGCAGCAATGCGGTATTTAAAACCGCGCTACAAATACAGTTATAGCAGTAGCGTGCCCGAGTACAAAAGCGCCACTACTAAAATTCCCACGGTTTAGCCGATAGGCTACACATAGTAGTAGCGATCTACGTGGAACCGCGCTACCAATACTTGTTTTGTAGCAGTGCGTTTATGAACAAAGGCGTTACTGCTAATGAAAATTAAATTAAATGGAAAGCAAATAAAAAAGAGAATGAATAGCAGTAGCGCTTGTTAGGAAACGCGCTATAGCTACCGTAGCAGCAACGCACTTCCTGGAATGCGCTACTGCTACTTTTAACTTCACCGCGCGGTTTGTTCTTCCCCCACCACCACTTCCCCCAAATCCCTACTCCTCCGCTGTCGCCGCCCAGCATCGTCGTCGGCTGCCGCGCACGACCCGTCGCTCTCCGCACACCTTCGATGCCGCCCCCACCCCCGGCTACGACCTCGATGTCGCCCCCGACCCCGACCTCGACCCCCATACATCGTCGCCCTCCGCCGTGCGCCCGCCGCCCTGACCCCGTCCCCAACCTTGACGCCGCGTGCCCCTCTCCCTAACTCCGCCGACGCCAGAGGTGAGCACGCCCTCCTCCTCCTCCCCTACCTCTGCCTAGCTAGGGTTCTTAGGGTTAAATTTCAGAGTTCATCTAATTAGTTAGGGTTCATCAAATAAGATGCTAATTATGGTAGTAGTTGTTAAGTAGAATTAGTTTTAGAGTTCATCGAATTAGTTAGGATTAAATTTTAGAGTTCATCAAATTAGTTAGGGTTAAATTTTAGTAAGTGTTTAATAGAATTAGTAAGAAAATTAATATAACTAGTTGAACTAGTTTATTTTTAGTAAAAACTAGTTTATTTTTAGTAAGTAAATTAATAAACTACTTGAACTACTTTAGTTGTAGTTGAACTAGTTTAGTAAGTAAATTAATAAACTAGTTGAACTAGTTGAATTAATAGAACTAATGTATTTTTAGTAAGATAATTAATATAACTAGTTGAACTACTTTATTTTTAGAAAGAACTAGTTTTTTTCTATTTATAATAAGTTTATATTTAGTAAGAACTAGTTGAATTAATAAAACTAGTTGAACATGTCATATTTGCTCAAATAGGATATGTGGTTGCCCAAGTGGCCGTTCATGTTCAGTTTACACCTCCGAGTGGCCTATGTTTTGCCGGAGTGTTGATTAATTTCCGTTCCTGCAAACTTCAGGCGCTCGATATGTCCTTTTTTAGCAATGGTCATGCCGGATTTTTCTGTGAATTCTGGCATGACTTGTGCTAGAATATGTAGGAAATATCGAGTGGCCTGGATTTTCTCGAAAAATAATGATCTAATTTAGGTTTTTTAGTACATATATTTAATTGGACAAGTTTAATCTTTGAATTATGAACGTAGGAAATGTCGTACTCGGATGACGACGGTCTCCCGGGGGAGTGCAGCTGGTGCCACGACGATCGAGGTATGTGTGACATGTTCGTTGAGCTGGACGAAGATCGGCGCTTCAGCATTAAGCTCGAGGAGACCTTCGATGTTGAAACGGTGCGCAACAACGAGAAGTGTGTTTTTCGTTATTAAGCATGACTTCAACTATTTCAACGTCTAATTTTCATCTTTTACAATACGACTAGCTTATCCCATGCCATGCAAGACGCTATGTCTTGGAGAGGATGGGTTTTGAAGACCATGAAAATTTTCAAACAAAGAAAATACACCTAAGGACCCATCATGATATCGATTTTGAAGTAAATCTATACAATTCTCAAAGCGTAACCCATTTTGGTTGCCAAAATTGGGAAGCACTTTGCAAAATGTATGGTTTTTATGAGGGTATGATTGTCACCATGGATCTTGGTGATCCTGACATCGAGCAAGACAATATGGACATTTGGGTCCTTGTTGATATGCTTCCGATTCTACCGCAATGTGAGTTTCTCAAACATAGTTATTAACTAATTTATATTGTTTATTTCAAAATAGTTGACAACTTATTTCCATTGACAGCTTATTTTGAATCTTCAAAGAATGTGCAGAAGATGGTAGACAAAACCCACTACATTGATGGCTCCGAATTAACTTACAAGGATAAAAGTCATCTGATTTCTTATTGTACTTATCTTGAGAATTACAATACTTAGTACCGAACTCCTCCAAATTATGGTGAATACGTGCCATGCCACTAGTGCACGTGTTGAACCACGATAACTTCTATGGAGATACCCTGGTAAGATTTTTTATTATTACGACATCCGTGCATCTTTTGCATAATTCTAAAACTAGTACATCATTGCTAACTACGAAGTTATTACTATGTTTTTCAATAGAAAATCCCGATGGATTGTGTGTCTCATCTGATGTATCAGAATGGTCGCCTTGTAGTTCTGAACATACAACCAGGTCAATCTAAGGAGCTCACCTGTGCATATCAGATTTCTAAAACCGGTGACCACATGCTAATCAAAGAATGGAAAAAATGTTTGGACATTCGCAAGGAGGTTGAGGGAGTCCGGGATTAGGGGTCTCTGGACAGCCGGACTATATCCTTTGGCCGGACTGTTGGACTATGAAGATACAAGATTGAAGACTTCGTCTCGTGTCCGGATGGGACTCTACTTGGCATTGAAGGCAAGCTAGGTAATACGGATATGTACATCTCCTCCTTTGTAACCGACCTTGTGTAACCCTAGCCCTCTCCGGTGTCTATATAAACCGGAGGGTTTTAGTCCGTAGGACACAATAACATACAATCATACCATAGGCTAGCTTCTAGGGTTTAGCCTCTCTGATCTCGTGGTAGATCTACTCTTGTACTACCCATATCATCAATATTAATCAAGCAGGACGTAGGGTTTTACCTCCATCAAGAGGGCCCGAACCTGGGTAAAACATCATGTTCCCTGCCTCCTGTTACCATCCGCCTTAGACGCACAGTTCGGGATCCCCTACCCGAGATACGCCAGTTTTGACACCGACATTGGTGCTTTCATTGAGAGTTCCTCTGTGTCGTCGCCGTTAGGCTTGATGGCTCCTACTATCATCGATAGCGATGCAGTCCAGCGTGAGACTTTTCTCCCCGGACAGATCTTTGTGTTCGGCGGCTTCGCACTGCGGGCCAACTCGCTTGGCCATCTGGAGTAGATCAAAAGTTACGCCCCTGGCCACCAGGTCAGGTTTGGAAGCTTAAACTACATGGCCGATATCCGCGGAGACTTGATCTTCGACGGATTCGAGCCCCTGCCTTGTGCATCACGCAGTCATGACGGGTACGATTTAGCTCTGTCATGGGATAGTGTTCAAGAAATCACACCGGCAGCCGCTCCGACCCTTAATTCGGAGCCAGTTGCGCCTCCCATGGACGGGTGGATAGACCCCACCACAGAGGCCGCATCCCCAACGGCGATCGAGCCGAATATCGATCTTACCCTTCACGAGAGCCGTGTTGTTAAACTGCCGGATACTTCTCCGGCCACGGACTCCGAACCGCCTGCGCCCATTCCTACCGAATCTGGTTGGGCACCGATCATGGAGTTTACCTCTGCAGATATCTTTCAGCACACGCCTTTCGGCGACATAATGAATTCATTAAAGTCTCTCTCCTTATCAGGAGAGTCCTGGCCGAAATATGTCCGGCAGGATTGGGATGCGGATGACGAAGAAATTCGCCGCCCACCCACCACTCACTTATTAGCCACTGTCGATGACTTAACCTTCTCGACTCCGACTCCAAAGATATCCCGAGTATGGACAACGATGCAGGAGACGAACAAGAACCACTGCCCACAGGGCACTGGACGCCCACTTCATCACATGACGTATACATGGTGGACACACCAAAAGAAGACGACGACGAGGAACGGAAGACGCAACGAAGGGTTGTCCCCTCGAGAAGCAGTCAAAGCGGCGACGTAAGCGCCACTCCAAATCCCACCTCGGTAGAAACAACGATCATATAGACCCAGCGTTAGAGCAGGGTGAACCATCGCCAGACCACGGCAACACGGAGAATCAAACCGAACAACCCGACTCTGTCAAAGATAATAGTCCGGACGACATCTCACCGAACAGACACCCGGAGCAACAAAATGCCCATCAAAGGCTCGTTGCCACCGCGAGATGTCTAAAAAAGCAAAAGCAAAGGCTCAAGGCTGCGCAAGACACACTCAGAATTAGATGGAGTAAAGTGCTCAACACAGCAGCGAAGTACGGCGGTAATCACCCCACCACGAGCTACCCGAAGCGGAAGTTGCTACCCGAATTCGATGAGGAGGCCTTAGATCCCCCGCAACCAAAAATTAAAATGGCCATCTGGCCGGATAGACGACCTCACGGTCAACATAGAGTGGCACACAACGCCGCACGTAAGCCAATACGCGATCCACGCGAGGGCTCGCATCAAAAGGATGGCGCAACCAGATCCATCTATGGACCACGCAAGTGCGCTCCAGCATACGATGCAACACAACAAACATCCGAACAACGTGGTACACCCAGATACAGGGGTGCCGCACACCGCCTATGTTTCACCGACGAGGTGCTGGACCATGAATTTCCAGAAGGATTCAAACCCGTAAACATAGAGGCATATGATGGAACAACAGACCCAGGGGTCTGGATTAAGGACTATATCCTCCATATCCATATGGCTCGAAGAGATGATCTCCACGCCATTAAGTATTTACCCCTCAAACTCAAAGGGCCAGCTCGGCACTGGCTTAAAAGCCGCCCTGAAAGCTCCATTGGAAGCTGGGAAGAGCTCGAAGACGCTTTTCGGGCAAATTTTCAAGGGACTTATGTCTGACCTCCGGACGCGGACGATTTGAGTCATATAACTCAACATCCCGAAGAGTCAGCCCGAAAGCTTTGGAACAGGTTTCTTACTAAAAAAACCAAATAGTCGACTGTCCGGACGCCGAAGCCTTGGCAGCTTTTAAGCATAGCATCCGCGACGAATGGCTTGCCGGACACCTCGACCAAGAAAAGCCGAGAACAATGGCAGCATTAACTAGCCTCATGACCCACTTTTGCACGGGTGAGGACAGCTGGCTAGCCAGATGCAGCACCAGCGACCCAAGTACATCCGAAGTTAGAGATGTAAATGGGAAATCACAACGCAGCAAAAATAATACGCGCCGGAATAAAGAAGACAACCCGAAGAGCATGGCAGTAAATGCCGGATTCAGAAGCTCTCGGCCAGGTCAGCAAAAGCCGCCCTCTAAAGGCAGCAGAGACGAACTGTCCAGCTTAAACAAAATCCTAGACCAAATATGTCAGATCCATAGCACCCCTTGTAAACCCGCTAATCATACCCAGAGAGAATGTTGGGTCTTCAAGCAGTCCGGCAAGCTCAACACCATACACAAGGGGGAGAATACACCAAGCGAAGACGAGGATGAGCCTCTCAAGCAAGACACTGGAGAACAAAAGAAATTTGCACCAAAAGTCAAAACAGTGAACGTGTTACACGTGATCAAGGGGAGAAACAAAGCTTCACTCCCAGAGAAATATGCCCAAGGGCCTATCACCGCAGAGTCCTACCACTGGTCGTCTCAACCGATCACTTTTGACCATCGGGATTACCGAGCAAGTATTTGGCGTGCAGGATGGGCTGCCTTGGTATTAGAGCCAATAATTGACGGATACCATTTCACACGAGTCCTGATGGACGGCGGCAGCAGTCTAAACCTGATATATCAGGACACAATCCGCAAAATGGGGATAGACCCAACGAAAATTTTCCACAACAATACTACCTTTAAAGGAGTAACGCCAGGCCGAGGGGCTCATTGCACGGGATCCCTGCTACTAGAGGTTATATTCGTCTTCCCCGATAACTTCCGTAGCGAAAATTTAACATTCCACATTGCTCCGTTCCAAAGTGGCTATCAAGCACTACTTGGACGCGAAGCTTTCGCTCGCTTTAATGCAATACCGCATTACGCTTCCCTCGCGCTTAAGATGCCCGGTCCACGTGGCATCATTACAGTGAATGGAAATATTGAGCGATCCTTGTGCGTCGAAGAGAGTGCGACTACCTTGGCATCCGCACACTAAAAACGGCCTCACCAACTAAAGCATTTGATAGGTCGTCAAGACCATAGACACGGTTAAACGAGTCCGGCGCAGCTATATGTAGTTCACACAGGTTTGATAGGCCACACCCCTATTACAAATACAAGGGGCTCAACGCGCGCAGACAAGTGGCAATTTTTAATCATCTTGAATTGTACATGGTTTCTTTAAACCTACCTTTTTGCACGACAACTTTTCACCTAAGTTTCTCTCTTTTACAAATGACTATCGTGCTACACCCATCCAGGATATGGCACAACAGAGACATAGGCGCAGACGTGCAGCAGGGACCCGTTCCAAGGACTCTTTTTAGATTAAGACCCTGCGTAAACCTTTGTTACTGTCTCTTGTTGATACACATCCCTTGGATTCTCAGTACAATTGAGAAAGATGTTGGCGTCTTGGCATGTGGCCACGTCAGAATAATGCACGTACCTGGACAGCAGGGGCTTCTTACAAAGGGCACTGTTTAGGCCCGGTTTACACCATAAAGACCGAATACCTTAGGGAGTGTTCGGCATCGCGAGTTTGGCCTTATATGCATCAGCTCCGAATCATGTCTTTGGTCAAATGTTGAGTTTGACCGGCTCCTGTGTTTTGCTGCCTTACGTTCTGCTCTATCGGCTAAGGCGGCACCAGGAGAACTGCTGCGATTGTGCCCTGGTTCATCCGGACGAGCACCTCAGTAGAGAAAGCCGAAAACTGACTGTCATGATATAGCATGAGACTGGTCAACCACTCGATGACCTATCGGAATGTTAGAATTCCTCTGCCTTAACGAAGGGCCGTTTCCTGGCCAGGCATGTACGCACCCCGAATTCGGATGAGTGCGGAGCCACCAGGGGCTATATAGTAGCCCCACTGTCAAACTCCTGTGGCTAAGTGAAAGTGTTAAAGCATTATAGTCCAGTTGCCTAGTTCGCTGTGCCATCACCTCCTTATTAGGACCAAGACGTTGAATTAAGTGTGAATACGCGTCTTCTGTGAACACCCCCACATTATAAGCGTGGGGGCTGAAGCCAACGACTGCAATCTTTCAGGTTATACGCATGTATACATAAACGGCCGCACAGGAGGCATCATATTACATTCGGGCAAAAGTATAAATACAGCCTTGATAAATTTCATAAAAACATTGTTTTTACAATGGGAATACATGTCACTCAAACATAATATTCTTCGAGCACTGGGCCTCTATCAAACGAGCACCCTCAAGAACTTCTTCAAAATAGTGCTCGGCAGCCACTCGGCCTACGGCCGAACCCTGCGCCACAATAGTGGTAGCATCCATCTCCGCCCAGTATGCTTTGACACAAGCAAGGGCCATCCGCGAGCCTTCTATACACGTCGACCTCTTGATGACATTGATGCGCGACACCGCTGCAAGGAACTGTTGCACTAAGCTGAAATAGTTGTTCGGCTTCGGTTTTTCTGGCCACAGATGATCTACGACGGACCTCATGGCGAGTCCGGACAATCTATTTAGTTCGGCCCATTCGGCTAGCCGATCAGTCAAGGGAAGCGGACGCTCCGGAACGTTAAATTGCGACCAGAATAGCTTGTCCACTTCACGATCTGTCTAATCTCGGATGTATTCGGCCGCATCGATAGCACTCGCCGTCAAATCCGTATATGCGTCTGCCGAACTCTATAGCCGATCCAGAGGGGCATACCGTGGTTCTCCGAACTTCCTTCGCAGCAAAAAGGGCTTCCCAGCCACAATATCACCAGCTTCACGCAGCTCTTCCTTCTTTTCCCTCATGGCAGAGCGGGTGTCTTTGGCCGCCATCGTGGCCTTTTCGAGGTCCGTCGCCTTCGCTTGGTTTTCTTCTTCAAGGAACCGGCAACGGTCGGTAGTGTCTTTTAACTTTACATCCATCTTGGCCATCTTATTTGCTCTCGCAATGCGCGGCCTTCTCGGGTCTTAACTCTTCGTCCGCCTTTAAAGCGGCTGCATTACTAATCCTTGTTTGTTTGTTGGCTCGAGCAAGTTCCGCCCAAAGGGTCTCCACGGCGGCAGCTCCATCTGCAGTCACAACATATTAAAGATACTGGCATTATGCTGCTCTTACTATGTGACATTGACCGGAAAAACATTACTTACCCTGTGCCTCGTCAAGCCGCTTGTTAACAAGCTCGATGTCGGCATCTGCCGCATCCAGTTGCCGCTTTAGTTCAGCAAACTCATTAGTCTGGCCAGCCACTGGAGCTCCCATCACCTACACATAAAGAGGTATGGTTATTACCTGGGACTACAATCCTCTGTTCGCCGCCATTCTCGATGATGACCAGAGTCTCAGGGGCTACTATCTACACAGGGCACACCTAAAAATGTGCGGTACTATCAAAAAGTATATCATTTCACGTACCTCAAAGCCCGTCAGTAGACTCATAAAGGCTTCATGCAATCCGCTTTCGGCGGACGAAATTCTTTCCATCAGTGTACCCATCAATGTACGGTGTTCTTCTGAGATGGCCGCTCGCTCCAACAGCTCCCTCAGTACGTCCGACCGCTTCAAGAGCCGGACGCTGGGGACTTCGGGTGACTATAGGATTATCTTCTGGCCTCACCGGATCCAGAGAAGCCCTCCGCGACGACACTTCCAGGTCGCCCGCCTCTTGAGCGAGGGAGTCCGGGGGAGGCGTTTCGCTCTCCATCATCTCCGAAAGAAGATCGCACGAAGACGAGCTCTGCTGAGAAGGGCTAAGATCCGAACTGCAAGATAAATGCTTCAGTTATTTTCCTCAGAGGTAGGGTAGTATATCTCCACTATTAAAGTACTTTTTGATTACTTACAGCTCGTTGGAGGGCTGATCCTCGCGCAGACTTTGTGCGGCAAAAGCACCCTCCAAGGCAGGACCCTCTGGTGGAGACTTCTTCTCCCGTTTGGAAGCTTCGGTTTCCGGATCTTCAGAGGCAGTCCTCTTCCTTCCCCGAAACGAGAGAAGGTCAAATTCTTCCCCTTGGTTATCCTCCTTCACGGAGGTGCTCATTCCCTCGGTTGGATTTGGTAGTGATGGGGGCCCGCTTTCAACCTCACTATTCCCCCTTTATCTTCCTTTCAGGGCTCCGGGCAAGGTGCTAGCTCGAGCATCTTTTCCAGTACCAGATTCTACAAATCCTCAAGAAGGGGGGGCGAACACTGAATCATCTTCGCCCTTGTTAGCCAGTCCTGGTCAAAGAGCAATTTCTCAGAATGACGTCATGGTAAATGAAAGACGGTGTGTTCGGCTAAAGGATTACTTACTTGGTCGGCGGTACGGTTGCTGCTCAGGCCCATGTCCTTGGTAGTATCCGGACACTCTATTTGGGGTCCGAAGAATGATTTGTACATCTCCTCGTGTGTCAGGCCGAGGAAATTCTGAATAGTGCGCGGCCCTTCTGGGTTGAACTCCCACATGCGGAGGGGCCGGCATTTGCAAGGCTGGACTCGACGAACCAGCATGACTTGCACCACCATAACCAGACTGAAATCTCCTTCGAAGAGATCTTGAATGCGGCTCTGCAGTATAGGCACGTCCTTGGCTGGACCCCAGCTCAGTCCTCTGCTAATCCATGACATCAGTTGTGGTGGAGGGCCCGAGCGGAAAGCAGGGGCAGCCACCCACTTGGCACTTCTGGGAGCTGTGATGTAAAACCACTCCCGTTGCTATAATCCGGAAACCTCTGGAAAGGAACCTTTTGGCCATGGAGCTCCTGCTATCTTGCTTATTAATGCTCCTCCGCACGCTGCATACTGCCCCTCGACCATCTTCGGCTTCACATCAAAGGTCTTGAGCCATAGGCCGAATCGAGGGGTAATGCGGAGGAAGGCCTCACACACGACAATGAATGCCGAGATGTGGAGAAAGGAGTCCAGGGCTAGATCGTGGAAATCTAACCCGTAATAGAACATCAAACCCCTAACAAAGGGATCCAGGGTGAGGCCTAGGCCTCGGAGGAAGTGGGAGATGAACACAACGTTCTCGTTGGGTTCGGGAGTAGGGACGACTGCCCTCGGGTAGGCAGCCAATGTGAAACCTCGGCCGTCAGGTATCTGGCCTCCCTCAACTTCTTGATATCCTCTTCCGTAATGGAGGAGGGCATCCACCGGCCTTGAAGGCTAGATCCAGACATGATTGAAGGTCCGAAGCACCTGACCTGGGCTTTGGGTGTTAGAACTTGAGGCGGGGGAAGGATTCGATTGAGCACGGGAGGGAAAAAAGTAAAAGCCTTGTCCCTTTACAAAGAGGGTGAATATGAAGCGTCCTCTCCGTAGCCGTTTGGGACTTGCCTATGATCTAGGAGTCCTAGACACAGTTGGGTTACCCACAACCGTATTGATGAGAATCCCGTAATTAGGGGAACACGATCTCTGCTTTGACAAGACGTGTCAAGAAACCGCCTCGCATTATGCGTGGAGCTGGTTAAAGAAAAACGGTTCAAATAATCACCGAGGCATGGCATGATGTCATGTTGCCAAAACGTGTCAGCAGACTAAGATTTGTGGAAATATTATTCTCTCTACGGTGGTATGTGGAATTTATTTTGCAGGGTCGAACACTATCCTGGTATTCAAACTCTTCTGTGATATGTTCGGAGGAGGAACCCGCCTTGCAATGTTGAAGACAACACTGTGCGCCGGACTCATCGTCATTGAACCCTGGTTCAGGGGCTATTGAGGGAGTCTGGGATTAGGGGTCTTCGGACAGCCGGACTATATCCTTTGGCCGGACTGTTGGACTATGAAGATACAAGATTGAAGACTTCGTCTCGTGTCCGGATGGGACTCTACTTGGTGTGGAAGGCAAGCTAGGCAATACGGATATGTACATCTCCTCCTTTGTAACCGACCTTGTGTAACCCTAGCCCTCTCCGGTGTCTATATAAACCAGAGAGTTTTAGTCCGTAGGACACAATAACATACAATCATACCATAGGCTAGCTTCTAGGGTTTAGCCTCTCTGATCTCGTGGTAGATCTACTCTTGTACTACCCATATCATCAATATTAATGAAGCATGATGTAGGGTTTTACCTCCATCAAGAGGGCTCGAACCTGGGTAAAACATTGTGTTCCCTGCCTCTTGTTACCATCCGCCTTAGACGCACATTTCGGGACCCCCTACCTGAGATCCGCCGGTTTTGACACCGACAGAGGTTCTTGGAAGTAACATTAAGCGAAATAATTGGAGACAGGATAATCTCCATTCTGCATAATGGAGAGTCAGGGGCTATCTTGTTTTTTGCTATTTTACCTTAGAGAATATAGTAGGTCCTAAGAGAATGTAGTAGGTCCTATGAGGAACAATATGTTTATTATGTGATACAATGTGTTAGAGTTGATGATGAGGAGTACTTGTGATTACGACTAGTGACCAATTTGCTATGTGATGTCTCATTGATGAAAACAATGATTTTGAGGAGGTGTTATATGACAATGATGTATTATGATGATAAGTTGTTAATGATATGATGATGATGATATTTATTATATCATTGGGTGAAGGAACCACAGATTAGTTTCATGTGGATGTCCATCCACTTGAAACTAGTCCACGGTTCTTTCACCCCGTGATGTAATAACTCATTATGATGTAAAAACAATTTCTAAATTCCTGTTGTATGAAAACTTGTGTAAAGGTGTATGAATACAACATGAAATAAAAAAGAAATAAAATACAAAATAATAGTAATTTAGGAGACGGCTAGTTATGCCTTTGGATTTTATTCCTCAGAAAGGCAAGAAAAGGAATAAATCACAATTCAAAAATATTGCATGGGACTTAGCAATATTTTTACACATCCAAGGATCAGAAAGATAGGAGGATCTCTGGGAACAATTCGGAGGATCAACAGATCAAGGAAATTGAATGCTCCTTTGTATGCACAAAGGGCATCCAAATTATAAGAATTTGGAATTAGGGTTTGAGAGGGTTGAGATGATGCAAATGAGGGCTTGCCCACTGACAAATACATGAACAAGGTTTTTGAAAGGTTGAAAATGACAAGAATTGCCAGAGTCATCCAGCAAACTCAGGAGAAATTTTTGAAAAATGAGTGCCAGGAAGGAATAACAGCAAAAAATTGATAACCCAATTTTGGGGCTGTTACACCTTCCGAACTCCAAAATAGTCTTCGGATGTATCGACGTGTCCGGACCTGTAACACACACCACACACAGCCGCATCGAGAATATAATTTTACATGAGTCCAATCTGCTGACAACTTTTCGTAACATGACATCACATCTCTCCGGTCATAATTTCGAACCGTTCTTCGTCTGCCGCTCCATGTTCCGAGACACGGTTGCCATTGGCATGTCTTGTCAAAGTAGAGATGGTGTGCCCTTATTACGGGATTCTCATCAATACGGGCATGGGTAACCCAACCGTGTCGTTTACATAGCCCTTGGGAATAGGCAAGTTTTAAGGCGAGTAGGAAGGCGTTTGACATTCGTGGCCTTTATAAGGGGATAAGGATTCGTACTCTCTCACCCCTGCCTTCTCCTTCCTCTGCTCATCCATTCTCGAGCTCCAGTGCCAAAGCTCTAGCTTTCCTCACCGGAGAAAGCACTCCAACCATGTCTGGATCCGGAGCTGGTGGCAAGTGGATGGCCTCCTCTATTAAGAAGAAAGACATCAAGGAGCTCCGAGAGGCCGGATACCTGGCCAAGGAGATCGTTCACCATCTCCCGGCCGAGGGACAGATCATCCCTACCCCAGAGCCCCATGAGAGGGTTGTGTTTCTCACACACTTCGTCCACGGGCTGGGATTCCCTCTCCATCCGTTTATCTGTGGACTGATGTTTTACTATGGGATGGACTTCCATGATCTAGCCCCCAACTTTATCCTCAACATCTCGGCATTTATAGTCATTTGCGAGGCCTTTATCTGCATCCCACCTCACTTCGTCCTATGGCTGAAGACCTTCAATGTAAAGCTGAAGGTGGTGAGAGGCCAACAAGCAGAATGCAGAGGCGCCATGTTTGGCAAGATGTCCATTGTCACATGGCCCGAAGGCTCCTTTGTGGAGACAGTGAAGGGGTGGCAGTCGGGGTGGTTCTACATCACCGAGCAACACGACACTAACTGGGCGGCGGCCCCCAAATTTTGATCCGGAGCTCCGCTGTGGCTCACCTCCTGGCAATAGAAGGGCCTAACCTGGGGTTCTTCGAACGAGCTAACTAGGCTCTAGACGTGCATTCAGAACATGCTAACCAAGAGAATCAAACTTGTCAGCGTGATCCAAGTTATGCTCATTCGCCGGATCCTTCCGTGCCAACGCCGGACTTGCTATTTGTGGGAGTTTGATCCGGCCAAGCACCAGACGCTGCTAGAGCTCTTCGGCATGATGCACGAACACATTTGGAAAGTGCTCTTCAAGGCCGGCGAGACACCACCGCCTATGACCGAGGATCGCGGACTCAGCTTAAAACGCCAGGCTAGTTCAGTAAGTTCTTTCATGTTTTCAAGGTATAACCTTTACTGGCATATTTTGAGAAGGACTCTAAGCCTTCCCATCAATTTTTTAGGCCTAGATCGATAGAGTGGGTCAGATTAACTGTCCGGCTCCGCTGCCCGAAGACCAAGAAACCCTACTTCTGACGAAGATGCTATTTCCATCGCCTTATGATGTGCCGAAGAAGAAGGCCAAGAAAACGACCAAGGGGGTCCGGAGTGGCCTTCGCCCAAAAGGTGCTTCAGACGTGACGTCCGAAGATGGGACTCCCTCTTCAGCCGCCGAAGATGACGACGAGGAGGAGGAAGAGAGCGACTCCCCCTAGGGGGAAGGAAGAAAAGGGGGCCTCCCCAAATTTGGAGGAGAAGGCGCCCAAGAGGGAGAAGGGCTCCCTTGCGGATAACCCCGCGTGGGATGTCGATAGTAGTCCGGAGCGAATGCCCCGGACCAAGCCTCGGGCCGCCTCATAAGTACAAAAACCTTATGGACACCCAAATGCCTGGCCTTTCCATTTTGTAATATTGATATGTTTAAATTATGCCATCACAGTCCAACCCGCGATAGCTCCCTGCGATCCTCGACGGAGGGTTCGCTAGATTCAAAGGAGATGGCCAACACTTCACCGCCGCCCGCTCACTCCCCCAAGTCCAAGGACGATGCAGAGGTGTTGTCCCAAAGGACTTTCCCTGGCCAGGGAGAGGCTCAGGAGGCACCAGAAGGCGATGCCTCCATCGCCGGACACCAGTGGGAGCCGATCCCCATGGAGACTGGTGGTGAGGAGGGCCGTGTTCAGTTCGGCCCTCGGCCGGACTCGACTCCGGAGACTGATGCGGCCCCAAAATCCAGCACGCAACCTCCTTCGAAAGAAGGGGGTATGCGTATTCCGCCAGTGACCCCTGTCCAACACGGGGCACCGGATAATCTGCTGGAAGCGCTGCGAGGCGCTTCAACTGTGGGTGAGCACTGTGTCCTTATGGGCATGCTAATCGAGAAGGTTCAGTCTGCCAAAAGTAGACTGATTGAGGCCTGCGCTAGCCTTTTAACAGGCTTTGAGGTAAGTAATGTTAATGTAGAAAGGATATAACAGTGTAGATAGTAGCCCCTGATGCTTTGTTCGGTGTTCGGAAAGAAAAAGCCGAACAGAGGATCAAAAATAATTTTCACAGGAGTCTAACATAAGATGTCTATGTGAATGAGCAGACGTCGCTGCTGGCTGTTGGCGCTCACACTGCCGAGGTCTTCGGCCTGAAGCAGAGCCTGGAGCGGGCCGAAGAAGAGCTCGGCCTCATGAAGAAGCAGCTGGAGGACAGCCAAGGTATGCAGTGACATGCGCGTGTATTTAGGAAGGATGAATGTTCCGTGCTGTCTAAAGTGTCATGAATTTTATTAGGGGCCACGACCGAGGTGGCGGCCCTCAAGAAGGCGTTAGCCAAGGCCGAGGACAAAGCGGCCAAGGAGTGCGACGCGCGTGAGAAACAAGAGGCCCGGGTTAGCGAGGTCCACCAAGAGCTCCAGGATGCCGTCAAGAAGTACGAGTCCTTGGAGCGTGATTCCAAGACGCAAGCGTCCGAACTTGCGAAGGCCCGCCAGAGCGCACAAGAGGCTCGAGCCGAGGCCCAGAGCGCCCTTCAGGAAATCCAGGCGGCCAAGAAGATCCCGGTGGGTAAGGCTTTCATTATGCAAAGCAAGTCTATGAAGGAAACGTTCCTTTTACTTACCTGAATTTGGAGCTCCCTAGGGGCGATTACAGATTTGCCGCGCAGCGCATCAGATGCTGCTGAGTTCTATCGAGACAAAGAAGGGAGTTCTACGGAGAAGCTATTCTGGTCTCAATATATTGGACCAGAACATCCGGTGCCCTTCATCGACCAGCTGAAACAGCCGGTCGAGCTGCACAAGGCGGCCGAGCTAGCCATGAAGGACCTGATAGTCAGACTATGGCCTGCCGCGCCGATACCTAGCAGTTACTTCGGACTTGTGAAGTGGCTTGTTAGTGCCTGCCCACAGCTTGAGGTCATAAAGCGATTGGTCTATATTGAAGGTGCCCGGATGACCTTTGCCCGTGTCAAGATGCACTGGGCGAAGATGGATGCCAAGAAGCTAATGACCGAGGGGCCGCCTGAGGGCAAGGAACACCTCCGTCCCGAGTTATATTTTGATGGTGTCCTGGAGGGATCCTGCCTTGTGGCGGAGCAATGTGCAAAGGATGTTATATTCCAATGAAAATATTCGTATTATCCTGTCCTGTAAGATGAATCAACAATGTTGTGTAATATAATGCTTGTTATGTTTTAATTTTTTCCTCCTTTGCGGCCATGTTGTATGAAATCTGAGGGTTGGCCAGTTGTCGGCTTCTTCCCCCACGTAGGTAGTACGGGGGTGTTCGGGATGGAATCTAAATAATCTTGATCCAATTATATGGTCCTTGAAGGAGTTGTTTAGCGCAACGAACCAGGCAACCAGACTATGCGGCTTGAACGCCCTCACTTAGCCATAGAAGTTTTACAATAAAAACATGGGCGCAACCCCTAGTATCCGAACTAGAGTGCTATAAGCATCTAATCGGAAAGTACCAATCCTTCGCATAATGCGGAAGAAATCTCCAACAATTTGTAACCTCCGAACAGCTGACCGGCTCTTGCCACATCATGACAGTCAGTTTTCGGCTTTCTCTACTGAGGTGCTCCTTTGGATAAACCAAGGCACAATCGCAGTAGTTCTCCCTTTACTACCTTAGCCGATATAGCGGAACATAAGGTAGCAAGCACAGGAGCCGGGCAACCCAATTATTGACCAAAGACATAATTCGGAGCTAATGCATATAATGCTAAACTTGGGGTGCCGAACTATACTTTATTTGGGGTGCCGAACAAAATTCATATCCATAGATTCATTATTATTCTCAATCAAGGTAGACAAAGGCACATCATTAGGATCAGAGGAAACACTGTTATTAGCAAACAATTTCATAAGTTCATCCATCTTTCCACTCAAAACATTAATCTCTTCAATTGCATGCACTTTTTTATTAGTAGATCTTTCGGTGTGCCATTGAGAATAATTAACCATGATATTATCTAGGAGTTTCGTAGCTTCTCCTAAACTGATTTCCATAAAGGTGCCTCCCACGGCCGAATCTAAAAGATTTCTAGAACCAAAATTCAATCCGGCATAAGAGTTTTGTATAATCATCCAAAGATTCAAACCATGTGTAGGGCAATTATGTATCATTAATTTCATCCTCTCCCAAGATTGTGCAACATGTTCATGATCAAGTTGCTTAAAATTCATAATATCGTTTCTAAGAGAGATGATTATAGTGGGAGGAAAATACTTAGAGATAAAAGCATCTTTGCACTTATTCCATGAATCAATACTATTTTTAGGAAAAGACAAAAACCAAGCTTTAGCACGATCTCTAAGCGAAAACGGGAATAGCTTAAGTTTAACAATATCATTATCCACATCTTTCTTCTTTTGCATATCACACAAATCAACAAATTTGTTTAGATGGGTTGCGGCGTCTTCACTAGGAAGCCTGGCGAATTGATCTTTCATGACAAGATTCAACAAAGAAGCATTAATTTCATAAGATTCAGCATCGATAAGAGGAGCAATCGGACTGCTAAGAAAATCATTGTTGTTGGTATTAGCAAAGTCACACAATTTAGTATTATCTTGAGCCATCGTGACAAGCAAGAAATCCAACACACGAGCAAACAAGAAGCAAGCGAAAAAGAGGCGAACAGAAAAGGAGGGCAAGAGGAAAAGAGGCGAATAAAATGGCAAGGGTGAAGTGGGGGAGAGGAAAACGAGAGGCAAATGGCAAATAATGTAATGCGAGGGATAAGAGTTTGTGATGGGTACTTGGTATGTCTTGACTTAGCAACGGCGCCAATCGCTCGTTGTCGGGAGTCAAATCTTGACTTGACTTGGCGCGAATCTCCCCGACAACGGTGCCAGAAATCCTGCTTGCTACCTCTTGAGCACTGCGTTGGTTTTCCCTTGAAGAGGAAAGGGTGATGCAGCAAAGTAGCATAAGTATTTCCCTCAGTTTTTTAGAACCAAGGTATCAATCCAGCAGGAGATCACGCTCAAGTCCCACGCACCTACACAAACAAATAAGAACCTCGCAACCAACGCGATAAAGTGGTTGTCAATCCCTTCACGGTCACTTACGAGAGTGAGATCTGATAGATATGATAAGATAATATTTTTGGTATTTTTATGATAAAGAGAAATAAAGATGCAAAGTAAAATAAACAGCAACAGAAATAACTAAGTATTGGAAGATTAATATGATGGAAGATGGACCCGGGGGCCATAGGTTTCACTAGTGGCTACTCTCAAGAGCATAAGTATTACGGTGGGTAAATGAATTACTGTCGAGCAATTGATAGAATTGAGCATAGTTATGAGAATATCTAGGTATGATCATGTATATAGGCATCACGTCCACGACAAGTAGACCGAAACGATTCTGCATCTACTACTATTACTCCACACATCGACCACTATCTAGCATGCATCTAGAGTATTAAGTTCATAAGAACATAGTAATGCTTTAAAGAAGATGACATGATGTAGAGGGATAAACTCATGCAATATGATATAAACCCCATCTTTTTATCCTCGATGGCAACAATACAATACGTGTCGTTTCCCTTTCTGTCACTCGGATCGAGCACCGCAAGATTGAACCCAAAGCTAAGCACTTCTCCCATTACAAGAAAGATGTGGCACCCCGGCTCAGAGCAACCGGTTTACCATGCATTTCCAGCCCAGAGACCATGTCTTCTGGCAATAGACAACATCTTGGTACAGAAAACAACCGCTTTATTGATGCTAGCGGATCCAACTTTACATTACAACAGGTAGCAAGGCCAAGCGGCACGCACGGTGTGGCTGAACAATATGTACATTATTTAGTGAACATAAAGGCCTCGATCATAACAACTACGCGGCAGCGGAACAACGTCGTAGCGGAAGCTCCATAGCACAGGGACACCGGTGTGGACACGATCTAGACTCGGACAACACTCCTCT
Source organism: Triticum dicoccoides (assembly GCF_002162155.2). Classification (NCBI taxonomy): domain Eukaryota; kingdom Viridiplantae; phylum Streptophyta; class Magnoliopsida; order Poales; family Poaceae; genus Triticum; species Triticum dicoccoides. Next base: position 494,626,757 of record NC_041382.1, read on the forward strand.
CCAACAAGGTTTTTCCTGGAATCTGGCATGACACGCCAGGTCAGTACATTGAATGTACTTGAAAGCTCACAATAGACATAAACATAATGACAAACAATATCATGATATTTAACCAATTATTGATAATGCAACAATATATTCAACATGCCGTGATCATAACCTTGTGAGGAAAAATTCCTCTTACCAACGGTGATCACTTCTTGGATCACCACCGTACCAACCTCAACATCTTAACCAGGAATATCTCATGATCCTTCCGGCAATCACAACCATGACCCATACCAGGCCTAAAACAATGATCCTTCCATTGATCACAACCACGACCAACACTTGGTCTAAAACAATGATCCTTCCGGCGATCACAACCACGACCAACACTTGGTCCTGTCCAACCCGATGGCCTTTCCGCCATCATCAATAGTGCAGAGTTCATAACTTAGTGTGCAAATTTTATTAACTATTGACCCATGGTGTGACCTACTTTCGAGCATGTCCGTAACCATGGACTCGGCTATCGATAGATTAATACACTCTGCAGAGGTATGATATGTCTCCAACATATCTATAATTTTATATTGCTCCATGCTATATTTTCTACTGTTTTGGACATTATTGGGCTTTATTTTCCACTTTTATATTATTTTTGAGACTAACCTATTAACCGGAGGCCCAGCCTAGAATTGTTGTTTTTTGCCTATTTAGGGTTTCAAAGAAAAGGAATATCAAACGGAATGAAACCTTCAGGAACGTGATTTTCTCACCGAACATGATCCAGGAGACTTGGACCCTGCATCAAGCAACCAACAGGGAGGCCACGAGGTAGGGGGGCGTGCCTACCCCCCAGGTGCGCCCTCCACCCTCACGAGCCCCTTGTTGCTCCACCGACGTACTTATTCCTCCTATATATACCTACGTACCCCCAAATGATGAGAACAGAGGAGCCAAAACCCTAATTCCACCGCCGTAACTTTCTGTATCCATGAGATCCCATCTTGGGGCCTGTTCTGGAGCTTCGCCAGAGGGGGCATCAATCACGGAGGGCTTCTACATCAACACCATAGCCTCTCCGATGAAGTGTGAGTAGTTACCTCAGACCTACGGGTCCATAGTAATTAGCTAGATGGCTTCTTCTCTCTTTTTGGATCTCAATACAAAGTTCCCCCCTCTCTTGTGGAGATCTATTCGATGTAATCTTCATTTTGCGGTGTGTTTGTTGAGACCGATGAATTGTGGGTTTATGATCAAGTTTATCTATGAACAATATTTGAATCTTCTCTGAATTCTTTTATGTATGATTGGTTATCTTTGCAAGTCTCTTTGAATTATCTGTTTGGTTTGGCCTACTAGATTGATCTTTCTTGCAATGGGAGAAGTGCTTAGCTTTGGGTTCAATCTTGCGGTGTCCTTTCCCAGTGACAGTAGGGGCAGCAAGGCACGTATTGTATTGTTGCCATCGAGGATAACAAGATGGAAGTTTCATCATATTGCATGAGTTTATCCCTCTACATCATGTCATCTTGCTTAAGGCGTTACTCTGTTCCTATGAACTTAATACTCTAGATGCATGTTGGATAGCGGTCGATGTGTGGAGTAATAGTAGTAGATGCAGGCAGGAGTCGGTCTACTTGTCTTCGACGTGATGCCTATATACATGATCATACCTAGATATTCTCATAACTATGCTCAATTCTGTCAATTGCTAAACAGTAATTTTTTCACCCACCGTAAAATACTTATGCTCATGAGAGAAGCCACTAGTGAAACCTATGCCCCCCGGGTCTATCTTCATCATATTAATCTACCAATACTTAGTTATTTTCATTGCCTTTTATTTTACTTTGCATCTTTATCATAAAAATACGAAAAATATTATCTTACCATATCTATCAGATCTCTCTCTCGTAAGTGACAATGAAGGGATTGACAACCCCTTATCGTGTTGGTTGCGAGGATTTATTTGTTTTGTGTAGGTGCGAGGGACTCGCGCGTAGCCTCCTACTGGATTGATACCTTGCTTCTCAAAAACTAAGGGAAATACTTATGCTACTTTGCTGCACCACCCTTTCCTCTTCAAGGGAAAACCAACGCAAGTCCTCAAGAGGTAGCAAGGTAGCGCACCGTACCCACACCACGGAACCCATGGCCTCGTACTCCCATTTGGGTGGACCGACGGCATTCCGACGAAACCCCTCCATTGCCATAACACTCACTCGGCCACTCTGACCCACTCCCCACCCGGGCTAGTCCTGGGTGGCCCCGTGTGTACCAAAGACAAAATGACCACCGTCATGGCCAAACATCCCTCACGGGGACCGTCCCTCACGGGGACCGTCCCTCACAGGGACCGGTACCAAAAATCTCAACAACGGGCTCACAAGGTTATGTATGCTTACCGGGCCAGTGTACCGCACGCCCATAACCTTCCCTAGTTGGAGGCACCGACCAGAGGCATGACAACGGACCGAATAAAGGCGTTCCCATACTGGAAAATGTGGTTGCACTGGGAAAAACTTGATTCAGAGGCACCATGACCCGGTCATCGATATATTCAAGTTGTATTATTATCAGGTTCAACTTAGATTGAAAATAACCGGTGTCATAGTATACCATGAAGTGCAACAATAACATATGCATCACACATTAACGGAAAAGACTGAGTCAACTATATCCACACTAAGCATAACTGTCGGTATCAAAACCAGCGGATCTCGGGTAGGGGGTCCCGAACTGTGCGTCTAGGCCGGATGGTAACAGGAGGCAGGGGACACGAAGTTTTACCTAGGTTCGGGCCCTCTTGATGGAGGTAAAACCCTACGTCCTGCTTGATTAATATTGATGATATGGGTAATACAAGAGTTGATCTACCATGAGATCGGAGAGGCTAAACCCTAGAAGCTAGCCTATGGTATGATTGTTGATGTGTATGTTGTCCTACGGACTAGAACCCTCCGGTTTATATAGACACCAGATATGGCTAGGGTTACATAGAGTCCGTTACAATGGTAGGAGATCTGAACATCCGTATCGCCAAGCTTGCCTTCCACGCCAAGGAAAATCCCTTCCGGACACGGGACGAAGTCTTCAATCTTGTATCTTCATAGTCCAGGAGTCCGGCTGAAGGTATAATTCGGCTATCCGAACACCCCCTAATCCAGGACTCCCTCAGTAGCCCCTGAACCAGGCTTCAATGACGACGAGTCCGGCGCGCAAATTGTCTTCGGCATTGCAAGGCGGCTTCCTCCTCCAAGCACTTCATAGAAGATTTTGAACACAAAGATAGTGTCGTTCTCTGCAAAATAAGTTTCCACATATTGCCATAGAGAGAATAATAATATTAACACAAATCTAATCCGCTGACGTATTCCGTGGTGCGACACGCCACGGCCAAGCCTTTATCCAAATCGTTTCATTATCCCGCCTCAGCGCGTTATGCGAGGCGGTTTCCTTGGCACGTCTTGTCAAAGCAGAGATCGTGTCCCTTTATTCTGGGATTCTCATCAATATGGGCGTGGGTAACCCAACCGCGCCTTTGACTACGGCGCTTGGAGATAAGCAAGTTTTACCAGGCTGGTGGGGGCATGTAGTCGCGCCCACCCATATAAGGGGATAAGGATCCACCTTTTCACGCACGCCTTCTTCCTCCTTTGCCTATCCATTCTTGCACACTCGAGCTCCAGTGCCCAAGTCCGCACTACCACCTCGCCCTTCTCCAGTCATGTCCGGAGCGGGAGGCAAGTGGATGGTCTCCTCCGTCACGGAGGGACACATAAAAAAGCTGAGGAAGGCCGGATATCTGGCCAGCGACTTCGTGCACGGACTCCCCGAGAAGGGGCAGCTCATCCCCACTCCTAGGCCCCATGAGAGGGTGGTATTTCTCCCCCATTTCCTCCGCGGACTGGGCTTCCCTCTACATCCATTTGTCTGGGGGCTCATGTTCTACTACGGCCTAGATTTCACGATCTGGCCCCGAACTTCGTCCTCAACATCTCGGCGTTTATCATCGTGTGCGAGGCTTTCCTCCGCATCCGCCCTCATTTCGGCTTATGGCTAAAGACCTTCAACGTCAAGCCGAAGGCGGTGCGCGGCAGCCAGGCGGAGTGCTGCGGTGCCATGGTTGGCAAGATGGCCAATGTCCTGTGGCTTGAGGGCTCCTTTGTGGAGACCCTGAATGGGCGGCAATCGGGGTGGTTTTACATCACCGAGCTGTGTGACCCCGAATGGGTCGCAGCCCCCGAGTTTCGGTCTGGACCACCTACGCGGCTCACCTCCTGGAAGGAGACCGGCCTGTCGTGGGGTAAAAAAGGAGAGCTGGCCGGACTCCAAACATGCATCCAAACCCTGGTGGACAAGAAGCTCAAGCTTGTCAACGTAGTCCAGGTTATGCTCATCCGCCTGATCCTCCCGTGTCAACGACTGGCCTTCAACCTGTGGGAGTTCGAACCGGTGCAGCATCAAACTCTAAACAGGCTCTTTGACACGACATACGAAGATGCCTGGAGGGTGCTTTTCAAGGGCGCCGAGGCTCCCGCATCCGCTGCCGAGGATCGCGGATTCAGTACTCAGCATCACGCTCATGCAGTAAGCCATTTTTGTCCTTTTACAGGGTATCAGTTTTTCATAGTTTGACTCTATGCAGGATCTGAGTTCCCTTATCTTTGATAGGATTGGGTGGTGAGGTCCGCACAGATCAACTGTCCGGCTCCTGTGCCCGAAGGCCCAGCGGACGCTCGCTTGGCGAAGCTGCTGGTTTCGGCGCCCTATGTGGTGCCGGAGAAGAAGGCCACGAAAAGTGCCACGGGGACTCGAAAGAGTACCCGGTGCTAGGAGGTGTCGGATTCGTCATCCGATGGTCCGGACGCGCCTTCCTCTCGTGAAGACGAGGAGGAATAAGAAGAGACCTCTCCTCCTCCAGCGGGAGGAGAGAAGAAAAGGAAAGCCGCCCTCTCCGAGGAGGCTAGAGGGTCCAAGAAGGGGAAAACCCTTCCTCCGGACTGCTCCACCGACGCCGCCGACGACGAAGAGGAGTGGCAGCCCAGGGCCAAGCCCCTGGCGAAATCGTAAGTGTCCGGATACCGGGGTAATTCATAGTATTCGTTTTTCGCACAGCTTTTCCTTATGTCGAATATGTTTATGCAGCCCACCCAAAGACCGGCTCGACGCATTGTCGAGCGGCTCACTGGACCCGTCGGAGGTGAACTCGCTTCCAACGACTTCATCCCCCCCGCCCTGCGGACGACACCGAAGTGTTGTCCCAACAGGTTCCAAGCGGGGAGGAGGTGGTCCTGGAGGCGCCGCAAGGCGACCTCCCGGACTCCAGGAGTAAAGGGGATGAAACCCCCCAGGGCTCCAAGTCCGGCTTAAGGCCAGACACAGCTCCGGAATCTTCAAGGGTTCCAGAGTCCGGCGGGCGACCTCCTTCCAAGAGGAGCAAGCCTACCGTTCCGGTGACCTCCGTCCAACCGGAGGCACCGGACAATATGTTGGAGGCGCTCCAAGGTGCCTCCATCGACGAGGGGCACCGTACTATTATGAGTGTGGTGATCCAGAAGGTTCAGTCCGCCAAAAGCGGACTGACTGAAGCTTGTACAAGACTTTTAATAGGCTTTGAGGTAAGTAAAGAATGTTCAAATAATGTTACCGCATAGATAGTAGCCCCTGATGCTCTGTTGGGCGTTCGAGAAGAAAAGCCAAATAGAGGATCAAAGAATTCGCAGGAGTCTAACAAAAGGAGTCAATATGCGTATGCAGGCTTCTCTGCTAGCGTCCGCCGCACTGACTGCGGAAGTGGACGTGCTGAAGCAGAGTCTCGAGAAGTCCGAGCAAGAGCTCGGGCATGCCAAGAAGAAGCTCGAGGAGAAGGAAGGTAAGAAATACCCTGTTTGAATATGTATATAAAAAAGGTGCAATTGCAAAAAATGACAGGATTGACATGGCTATTGCAGGGGCCACATCTGAGGTGGCGACCCTTAAGCAAGCGCTGCTCGAGGCCGAGAAGAGTGCGGCCATGGAGCGCACCGAGCGGGAGAGGTATGAGGCTGAGGTTGGCAAGGTGCGGCAAGAGCTCCAGGTTCTCATGAAGAAACATGAGAGTTTGGAGCTTGACTCGAAGACGCGAGCGTCCGAGCTCGCGGCAGCTATAGAAAATGCCAAGTCTGCCAAGGCCGAGTCCCAGAAGACCCTCCAGGATTTGGATGAGGTGAAGAAGATTGTGGCGGGTAAGGTATTCTTTATGCAAAGCAAACACATAAACGTGATTTACCTGTTACTTACCCGAATCCGGAGCTCTCCAGGAGCGTTCGCATATCTTCCCCGAAGTGTATCTGATGCCGCCGCATTCTATCGAGCCGAGGAGGGCAGCTTGACGGAGAAGGTGTTCTGGTCTCAGTACGCTGAGGCCGGACACCCCGTGCCCCTGAGCGACCAGCTGAAGCAACTGGTCGAGCTCCACAAGGCGGCCGAACAGGGCATGAAAGGCCTCCTAGTTCGGCTGTGGCCTGGAGAGGCTCCGCCTGGGAGCTATTTCGGGCTGGTGCGGCGGCTGGTGGAGGCCTGTCCGAGCCTTGAAGACATGAAGCGCTCCGTCTACATTGAAGGTGCCCGTAGGGCCCTTGCCCGTGCTAAGGTGCACTGGGGCAAGCTGGATGCGGAGAAGCTTGTGAAGGACGGGCCACCTCCGGGGAAAGAGCATCGCAAGCCCGAGAATTATTATAAGGATGTTCTGAAGGGTGCTCATCTTGTTGCGGATGAATGTACCAAGGATGTATTTTTTGAGTAAAACCCACTCGTGTTATCCAGTGCGTTGAAAACTTGTTCATATGCGCTAAGCAATGCTGCTTGAATTTAAAATATTACCTTCTATGCGGTTGTTTATCAATACTGAGAGATGGTGAGTCGTCGGCTTCTGCCCCCATGCGGCTAGTGCCGGGGTGTTCGGGGACAAACCTGGGCGCTCTTTTTCCCATATTTAGGTCCTTCGAGGGAGGCGCTCAGCCCAACGAACGAGGCAATCGGACTATAATGCGTGAACACTCTCACTTAGCCATAGAATTCTATAATTTTAAATTTCAGTGAAGCCCCTAGTATTCGGAAGACCGATTTCGGGGCGCTATCCACGCCTTGGCCGGACAGAGCCGACTCCTCGCCCGAAGCGGCATAAGTCTTTAGGGACTCGAAAAAACCTCTCGAACAGCGACCAACTCTCACTTCATCATGACAGTCAGTTTTAGCTTTCTCCACTGAGGTACTCGGCCCAGCTCAACTAGGGCACAATCGCAGTGGTTCTCCTAGTGCTACCTTAGCCGATATAGCGGAACGTAAGGCACCAAAACATAGGAGCCGGGCAAACCCAACTATTGACCCAAGACATGATTCGGAGCTGATGCATATAATGCTATAAGTTCGGGGTGCCGCACTTGTTAAAGTGTTCGGACTTCTCACACCATGTTGAGGGGTACTGAAGCCCCTGGCGTATTTTGGCCGTACCAAAGTGTACGGGTGCAACATGTTATTAAGGAACATATATATATATATATATATATATATATATATATATATATATATATATATATATATATTAAAAAAAGGTAATGCAAAAAATAGACAAAAGCTACGCATTGTTCATTGAAATAGCTGCGATCAAAGCAGAACGATACAAGTGATGCGATAAACGAAAAGTTGGACTATTTAACATGTCTGCTTCAGGGGCAAGCTGCGGGATAGTATGCGAAACACGTATACTGCTCGTGATAGAGACCACCTGGGATTTCCGTAATGCGGCATGGCTTGTCTGCTTCCTTGGTCCTTGCATTGTTTGTGCGGCAATTGAACTGCCGAACAAGCCTTCCGAAGAGTAGAGTCCTGGAAGTAAGAGAAAATTATAAAAAAGGTCGACAGCCCCTGGTGCAGTTTAAGCCGTGTTTTGGGTGTGCCGTGATGGTGCCCCTCCCCCTATGCCCATGGTATTTCTAGGGCGTAGTTATGTACGCGAAGTACTGGCGTCGCCTTTTTGCGGGGGTTGGGGTTGGGGCCGCATTGCTACGCCTGCTCGGAACGTGCCAGGCGGTCTTGTTGTAGGTTACTCCGGGCGCGCTTGACTGTGTCCGGACGTTTAATGGCCGGACTGGATAACTGCCTGGAGAGGCTGCTTTGTACTTCCGCTGCAAGGGCTGCCGTGTGCTCCTCCATTCGGAGGGAGCGTTCGGTGTTTCCATTAACCGTAAATACTCCTCGAGGGCCTGGAATCTTGAGCTTAAGGTATGCGTAGTGCGGGACCGCATTGAACTTGGTGAATGCGGTTCGCCCGAGCAGTGCATGGTAGCCACTGCGGAACGGGACTATGTCGAAGATTAACTCCTCACTTAGAAAATTATCCGGAGATCCGAAGACCACTTCAAGTGTGACTGAGCCTGTACAGCTGGCCTCTACACCTAGTATTACGCCTTTAAAGGTCGTGTTGGTGGGCTTAATCCTCGAGGGATCTATGCCCATTTTCCGCACTGTATCCTGGTAAAGCAGGTTCAGGCTACTGCCGCCACCCATAAGGACTCTAGTGAGATGAAATCCGTCAATAATTGGGTCGAGAACCAATGCGGAAAATCCGCCATGACGGATTCTAGTGGGATGGTCTCTTCGATCAAAGGTGATCGGGCAGGAGGACCATGGGTTGAACTTTGGGGCGACTGGCTCTACCACGTATACGTCCCTTAACGCGTGCTTCCACTCCCTCTTGGAGACGTGGGTGGCGTATATCATATTCACCGTCCGCACTTGTGGGGGAAAACCCTTCTGTCCATTGTTGTTCAGCGGCCGGGGCTCCTCGTCGTCATCGCTATGCAACCCCTTGTCTTCATTGTCAACGCTTAATCTGCCTTCCTGCTTGAACACCCAACAGTCCCCGTTGGTGTGATTGGCCGGCTTTTCGGGGGTGCCATGTATTTGGCACAAGCGGTCGAGTATTCGGTCCAAGCTGGACGGGCCCCTGGGATTCCTTTTGAATGATTTTTTCCGTTGACCGGATTTAGAGCCTCTAAATCCGGCATTAACTGCCGTATCCTTAGCATTGTCGCCGTTGATGCGCCGCTTGTGTTGGTTGCGACATGACCTGCCACTAATGTCCCTGGTGTCCGAACGACCAGGGTTCTTGGTCATATTGTTGCTACGAGCAAGCCAACTCTCTTCTCCCGTGCAAAAGCGGGTCATGAGTGCCGTGAGTGCTGCCATTGATTTCGGCTTCTCTTGTCCTAGGTGCCGGGCAAGCCACTCATCATAGATATTATGCTTGAAGGCTGCTAAGGCCTCTGCGTCCGGACAGTCGAGTATTTGATTTTTCTTTGTTAGGAACCGTGTCCAGAATTGCCTGGCCGATTCGTCTGGCTGCTGAATCACGTGGCTTAGGTCGTCAGCGTCTGGGGGTCGCAAATAAGTGCCCTGGAAATTGTCGAGGAATGCGGCTTCCAGGTCATCCCAACAGCTGATTGACCCTGTTGGCAGGCTGTTAAGCCACTGCTGGGCTGGTCCTTTAAGCTTGAGTGGGAGGTATTTGATGGCGTGGAAATCATCATCGCGGGCCATGTGGATATGAAGGAGATAATCCTCGATCCGTACCGCGGGATCTGTTGAGCCATCATATGATTTGATGTTTATGGGTTTGAAACCCTCGGGGATTTGATGATCCATTATTTCGTCTGTGAAGCACAATGGGTGTGCGGCGCCTCTGTATTGGGCGATATCATGACGTAGCTCCAATGAGCTTTGTCTACTGTGTTCGGCCCTGCCAAATTTGTGGCCAGCGTGACGGTTGTCGTCTCGAGCCGTGGGGTGCCTACGCGATCCATAGATCGATCTTATTTGCCTTGTCTTGTCTTCCAACATGTTTCGTAAGTCCGGTGCATATTCCCGTGCCTTGGTACGGGGTGCGGCTTGGGTGGAGGGCCATGAGGCCTCTCTGTCGCGGCCACGAGGTGGCCTATCAGCCGCATCTTGTGCTTCCTCCTCTAATCGGGGTAGCAACCTGCGCTTCGGGTAGCACTTGGAGGGGTGTTCGGGTTTATGTTCTTTGGCCGCAAGGACTTCAGTCCATCTATCGACTAGCCGATCTTGATCAGCTTTAAGTTGTTGCTGTTTTTTCTTAAGGCTTCTTGCCGTGGCCATAAGCCTGCGTTGAAAACGCTCTTGTTCGACAGGATCCTCTGGCACGGCGAATTCGTCGTCGTCGAGGCTTGCCTCGTCTTCGGAGGGAGGCATACAATTATTGTCCTCGACCTCTCTGTCGGCCGCTCCCTCATGAGGGCTGGTCTCTCCATCCTCCTGTGCTAAATCTTGCTCGGGGGGATGTTCTTCGGCGCTTTCCGGGGTATTATTATCTCCCGTGCTGGAATCGCCGTTTTTGTGTTGGCGGGATTTTGAGCGGCACCGCTGATGCCGGCGCTTTTGTTGTTTCTTGGAGGGGTCATCCTCCGCTGTTCCATCGCCCTCTCCCTCTTTTGGGGTGTCCACCATGTATATGTCATATGACGAGGTGGCTTTCCAGGGCCTAGTGGGCGCTGGTTCTTCATCATCTCCTTCATCGGTGTCCATACCGTCGATGTCTTCGGAGTCGAAGTCGAGCATGTCGGTTAAGTTGTCGAAAGTGGCTACCATGTGGGTGGTGGGTGGGTTTTGAATTTCTTCATCGTCCGTACCCCAACCTTGCTGACCGTAGTCCATCCAGGGCTCTCTTGACAAAGAGAGAGACTTCAATGATTTCAAGATATCGCCGAAAGGTGAGTGCTGAAAGACGTCCGCGGCCATGAACTCCATCATCGGCGCCCAATCGGATTCGCTCGGCAGGCGCGCGGAGAGTTCGGAGTTCGGAGAAGAATCCGGCTCCATGGAGTCACGAGTCTTGATGAGTATGGGCTGGTGTTCGGCTCAACCACCATTGGGATCACAGCCCCCGAGGTGGCGTCCAACCGCCCATCCTCGATCAGTGCGGTCGGCTCTGAACTAAGGGTCGGAGCCGATGCGGGTGCGGCCTCCAGGGCACTGTTCGGCGGCAGAGCTAGATCATGCTCATCGTGACAGAGCGGCGCGCTCGGCAGTGGTTCGAATCCATCGAAGATCAAGTCCCCGCGGATATCGGCCGTATAGTTTAAACTTCCGAATCTGACCTGACGGCCAGGGGCGTAGCTTTCGATCTGCTCTAGATGGCCAAGTGAATCGGCCCGCAGTGCGAAGCCGCGAAAGACGAAGATCTGTCCGGGGAGGAAGGTCTCACCCTGGACTGCATCGCCATTGATGATCGTAGGAGCCATCGGTCCTGACGGCGACGGCACAGAGGAACTCTTAATGAAAGCACCAATGTTGGTGTCAAAACCGGCGGATCTCGGGTAGGGGGTCCCGAACTGTGCGTCTAGTCTGGATGGTAACAGGAGGCAGGGGACACGAAGTTTTACCCAGGTTCGGGCCCTCTTGATGGCGGTAAAACCCTACGTCCTGCTTGATTAATATTGATGATAGGGGCAATACAAGAGTTGATCTACCACGAGATCAGAGAGGCTAAACCCTAGAAGCTAGCCTATGGTATGATTGTTGATGTGTATGTTGTCCTACGGACTAGAACCCTCCGGTTTATATAGACACCGGATAGGGTTAGGGTTACATAGAGTCGGTTACAATGGTAGGAGATCTGAACATCCGTATCACCAAGCTTGCCTTCCACGCCAAGGAAAATCCCTTCCGGACACGGGACGGAGTCTTCAATCTTGTATCTTCATAGTCCAGGAGTCCGACTGAAGGTATAATTCGGCTGTCCGAACACCCCCTAATCCAGGATTCCCTCAATAACCATCAGCAACTCTTGACACTCCTCTAGTCAAGATTAAACCTCACATTAAACAACATCTTTTCTAACAAGTTTTACCATTTTTCCTATGCAAGAAAAATAACTTCAATTACTTATATCCATAACCATATCATTTCTCTCATAACAAAATAAATTCTAGTTTCTTTATCAACTAGGTTAGCTCTAAACTTTTTGTAACACAAGCATATTAACTTGAACAAGCACTTAACAGAATATAAATAACACAATAATGATCTATATGCATGGATTAGATCATTCATTCAAGTAGGAAAATCACAAATATTGCAATGGCGCCATGTAAATGTTGATGTGGCCTGCCTTAGTGCAGACGAGGTTCACAAGCCTCCTGGTGATCCTCAAGACAAGCCTCACTGCTCTAAAAACAATTACAAACACAAAAAGAAATCAACAAGAACCCTTCTGAAATTCACCAGAAAATCTAGAAAGCAGGGAAAATCCCATTTTTGAGCTGCTAGATTTCTTTGCAAAGAACACAATGCAAAAGGAATCAATTCATTTGCACTTATGGTTAAAAAGTTATAGTTGTTTGAAGCTCTCTAGATATAAATGAAATTTGAATTTAAATAAAACCGACTGGAGGGGGTGACGTCGAAGGCGTAAAGCCCCAGGGCGCCACCACTCGTACCGCTTCACCCGTGTACTGAGTGGCTGACTAGCGGGCCCTGCTAGTCAGTTGAGAGGGAGTGGGGGAAAGAAACAGGGGACGGCGCGGCTTATGCGAAGCAAACGCCGGCGACGAGGTCTCCTAGGCCAAAACGAGAGGGAGGGATCGAGAGAGGAGACTGAAGTGCGACAGGAAGTAGAGCTCGCCGGAGATGAAGAAGACGGCTAGCAGAGGCGACTCCAGGGGTTCCAACCGGGCGGAACGGCACCACCGCAGAGTGGCGGAGGCCCTGGAGGGGTTGCCCAGGCCTGGGAGGGGCCGGAGCTATGGGAACAACTAGAGGGGATCGCCGGTGAGCTCGATCTCGGGGACGGCGGTTTGCAGCCTGCCCGGCTGGGCTACAGTCTTCTACTAGGTTGTGGAGTGTGTGAGAGTGGTGGATGATGCTCGAGGAAGCTGGGGGAGGGCTCTATTTATAGCTGAGCATCGAGGGGGCATCGGGCTCCGCCGATGGACACCTGGACACGGCGCCCCGCGACGAGCGGCGTTAGTGAGAGAGGGAGAAGGAGACGGAGCTCACGTGGGGACTGTGGGCGAACGGGGACGAGCACAGGGGCACTGGGGTGACAACGAGCACAGTGCGCACCGCACTGTTTCATTGGCCGGACCGTGCCCGTGATCGCTGCGGCGAGCTCCGGCGTCGGCTAGTGCCAGGGGAGAGTTAATGGGGCTAATACTAAGATGGTGGCGAGGTTTGGCACGCTTAGGCAGGCGGGGAAGCGAGCACGCGATCAATAGAGACTCAGGCACGTCGTAGAGCGCGTCGGCCGCATGCGAGCACGCCTGCACGAACGCGGTCACCGTGTGAACTCTGACCTCATGCCGACCTAAGCCCAAACTTCATGTCTGGCATGTTGTTCATGGTAGTTTTGAGTGTTACCACACTTTGGTTTGGATCCAGACACAGTAGAGAAGATTTCACAAGCCTAGTATGTTTCTGATCAGTAACTTTGAGAGCTTACTGTGGTCAAACGGCTGGGTGTTGGGAGCTAAGTTTTGGAGGTTAAAAATCATCTACTAAGGTGATGATGCACAAGAAAAATCAGCCCCAAAGGGGCAAGTAAAATAGTATTTGCTGTAGAAACTACCATTTCTGTCCAGAACAGAAAATATTTTCTGTAGCAAAAATATTCCAAAAAGTTATGCAATATTTTTGCTCAGGAAGGTGACCTAGGGTTCCAAGAATATTTGTGAATTTCTCAGATTTTTGTGGGCAAGGAAAATTGGGGTTGCTTTGGAGCACATTGATCTAGCTAGGCTTTAAGAGATGGAAATGAATATTTTTCATTTAAGAAAAATATTCCACTAATTATTTTGAGATGAACCAGAGTGGGAATGATGGTTAGAGGGGGAAATGGGACACTTGGGTGAAAGACAAGGGGTACCCAAGTGTTTAAGTCCATTGAAAGGATTCAAAAAACTCCAAATTCAAAATCAATCCAACTGAAAACCAGGCTGTCACAAACCTCCCCCACTTAGAATGAATCTCGTCCTCGTGATTCGGTTGCTTGGGAAAACCATTCAGGATAATGTGTCTTGAGAAACTCTTCCCGTTCCCACGTGGATTCTGACTCTGTGTGATGCTCCCACTGAACCTTGTAGAACTTTCTTACTGTGCTGCATGTGACCCTTTCCATCTGATCCAAAAATTTAATCGGCCTCTCTTCATATGTTAAGTCCTTTGCCAACTCTACCTCAGTCATAGCAGTCTTTTTCTTAGGCGGCAATATGCATTGCCTCAACTGTGAAACGTGAAACACGTTGTGCATGTCCGACAACTCAGGGGGTAGTTCCAGCTGATATGGAACAGTACCCACTCGTGACATAACCGGAAATGGACCAATAAATCTGGGTGGCAACTTTCCACGAGTCTGAAATCTCCTGAATCCTTTCATAGGGGTGACTCGGAGGTATACCTGTTCTCCGGGTTCAAAACTGATCTGTCGGTGCTTTACATCATAATAACTCTTCTGTCAATATTTGGCCAGTTGCAATATGTCTCTGATTTCCCTAACTTGTTTCTCAGCTTCCATCATGAGATCCGTCCCGAAAATACGGCTATCTCCGGTTTGAGACCAATTTAAAGGAGTGCGGCACTTACGGCCATACAAAGCCTCATATGGTGACGTCTTTAGACTGGTCTGGAAGCTGTTGTTATAAGAGAACTCGCCATACGGCAGACAGTCTTCCCATTTAGATCCTTGGTCCAAAGCACAGGCTCGCAGCATATCTTCGAGTATTTGGTTCACCCGCTCTGTCTGGCCATCGGTCTGGGGATGATAAGCGGTACTGTATTTCAGTGCTGTCCCGAAGGCTTGATGGAGACGTGACCAAAAAGTGGAGGTAAAAAGTGATCCTTGGTCAGAAGTGATGGTTCGGGGTACTCCATGCGGACTGACTATCCTGGATACATACAGTTCTGCCAGTTGATCTGCTCGATATGTGGTTCTGATTGGGATAAAGTGAGCAACCTTGGTTAAGGTGTCCACTATGACCTAGATTGCATCATTGCCTCGCAGAGTCTTGGGCAGTCCTGTGATGAAATCCATACAGACATCATCCCTTTTCCATTGTGAGACTTGCAGGGGTTGGAGAAGTTCGGCTGGCTTCTGATGGTCTGCCTTTACCTTGTTGCATATGCCGGAACAGGCTACAAAAAAGCAATGTATTTCTTCATCCCATCCCACCAAAATACTTGTCGCAGATCTTCATACATTTTCGTACCTCCAGGGTGAATAGAATACAAAGATTCATGTGCTTCCGACAGGATTTTCTGTGTTATATCCGCCCGATTTGGTACACAAATTCTTCCATAGAATCGGAGAGTACCAGATTGATCCTTTGAGAAATCTGAAGTCTGTCCTGCTACCACCTTTTTGGCACGTTTCTGCAGAACGGTGTCATCTGGTTGTGCCTTGCAGATCTCTTCTTCAAGGGTGGGAGAGACTTCCAAAATATTAGCAAGGCCAGCATCAACTATGACCAGGTTGAGCTGAGCAATCTCCTCTTGAAGTTCAGGAGGCAAGCATTCAAGTATGACATTCAGGCTGACAGGCTTTCGACTAAGTGCATCGGCGACCACGTTGGCCTTACCCGGGTGGTAATTTATTCCAAGATCATAGTCCTTAACTAACCCAAGCCACCTGCGTTGACGGAGATTTAAATCTGGCTGAGTAAATATATACTTGAGACTTTTGTGATCGGTAAAAATTTGGCACCTCTTCGCGATGAGATAGTGTCTCCAAATTTTTAGAGCATGAACCACCGTGGCCAATTCCAGATCATGGGTGGGATTATTTCCCTCGTGGGGTCATAGCTGTCGCGATGCATAAGCTACTACATTTCCGACTTGCATAAGTACGCATCCAAGTCCTTGTCTGGAGGCGTTGCAGTACACATCAAAACTGCGGTAGATATCTGGAAGAGTTAGCACCGGTGCGGTCTTCAGCCGTATCTTCAGCTCATTGAAACTTTTCTCACATTTCTCACTCCATTCAAACTTCTTATCCTTTTTGAGCAGCTCCGTCATGGGTTTAGCAATCTTGGAAAACTCTTCAATGAAACGGCGGTAATACCTGGCTAATCCAAGAAAACTCCGAATCTATGATACGGTTGTGGGTGGCAACCAATCGAGCACATCCTTTACTTTGCTTGGATCCACCGCTATACCTTCGGCGGATAGCACATGTCCAAGGAACCCAACCTGCTTGAGCCAAAATTCGGATTTTCTGTATTTGGCGTAGAGCTGATGGCCGTGGAGTCATTGTAACACTACTCGGAGGTGTTCCTTGTGATCTTCTTCACTGCTTGAGTAAATAAGTGTGCCATCGATGGAGACTACCATGAACTTATCGAGGAAGTCCATGAATACCTTGTTCATCATATGCATGAAGAAAGCAGGGGCGTTGGTGAGACCAAAAGACATCACTGTATATTCATAAAGACCGTACCGAGTGGTAAAGGCGGTCTTAGGAATATCCTCCTTTTTAATCTTGAGCTGATGATATCCAGTCCGTAAATCCACCTTGGAGAATACTTTGGCCCCACTGAGTTGATCAAACAAGTCATCAATCCTTGGCAGCGGATATTTATTTTTGATGGTGACATCGTTTAGCTGACGGTAATTCACACACATGTGGAGGCTCCCATCCTTTTTGTCCACGAAGATAGCAGGTGATCCCCATGGTGAAGAGCTGGGATGGATATATCCTTTCTGGAGCATTTCATCAAGTTGTTTCTTTAGCTCCACTAATTCTGACGAGGGCATCCGGTAATACTTCTTGTATAATAGTGCGGTTCCGGGAACAAGATCTATTGCGAACTCAAGCTACCGATCAGGTGGCACGTCTGGCAGCTCTTCTGGAAATACATCGGGAAACTCACTGACCACATGAATTAATTACAAATCAGCCACAGCGGTGAAGGCCATTTCTTTCTTGGGTATGCTTATGCGAGCATAGAATTTGGTAGTCTGCCCCTCCTGACTGGTCAAAGTGACCTCTCGGGTTGCACAATCTATGCATACTTGGTATTGAGTTAGCCAATTCATACCCAAGATAACATCCAGTTTAGCAGATTCAATAAGTATCAAAGAAGTTGAAAAGCAGACTTCGTTGATCTTGATTTCCATATTACGGCAGACCAGATTGCTCTTGATTAAGGATCCCAGGTTTGTACCAGCATATTCTTTCCCAAAAGCGAACAAGGAAATTTATTTTGGGCAACAAAACTCCGAGAGATAAAAGAGTGGGAAGCCCCAGAGTCAAATAAAATTACTGCAGGTATGTTGTTAACAGGAAACATACCAATGACGACTTCAGGGTTTTCTTGGGCTTCATCTGTGGAGAGGTGATGAACGTGCCCAGTGATGTGGTGCTGGTCCGGGCATGATTCCATAAAGTTGAGTTGTGGCCTGTATAGAGCATTCGCCTTGCCGTTCTTGGGACACTGTCTGGCATAATGTCCGGTTTACCTACAACTGAAGCAAGCATTGATGCGCTAGCGCTCCTCGTGCACTGGGTTGGGCACGACATTCTTGACTTGGGTGGTGGTCTTGTTAAAATTTTGTTGCAAATTGGGCTTGTATTCCACCTCAGTCTGCTGCCAGGTACGAGCCTTTTGTACGGGTTGTCCATCCTTCTTTGGCTCAAACTTGCACTTGTGATCATTATTGATAGGCCTCTTGCCTGACACGAGCTTGTGCTCCCTTTCCGCAATGAAGGCTTTGATCACCAGAGTTTTAAAATCTAGGAAATCAAACATGCTGAGAGTACACCGGAGTTGTGGGTTTAATCCACCAAGAAATCTGTCAATCTTTCTTTCTTTAGTGGCCACGTCATGAAGGGAGTAATGTGACAAATGATTGAAATTTTGCAAATGTTCACCCACAGACTGATTTCCTTGGATGAGCGCGAGAAATTCTTGCTGCTTAGTCTTCATAATTCCAGTAGGGATATGATATTTCCGGAGCTGATTCGTGAATTTCGACCAGGTGATTTCCTCATCAGCAGGCCACATGGCTTTTATATTTTCCCACCATATGGCAGCAGCGCCTTCAAGATAATGAGTTGCAAATGGAACTTTATCACCTTCTTCAGTACGAGCAATCTCAAGTTTCCTCTCAATGGTTCGTAGCCAATCGTCTGCTTCCAAGGGGTCAATAACCTGACTGAAACTGGGAGGCTTGGTCCTTCGAAAATCTGACAACTTTGAGTGATGAACGTTCTGGTTCCCATTCTGCCCAACCATAGCTTGCACACTCTTTAAAATTTCAACAAAATCATTATTCTGTCTTTCCTCAAACATACGTAGTATTTGCTCGGTGGAGGGAGGATTTGGCGGTGGAGGCGGTGGTGGATCGTACGGCTCGGGGGAGTGTCCTCCTGTCGTGCGGAACGACGAACAGGAGTCCCTCACGAACGTTGCTACTGCTGCCTCCCCGTGGCATCCTATTGTGATTTTTCCCAAGACAACACAACCGAGATGAGAAGCATTCAAAATAAATTGGGAAAGGCCACCAACAAAAGCTCGAGAAAAAACCGAAATGACAAATAAAACACGGTGAAGGAAATAGAGTTCCAACATAATTATACATAGACTCATACATGAAAGATACATAACATACCAGGCTCAACTACCCTCATACATGAAACGAAACCTCATGACTCATACTACTACACTCGTACATCATCCGGACGACTGCAAATACTCAGAAGCTCTACTGCTCTGCTGGTGTTGTGGGGTCCTCTCCGGACTCGGATCCTAAACAGACATTGTTAACTGAGACCTCCGGGTTAAAGGTAACATGGTGGCGTTGCCTCGAGGGCTCTCCCTCAGAGGCAGGTGCAGGGTGAAGCATCAGGGCTACAGGGGTAGAGAGAAGTGAAACCCGATCAGCAGGAGCACTGAGAGGATTCACGGTCGAGGTGCCCGAGCTACTTGGAGGAGTAACCGGTGAAACAGGGGAACTAGAATTGACTAGAATATAAGTAGTATATCCCAGGGAGGATGGAGTAGTGGCAGATCTAGTAGAGACTAGAGTAGATGCTAAAGCGGTATTGGCACGAGTCAACTCTCGAGCCAGCTCGTGGGTCATAAGGTAGCTAGCGGTGATGTAACGAGCAAGATGGCTAGCAACACTATCGGACTCCGGATCAATGATAGGGAAGCAGACACGACCATTATCGTGCAGAGAAGGATAGTAGTAGAAACCTGGGTGGTTCTGCATCTGGACCTCGTTGTAACGAAGCTCTACAAGGACCTCGGATGCAACAAATAGGATAGCCTGGGAAGCGGTGGAAGCGTAACCGCTGTGAGAGGTACGAGTGTAAGTGCTGGAGTCGGAACTGGTGCGCAGAGTAACCACTACGTGATACTCGTACACTGAGTCAGCTAGACGATCCCGGTACACACGATAAACTGGATCATCACCGAGGGGGTACAGCCGATGCCACACATTACGAAGAAGATGTGGCGACGTGTACGGCATCAGCTGCAACTGGCACGGATACAGCACCGGAGCCATCTACACTCACAACCATTAGTAGGTTAACATAAAAATAAGACAAGTATATGCAATGCAACAACCAGCTACCAATGCTACCGGCACTCAACATAAACTCGTATCTATCGTCCAGTCAACACGTCGTAGTCTATCGTGGCCTACAGTTAGCGCGGCTCTGATACCAAGAGTTGTGGCACCTCGTCTCAGAGCAACCGGTTTACCATGCATTTCCAGCCCAAAGGCCATGTCTTCTGGCAACACACAACATCTTGGTACAAAAAACAACCACTTTATTGATGCTAGTGGATCCAACTTTACATTACAATAGGTAGCGAGGCCAAGCGGCACGCATGGTGCGATTGAACAATATGTACATTATTTAGTGAACATAAAGGCCTCGATCATAACAACTACGCGGCAGCGGAACAACATCATAGCGGAAGCTCCATAGCACAGGGACACCGATGTGGACACGATCTAGACTCGGACAACACTCCTTCCAACAAGGTTTTTCCTGAAATCTGGCATGACACGCCAGGTCAGTACATTGAATGTACTTGCAAGCTCACAACAGACATAAACATAATGACAAACAATATCATGATATTTCACCAATTATTAATAATGCAACAATATATTCAACATGCTGTGATCATAACCTTGTGAGGAAAAATTCCTCTTACCAACGGTGATCACTTCTTGGATCACCACCGCACCAACCTCAACATCTTAACTAGGAATATCTCGTGATCCTTCCGGCGATCACAACCACGACCCATACCAGGACTAAAACAATGATCCTTCCGGCGATCACAACCACGACCAACACTTGGTCTAAAACAATGATCCATCCGGTGATCACAACCACGACCAACACTTAAGTAGATTGGAAGACGAGTCACTTCAATTATCCTTTTAAGTTCTATTCTATCTTCTGTCTTTCCCTATTTCATCTCGTAAAGTTCCGCGCTCGCAGTTCGGTCAAGAAAGTTAGACCTAATCCAACAAACAATACAAGGATGAATTACGAATTATGAGAGGATAGATTTAACATATACTTGTCCTTGTATTGTGTCAGTATGAGAATATCCTTCCTAAATTATTTATCCAAACCTATTGATCATTAACTTAGATCATGTCCAACCCAATGGCCTTCCCACCATCATCAATGGTGCGGAGTTCATAACTTAGTGTTCCAATTTTATTAAATGTTGACCCATGGTGTGACCTACTTTCGAGCGTGTCTGTAACCGTGGACTCGGCTATGGATAGATTAATACACTCTATAGAGGTAGTGCACTGTACCCACACCACGGAACCCATGGCCGCGTACTCCCATTCGGGTGGACCAACGGCATTTCGACGAAACCCCTCCATTGCCATGACACTCTCTCGGCCACTCCGACCCACTCCCCAACTAGGCTAGTCCTGGGTGGCCCCGTGTCTACCAAAGACACAGCGACCACCATCGTGGCCAAACGTCCCTCACGGGGACCGGTACCAAAAATCTCAACAATGGGCTCACAAGGTTATGTCTGCTTACCGGGCCAGGGTACCGCACGCCCATAACCTTCCCTAGTTGGAGGCACTGACCAGAGGCATGACAACGGACCGAATAAAGGCCTTCCCATAGAGGCAAATGTGGTTGCACTGGTAATAACTCGATGCAGTGGCACCATGACCCGGTCAACGATATATTCAAGTTGTATTATTATCAGGTTCAACTCAGATTGAAAATAACCGGTGTCATAGTATGACATGAAGTGCAACAATAACATATGCATCACACATTAACGGAAAAGACTGAGTCAACTATATCCACAGTAAGCATAACCATCAACAACTCTTGACACTCCTCTGGTCAAGATTAAACCTCACATTAGACCGCATCTTTTCTAACAAGTTTTACCATTTTTCTTATGCGAGAAAAACAACTTCAATTACTTATATCCATAACCGTATCATTTCTCTCATAACAAAATAAATTCTAGTTTCTTTATCAACTAGGTTAGCTCTAAATTTTTGTAACACAAGCATATTAACTTGAACAAGCACTTAACAAAATATAAATAACACAATAATGATCTATATGCATGGATTAAATCATTCATTCAAGTAGGAAAATCATAAATATTGCAATGGCACCATGAAAATGTTGGTGTGGCTTGCCTTAGTGCAGATGAGGTTCACAAGCGTCCTGGTGATCCTTAAGACAAGCCTCACTACTCTAAAAACAATTACAAACACAAAAAGAAATCATCAAGAACCCTTCTGAAATTCACCAAAAAATCTAGGCAGCAGGGAAAGTCCCATTTTTGGTGAGCTGCTAGATTTCTTTGCAAAGAACACAATGCAAAAAGAATCAATTCATTTGGACTTATGGTTGAAAAGTTATAGTTGTTTGAAGCTCTCTAGATATAAATGAAATTTGAATTTAAATAAAACAGACTGGAGCGGGGTGACGTCAAAGGCGTAAAGCCCCGGGCCTCCACCACTTGTACCGCTTCGCACGCGAACTGAGTGGCTGACTAGCGGGCCCCGCTAGTCAGGTGAGAGGGAGAGGGGGAAAGAAATAGGGGACGGCGCGGCTTTGCCGGATAAAACGCCAGCGACGAGGGATCCTTGGCCAAAACAAGAGGGAAGGATCGAGAGAGGAGACTGAGGCGCACCTGCCCGTACCCGTAGAGTAGCGAGGGGTGGTCGGACGGCATTAGAATCTTCCTCTCTAGCGGAGACAGGAAGCAGAGCTCGCCAGAGACGAAGACGACGGTGAGCAGAGGCGACTCCAGGGGTTCCAACCGGGCGGAACGGCACCACCGCAGAGTGGCGGAGGCCCTGGAAGGGTTGCCCAGGCCTAGGAGGGGCCGGAGCAACGGGAACGACCTGAGGGGATCGCCGGCGAGCTCGAGCTCGGGGACGACGGCCCACGGCCTGCCCGTCCGGGCTATGGTCTTCTACGAGGTTGTGGAGTGTGTGAGAGTGGTGGATGATGCTCGGGGAGGCTTGGGGAGGGCTCTATTTCTAGCCGAGTGTCGAGGGGGCTTTGGGCTCCGCTGGTGGACACCTAGACACGGCGCTCGGCGACGAGCGGCGTCAGTGAGAGAGGGAGAAGGAGACGGAGCTCACGCGGGGATGTGGGCGAATGGGGATGAGCACATGGGCACTGGGGTGACGACGAGCACAGTGCGCACCGCACTGTTTCATTGGCCGGACCGTGCCCGTGCTTGCTGCGGCGAGCTCCGGCGTCGGCGAGTGCCAGGGGAGAGTTAATGAGGCTAAGACGAAGATGGTGGCGAGGTTTGGCACGCTTAAACAGGCGAGGAAGAGAGCACGCGATCAATAGAGGCTCGGGCGCGTCGAAGTGCGCTTTGGCCGCATGCCAGCATGCCTGGACGAACGCGGTCACCGCGTGAACTCTGACCTCATGCCGACCTAAGCCCAAACTTCAGGTCTGGCATGTTGTTCTTGGTAGTTTTGAATGTTACCACACTTTGGTTTGGATCCAGACGCCGTAGAAAAGATTTCACAAGCCTAGTAAGTTTCTGATCAGTAACTTTGAGAGCTTACTGTGGTCAAACGGCTGGGAGTTGGGAGCTGAGTTTTGGAGGTTAGCAATCATCTACTAAGGTGATGCTGCACAAGAAAAATCAGCCCCAAAGGAGCAAGTAAAATGGTAGTTGTTGTAGAAACTACCATTTCTGTCCAGAATAGAAAATATTTGCTGTAGCAAAAATATTCCAAAAAGTTATGCAATTTTTTTGCTCAGGAAGGTGACCTAGTGTTCCAAAAATATTTGTGAATTTTCTCAGATATTTGTGGGCAAGGAAAATTGGGTTTTCTTTGGAGCACATTGATCTAGCTAGGGTTTAAGAGATGGAAATGAATATTTTTCGTTTAAGAAAATATTCCACTAATTATTTTGAGATGAACGAGAGTGGGAATGATGGGTAGAGGGGGAAATGGGACACTTGGGTGAAAGCCAAGGGGTACCCAAGTGTTTAAGTCCATTGAAAGGATTCAAAAACTCAAAATTCAAAATCAATCCAACTAAAAATCCAGCAAATAAAGGAGGGCAAAAACTAGGCTGTCACAAAAGATCAATCTAGTAGGCAAAACCAAACTGATAATTCGAAGAGACTTGTAAAGATAAACCAATCATACATAAAAGAATTCAGAGGAGATTCAAATATTGTTCATAGATAAACTTGATCATAAATCCACAATTCATCAGATCTCGACAAACACACGGCAAAAGAAGATTACATCGAATAGATCTCCAAGAAGATCGAGGAGAACTTTGTATTGAGATCCAAAGAGAGAGAAGAAGCCATCTAGCTAATAACTATGGAACCGTAGGTCTGAAGTAAACTACTCACACATCCACGGAGAGGCCATGGAATTGATGTAGAGGCCCTCCGTGATCAATGCCCCCTCCGGCGGAGCTCCGAAAAAGGCCCCGAGATGGGATCTCTCGGGTACAGAAGGTTGCAGTGGTGGAATTAGGTTTTCGTGGTGCTCCTGGATGATTGGGGGTATGTGGATATATATAGGAGGAACAAGTACGTCGGTGGAGCAACGAGGGGCCCACGAGGACGGAGGGCGCGCCCAGGGGGTAGGCGTGCCCCCTGCCTCGTGGCTTCCTCATTTGTTTCTTGATGCCCACTCCAAGTCTCCTAGATCACGTTTGTTGAGAAAATCACGTTCCCGAAGGTTTCATTCCGTTTGGAATCCATTTGATATTCCTTTTCGGCAAAACCCTAAAATAGGCAAAAAAAACAATTTGGGTTGGGCCTTCGGTTAGTAGGTTAGTCCCAAAAATGATATAAAAGTGTAAAATAAAGCCCATTGACTTCCAAAATAGATAATATAATAGTATGGAGGAATCAAAAATTATAGATACGTTAGAGACGTATCAGGTCCATTTATCATTGAGCAGATCTTGATCAGCTTGAAGTTGCTGCTTCTTCTTTTTCAGGCTCCTTGCAGTGGCTATTAGCTGGCGCTTGAAGCGCTCCTACTCAAGAGGTTCCTCAGGCACGATGAAATCGTCAATGCCGAGGCTCACCTCATCGTCGGAGAACGGATGATAACTTCCGTCCTTTGAGTCTTCGTGCATGGCCTGTTTACCAAGGCTAACCTGCCCATCTTCCCGTTCATCTTGTTCATTAGCTGTTTCAACAGGGTCTTCGTTGTCTTCGGCACCTTCTGGAGTGTTATGTTCTCCTGTGCCGGTGTTGTTGTCTTTATTGTGGCATGACTTAGAGCGGCACCGCTGACGCTGGCGCTTCGATTGTATTTTGGAAGGTTTATCCTCAGCTGGATCTTCCTTGTCATCGTCGCTGTTCTCCTTTGGTGCATCCACCATGTATACATCATACGAGGAAGTGGCCGTCCAGCGTTCGGTGAACGGTGGGTTCTGGGCCTCTTCTTCTCCGGCATCGTCGGCCATACCATCATTGTCCTCAGAGTCGTAATCAAGTGTGTCAGTTAAATCCTCGACCGTGGCTATGAAGTGGGTGGCAGGTGGGGAGCAAAATTCTCCATTGTCAGCCCCTAGTTCGAACCTGATATAGTTCGGTTATGAGTCCTCCATCAAGGACATGTTCTTTAATGATTTTAGCATGTCACCCAAAGGTGAGTGCTGGAAGATGTCTGCGGCGCTGAATTCGAAGATAGATAAACGAACAAGTTCGGCGTCTGCAGGCCCACATTGTTCGAAACTTACGGCCGGAAACGAGTCCGGAGTTCCGGTGGCACAGGTATCGTGTGAGATCAAGTCTATGTGCGGCTCCAACATCGTGGAATATGTGGCCTCCATGGTGGGGTCGATCCTCCCGTCCTTGGATGGCGCAGTCTCCTCTAGATCTAAGGTTAGAGCGGTTATGGGAGCTGTCTCCTGGATGCGGTTCGATGACAGATTTAGGTCATGTCCCTCGGGGTGACCAGGAGTGATAGCCGCGGTCTCAAATCCGACGAAGATCAAGTCTCCACGTGTCACATCCCTACCTTTACCTTGACCTAGACTAGCTAGTCATGTGTGCATCATGTTTAAATTTCAATGAATTTGAATTGGGGACTGTTGAAACCCTAGCACAGACGAATCCAACTAGGTTCAAATAAAAAAATCATTTTCAATGAACCCAAAATTCCTTTGGAAAAGTTCATCATTTTTGAATTGGTCTAGAACCTCTGCCAAAAATGGTGCACATTTTCCTAGGTCACTTTGGTTTTTTGAATGAATTCATAAAGTATTTGAATTTGGGCATTTAATTGCTATAAATAATTAAAATGCCCAAATAATTCTGAAAGTGGTTGAGGGCTATTGGAAATATTTTCAGAAGTGCCCACAATTATTTTCAGGGTTTTTGAAAATGCCTTAGCATTTTATTTAAGTCGAAACAATTATAGAAAAATAGAAAACAATAATTAAAATAGAAAACAGAGAGAGAGGAAACTACCCGGGCCACTTACTTGTCCAGCCTGTTGGCCCAGCCCACTGCTGTAGTGGCCCAGCCCAGCACCGCCTCCTTCAACTTCGTGCCAGAAGGCACGAGGGCGTGTGCCCGCGGTGCGCCAGCATGCGCACGGCCATCGACGGCCACCTCCTGCTTGCCGCTTCGCCCTGGCCCTCCCTGGCGCTGCCACGCACTCCCCTCGACCCTCTAAACGTTTCCCCTCCTCGTAGCTCTCTCCCCTCCCCTCTCTGCTCTCTTCCCGAATAGAGCCGCCGCCACCGTCGCCGTTCGCCACTGCCACCGACCTCTAGACGCCCATCCAACAATGCCAAGAGCCCCGCCTCGACCCCCGCATCCTCTGCACCAAGACAGGCGCCGCCAGCAGCTCTGTGACGACGACCCCGAGCTCTTCTTCCTCCCTCGGACGCTGAGATCACCGGCGACCTCCTGCCATCACCACCCTTCCCTGAGCTCTCCGAGGCCACCGCTGCACTCGACGTGAGCTCCTCTTCCTTCTCCCCTAGCCACGTCGCTCAAGCTTCCCCTAACCCTGTTGGCCGTCGTGGCCACAGACGCGTAAGCTCGAAACCGAGCGTGTCACAGTGCTCAGCACATCACCAGGAGGACGTAGCACCCAGCCATTTGCCCCGCCGTGCCCCACAGCACCATTTCCAACCTCGCCCGAACTCCGGCCACCGTGGGAGTGAACGCCGCCCTTGTTCCAGGCCACCTCGGGTGAAACCGATGGCACCGGTCGATGCGGCCGAGCCTCCTCGTTACGTAGATGGCCTCCGCCGTTGGTTTGGTCGCGGGAGGTGCAATCCCGCAGCTCTCCGCCGCATTTGGCCTCGCCGGCATCACATCGCCGGTGGGTTTGACCCCAGTGACCGGGGTTGACCACAGTTTGACCCCCTTGGGTCACTGACATGTGGGCCCATGCCCCACTGACACTTTTAGTTAGGATTAAATTAGCACTAACAGTCTCTGTTAATTAGCCTAGTTACTGGCCAATGGGTCCCAGCGTCAGGTTTGACCTGGGCTGATGCTGTTGACCCGATGACGTCAAGCTGACGCAGTAATGCTTTTCTGGATTATAAATAAATCTATTTGATTTATTTATTTTTAGAAAATGTCCAGAACTTCAAAAGTGTATAGAAAATAATCTATAAGTCAAATTGAAATAAGTTATATATGAAAAATGATCAGAAAAATCCAAGCTTTCCGTCTGTACTGGTTTGATGCATGTTAGAGCAACCTAACATTTCTGTTTAGAAGAAACATTACAATGCACTTATATGAATTCATAGTTTGAGTTTGAATTTGAATCTTTGGTTCAAATAAGCTCAAACCCTTCTGTTCTTAGCTGCATTAGCTCAAATCACATCATATTGCCATGTCGTAATCATGCATTATAATTGTTGCATTGCATTGATTGTGATCTTCCTTGTTTGCCGGTGTTTGTCCCCTCTCGATAGACATGGTTCCGACGATGTGATCGATGACACTGATGAAGAACTATACTATCTTCAGAAGTTCCAGGCAAGCAAAACCCCCTTGTTCATTCCGATACAATCCCACTCTCTCGCTCCTGCTCTCTTTTACTGCATTAGGACAACAACGATTCAACTGTTACATGCTACGGTAGTTGAACCCCTTCCCTCTACATGACCTGTTATTGCCACAGTAAATAGATGAAACCCACTAGCATGAGTAGGAGTTGTCTGAGCCCTGATGTGCCTACTCATTCATGCTTGTTGTCATGCCTGCTACTGCTTAGAGTTGAGTCAGGTCCGATTCATCGGGGATGAATTGAAATGTGGTGAACATGTCCTACTATTGAGAGCTAAGTGTGTGAACACGATTTGGTAAAGGTAGTGGTGAGAGGCCATGTAGGAGTACATGGTGGGTTGTCTCATTGCAGCCGTCCTCAGGAACTGAGTTCTGTGTTTGTGATCCATGAATAGTTACTACCACACATTGGGCTCCAGGCGCTCCTAGCTCTCTCGACTTATTAATCAACATGATCTCCGTCCAGGAGTTGCAACTAGTTTCTGGTGTTTGTAGGTAGTGTTAGTAGTCTACCAGGTGGCACCTGATATAGGTGGGCTTGGGAGAGACTAGGCACAGCGGCCCGGTGTATCAAGTGGCACCCGGATGGTGGGCTTGGGAACCCTGCACACATCGTTCGGGGCCGTGAACGACACCCCGGCCAGATCTCCTTGCGGATGGAACCTGAATAGGTGATAAACCTGGACGAGAGACTTGTGTGGTTAGTCAGGTCATGGCCGACACCCTCGCCAGGCTTCTTCTTGAAGGTTGCCGAGATACATGACGTGTACATGGTGATAAGTGGTGAGAGCGTGTGTGAAGAAGTACACCCCTGCAGGGTTATCATTATCTATTTGAATAGCCGGATTCCTCAGATATGGAAACTTGGGCCCCTTGCATCGTTCATAGACAAGTGAAAGTGGATACTCTAAAATGCGCAAGATAAGCGTGAGTACTATGGATGGTGTTCTCGTAGGGATACGGGAGTGGATCCATAGTGGTGTATTGATATGGTGAATATGTGGACTCGTGTGCGCCACCTCAAAGAGTTATTTGCAGTCGTAGTTCAAGATAGCCACCGAGTCAAAGCTGGCTTGCTGTAGTTAAGCTCCACCACCCTTTAATGATACCAATGCATATGTAGTTAGTTCTGATGTAAGTCTTGATGGGTACATTTGTACTCACGTTTGCTTAATTTATGTTTTGCAGAGAGACTTCAGTCTTGCTAGTAGTTCCACGTGGACTTCGACGTTTATCTTGATACCTCAGCTACGATCTTGTGCCCTCGGCAGGATCTGGTAGATAGTCAAGCTTCTTAGCCTTTTTCATTTGTAGATGTCTGTACTCAGACATGCTAAGCTTCTGCTTGTGCTTGTTGCTTGTATGCTCTGTATGTTGGGGTCATGAGACCCATGTTTGTAATGCTTGGCTCCTCGGAGCCTAATGAATAAATACCTTGAGTCGTAGAGTTATGTTGTGATGCCATGTTGTATTTACACATATCGAGCATATTGTGTGTATGATTGAAATGCTTGGTATGTGTGGGATCCGACAACCTAGTTGTTCATCCTTGGTAGCCTCTCTTATGGGGAAATGTAGTCTTGTGCTTCCATGAGCTATAGTAGTTCGCTACAGCTTGGTTCACCGGAGTCCTGCTAGCCCAGCAGTACTGCTCCGGAACACTTGACTGGCCGGCATGTGATTCACTTCGTTCCTGTGTCTGTCCCTTCGGGGAAATGTCACGCGGTGACATCTGGAGTCCTGCCTAGCCTGCTACAGCCCGGTTCACCGGAGTCCTGTTAGCCCAGTGCTACAGCCCAAATTCGCACACTGCTGACCGACATGCTCGATGTTGATTCATGTATGCCTGTCCCCGTAAGTTAGTGTCACTTTGGGTTCATGACTAGTCCTGTCGGCCCGGGTTCTCTGTCATATGGATGCTAGCGACACTATCATATACGTGAGCCAAAAGGCGCAAACGGTCCCGGGCCATGGTAAGGCGACACCCGTGGGAATACCGTGCGTGAGGCCGCAAAGTGATATGAGGTGTTACCGGCTAGATCGATGTGACTTGGAATCGGGGTCCTGACACCATGGATGTCCACAATGTAGTTCAAGCTTCCCAATCTGACCTGATGGCCAGGGGCGTAGCTTTCGATCTGCTCCAGATGGCCAAGCGAGTTGGCCCGCAGAGCGAAGCCGCCGAACACGAAGATCTGTCCGGGGACGAAAACTCCCCCCTTGGGCTGCATCATTGTAGATGGTTGAAGGATCCATCGAACCTCTTGATGACGGCATAGTGGAACTCTCAATGAAAGCACCAATGTCGGTGCAAAACTGGCGGATCTCGGGTAGGAGGTCCCGAACTATGCGTCTAAGGTCGATGGTAACAGGAGACAGAGGACACGATATTTTACCCAGGTTCGGGCCCTCTCTGTGGAGGTAATACTCTATGTCCTGCTTGATTGATCTTGATTAATATGAGTATTACAAGAGTCGATCTACCATGAGATCATAATGGCTAAACCCTAGAGGTCTAGCGTGTATGGTTGTGATAATGTGTCTCTCCCTCCGGACTAAGTCCTCCGATTTATATAGACACCGGGAGGATCTAGGGTTACACAAGGTCGGTTACAAAGAAAGGAATCTACATATTTAGTCGCCAAGCTTGCCTTCCATGCCAAGGAGAGCCCTATCCGGACATGGGTGCAGTCTTTGGTCTTCGTATCTTCCCAGCCCATTAGTCTGGCCCATGGCTAACAGGCCGGACGCCCGAGGACCCCTTAGTCCAGGACTCCGCAGCCGTCATCTCCAAACGGTCGGGCACTGACTGCCCGAAGATGCCGCTGGAGGATTCTGCCAAGAAGTGGCAGAATTCCTTCTTCTACGTCCACAACCTCGGTGTGGACCGCATCAACTTGCCGCCCTTCGCCAACTTGCCGCCGAGGGAGAAAAATAACTGGGGTTATTACCGCAAGCATCCGTCGCAGGAGATGCTCAACCTGTGCGAGTGGGTGTCGGTGATGAATGAGCGGGAAGGGCTCACCGGCACCGACCTCATCACCGCCTTCATCAGGCGCCGAGTGTTGCCGCTTCAGCAGCGCGGCCACCTTATCGGGGAGATGACCGGGCTTCAGGACCCCACCTGCATGTCGAACTTGCGGCTGGGGCGGACCAGGTCACCCGCCGGGTCAATGATATCTCCAAGGCCAACCTGCGGGACGACTGGGAGTTCGGGAAGTCTCCATGCAGCCAGGCGAACCCGGCGCCCGCGATGAGTCCCTAGACTCCATAATTTCCTGCTACTCATCTTCTTATTCGCCCCGCGCGGCGCGGAAGGTACTTCTGAATGCCATCTGACATCCTTACGACCGGGCACGAACACAGGTGGCGCGCGCTGCCCCGGAGGATCCCGAGGCCCACGGCGGAGGGGAGGGGGCAACCGCCGACGTGGGCGGAGGGTGCCGAGCGGGTAAGCTTGACTTCACTTCCCGAGTTGTCGGTTGCGGTACGGTCTTGGGGATGCTGACACGAGTCGCCACTGTATAGTAGTGGTAGGTGGGGGAGGCGGTGGCGCAGCCGGAGCCGGGTCTTCTCGGGGGGTGCCGGCGGCGAGCCGACCGCACGAGAAAGACAACGTCGCGCCGTGGGCCTCGACCGTGAAATGTGTGGTGTACCCGGCTGTTGGTGCGAAGCCGCCTGCCAAGAGGAGGCACGACGCTCCGCAGGAGAGGGAAGGAGGCCCGCCGTTCCATTGGTGTCTGGGTGAGTTCCCTTCTTGCTTGAACCGAGTGGCCGAGCGGCTCTGCTTGGCTCTTGTGTTTTTACTTTGTCTTGTGTTTCAGGTCGCCAATCTCGTTGGCGCTGGTGGCAGCGGATGCTGCATCCAACGAGGGCACCACGTTTCGGAGGAGCCGGTCTGGCACCATCGACCGGGACGAGGAGGATGAGCGGGCAGAGGCGGCGGATCCAGACCTTGGCCTGACCCGGCCGATGCCGAAGGCCACGCCAGGCGGGACCGGAACAGGGCCGTGGCGGAGCTGGAGGCAGTGTCAACCCAGGCCTGGGTTAATGCCGCGGTGATGTGGGCACGGTCCGGCGAGGAGTCGGCGTGGCCAGAGATACCGGCAGGGACGGTGGCGGCGACGGTCTTTGTGCCGGCATCAAGGGGAGAGCGCGGTCGGGATGGCAGTGCGTTCGTGATGGACCTCGACCAGGAGGTCGTGGTGCTTAAGGACGGCACCCCGCCACGGACCGATGTGGTCAATTGGGCCAGGGCAGGCGGTGGCGGCGGTGACGCCATCTTGAGGGAGGCGTCGCGGATGGCATCGGAGGGGGCGCCTCAGGCGCCGACAGGCGAGGCATCGTTGGTGGTGGGGACGCAGGCCACCCCGGCCACCGAACCTGCGATGGCGCCGGAAAGGGCGCTGGAGAGGGCGCCGGCTGCGGGGGAGGCGGCCAGCGGATAGCACGCCCGGGCGCTCAGGCCGGAGGGCGCCGGGCCTTCTGGTCGCAGCCGACGCGCATTAAGGCCAGCGAGGTCTTCTTCGGACCTCTGACCCAGGAGGAGGCGGCGATGGCCGCCGTGACTCGGCGCCTGTGAGGGCGGGCGGACCGGATCCAGGCCTTCGCCCAGGCCGAGGTGGAGCAGGCGCAGGAGCTGGAGCGCGCCGTGTGCGTAAGTTTTTTCCTTGCCTTCTGTTTTTTCTTCATGGGGGCGCGCTAGTGCACCCACTTGGTGTAGCCCCGATATTCGGGCCAACTGGGAAGTAGTTGGATCGAATCTTAAATTGATGTCTTCGTGTTGACCGTCGCTTCTTGGAGCAACTAGATTCCGACCGGGTCAGTGTCTTCAACCGGCTTCTGGAGAAGCACTAGCAGCTCAAGGAGTAGCTCGCCGCCAAGGAGGAGGAGCTCTGCGCCGGGGCAGGTATTCTTTTGCATGCTCTTTTTTAGTGGGGGCGCGCTAGCACACCCACTAGGTGTAGCCCCAAGATTCGGGCCAACTGTATAGTAGTTGGGTCGAATCTTAAATTGCTGACTTTGTTTTTGACTCTTTCTTCTGCAACCGAGGTGCTGTCTTGGAGGATGCGGCTGATTCGAGCCGACATTCATTAAAATTGGCTTGTTGCCGACACCAGCTGGCTTGGGGCCAAGCTAGCAAGGGCGAGGGTGGAGGCGACGGGAGCCCAGCGGGCGCTCGAAGAATCCAGCCGGTTGCGGGAGCAGCTGGAGGGCGACAAGGGCCGCCTTGAGGCCGAGCTGGGATGGCTTAAGGCGGAAGCCGCCAAGGTTGTGGACGCACAGCGGGCCCTTGCTGAGGCAGGCCAGCAACGCGGCAAGCTGGCCGACGACAAGGGCCAGCTCCTAGCCGAGGTGGAGCTCCAGAAGGCGATGGTGGCCACGGCTTGTAACACCCCGGATGTAACTTACCCAATTTGTACTCCAACTCTTGCCGTTTCTGGCTTTAAGTTATTTTATTTTCTTGGGTTCGGGTTTTTGTCTCCGTGTGTTGTTGTCGTTGTCATGCATCTCATATCATGTCATCATGTGCATTGCATTTGCATACGTATTCATCTCGTGCATTCGAACATTTTCCCCATTGTCCGTTTTGCATTCCGGCGCTTTGTTCTCCTCCGGTGGTCATTTCTACCTTTCTTTTTTGTGTGGGGATTAGACATTTCCGGATTGGACCAAGACTTGCCAAGCGGCCTTGGTTTACTACCGGTAGACCGCCTGGCAAGTTTCGTACCATTTGGACTTCGTTTGATACTCCAACGGTTAACCGAGGGACCAAAAAGGCCTCGTGTGTGTTGCAGCCCAACACCCCTCCATTTTGGTCCAAAACCCACCAAAACCCTCTCCATCATGTAGAGCGTTCGATCACGATCGCATGGCCGCAAACCGCACCTCATTTGGAGCTTCCTAGCTCCCTCTACCTCTATAAATATGCCCTCCTCCGAAATCCCGGATCTCTTCCCCCCTAACCCTAGCCATTTTTCCCCCGCAGCACGCCGGACATGTCCGCTCTCGCGCCGGACGCCGTCCCGCGCCACTGAGGGCTCGCCACGTGGCGCGCCGCCCTCGTCTCCGCCGCCGGCCCGCTCGGCCCGAGCCGGGCCCTCCTCGCCGCGCAGCCGGGCCGCGCCCCGTGCACGACCCCGCCGCCCGGCTCCCTCGCCCGCGCCCGAGCGCCGCCTCGTCGCCTCGCCGCTCCGGCGGTCCCCGTCGCCATCCGCGCCCGCAGGCGCCGCGGCTGACCGCCGCCACCACCGGCGCCGCCCCGGCCTCTCCTCCCCTCGGCCTCGCCTTCCTCCAAGTCCGACGGCTCCGGCCGCCGCCGTTTCCTCTCCTGCGAACAGGATTCCGGCCGTCCTCGGGAAGCGTGCCGCTGGATCTGGATCTAGATCTCGGTTGACCTAATCTCGCCCGAAACCCTAACTTTTTACGTTTTCCTCATGCTATAACTTTGCATCCGTAGCTCCGTTTGTGATATATGGCATATCAAAATGTTCGACTCAGAGAGCACATCAGTTCATTCCATTGCATCATTTTCATTTGAGTTCATCTTGATGCCCGAAATGCTGTTAGAAGAGTGCTACTTGAGATAATTGTCAGATCTGCTGCTCCATTTAACTATTTGTCATTTTTGCCATGATTATTGTGTGCATGATATGCCCATGAGCTCTACATATGTTTTGTTAAGGATTTTGCCATCTTTCCAGAGATGCAACCCATGTATTTTTGTGATGTGTGTGGTGACTAGCATAGGCTTGCAAAGTGAGGCACTTGGTAAAGCTGATTTTAGGGACTTAGCATTTCCACTAAGTCCTTGAGCTGTTTATCTCATATGTCCATATGTTCATGTTGTTTCCTAGTGATCCGTGCCTCTTTTGAGGATGAGCAGTAAGGATGTTTTGTTAATCTTGTAGTGCTCTATCCATCCATGTCTTTGTTTGCAATTATGGAGCACCCTAGATTGAGTTAATCGAGCTCTACTTTTGCTACTTCGTGAATCTGGGCAGATTGTCTACTTGTTAGAGATTTTGCCGAGGATGTTGTAGTTGATCCGTGCATGCTATGCTATTGTTCTTGCCATGTCTAGCTTGAATTTGTGTATTCTTGATGGGTGTATGCTTAGATTATCATGACTTGCTCCGTAGTGAGTGCATCGAGCTCGTAAACATGCCTACTTGATATCTATTTTCAGCATGCTCCAGTTTTCCCTAAGTCTGTGATCTGATTATGTTTTTGCCATGTTCACATGCTTGCAATTGTATTTTTCTGATCCCTTTTGGCTCAAGGTCACTAAGGGACTTTTGTTAAGCTCTTTGAGTAGATCCATGCCATGATTTACTTTTCCATGTTCAGGTCCTGTAGCATGTAGTTTTGTTGCTCCGAAGTGTGCTACCTGATCTGAAATTCCAGACAAGTGTTAATTTCACTAAGTCTGAAATCTGTTTGTCATATGCATTTTTGCCATGCTTGTTTGAACCTGTTAATAGATGATTTGGCCGTAGCTCAGTGCTGGACTTTTGTTAAGCATCTTGAATGCATCCCTGCCATGTGTTTTTATGCCATGTTTGAGTGCTGTAGCTTGTTCATCTCATTGCATTTAGATGGCTACTTGCTGTAAATCGCAGAACGTGGTCATATTTGAATTGCTTGCCATTTCCAAACCGTAACTCCGATTCCGACGTTCTTTATATCGTTTTCAAGCGATTTTATCTCATCTTTCTAGTGGCTCACTTGGATTCCCATGTTGAGTCCAGGTTCATGCATCCCTTGTCAAATCTTGCATATGCATCCCGCATCGCATCCCACATAGCATACCATCCTTGCATCATATTGTTTGATCCTTGCACGTGGTTGATTGTGTCCTTGTTGCTTGTTTGTCTTGTTTGGGTAGAGCCGGGAGACGAGTTTGCTAACGAGGAGCCCGTTGAGTTTTCTTTTGAGGATCCAGTCAACTCTGACAACTTTGCAGGCAAGATGATCATACCCTCGAAATCACTACTATCTTTGCTATGCTAGATTGCTCGCTCTTTTGCTATGCCAATGCTACGATGCCTACCACTTGCTTTCAAGCCTCCGAAATTGCCATGTCAAACCCCTAAACCACCATGTCCTAGCAAACCATTGATTGGCTATGTTACCGCTTTGCTCAGCCCTTCTTATAGCGTTGTTAGTTGCAGGTGAAGATTGGAGACCGTTCCTTGTTGGAACATTATTTACTTGTTTGGATATCATTATATTGCCATGTTATCTTAATGCATCTATATACTTGGTAAAGGGTGGAAGGCTCGGCCTCTCGCCTAGTGTTTTGTTCCACTCTTGCCACCCTAGTTTCCGTCATATCGGTGTTATGTTCCCGGAGTTTGCGTTCCTTACGCGGTTGGGTTATAATGGGAACCGCTTGATAGTTCGCCTTGATTAAAGCTTTTCCAGCAATGCCCAACCTTGGTTTTACCATTTGCCACCTAGCCTCTTTTCCCTTGGGTTTCCGGAGCCCGAGGGTCATCTTATTTTACCCCCCCCCCCCCCGGGCCAGTGCTCCTCTGAGTGTTGGTCCAACCGAGCGATGTCCGGGGCTACCAGGGGCAACTCTGGGCTGGCCTACCCGACGTCTTGCTCATCCGGTGTGCCCTGAGAATGAGATATGTGCAGCTCCTATCGGGATTTGTCGGCACATTCGGGCGGTGTTGCTGGTCTTGTTTTAACCTGTCGAAGTGTCTTGAAGAACCGAGGTACCGAGTCTGATCGGAACGTCTCGGGAGGAGGTCTATTCCTCCGTTGACCATGAGAGCTTGTCATGGGCTAAGTTGGGACTCCCCTGCAGGGATTTGAACTTTTGAAAGCCGTGCCCACGGTTATGGGCGGATGGGAATTTGTTAATGTCCGGTTGTAGATAACTTGAACCTTAACTTAATTAAAATGAATCAACTAAGTGTGTTACCGTGATGGCCTCTTCTCGGTGGACTACGGGAAGTGGACACGGTGTTGGAGTAATGCTTGCCGCAAGTTGCCCTCTTTAGTTACTCGTTCGCGCTTTGCCTCCTCTTCTCGCTCTCTTTTGCGAACAGGTTAGCCACCATATCTGCTAGTCGCTTGCTGCAGCTCCACATATATTTTTACCTTGCCATACCTATTAAGCTTAAATAGTCTTGATCGCGAGGGTGCGAGATTGCTGAGTCCCTGTGGCTCACAGATTACTATTACACCAGATGCAGGGCCTGATGATTCTGCTCCAGGTGACGCGCTCGAGCTCAAGTGGGAGTTTGACGAGGACTCTCAACGTTACTATGTTTCCTTTCCTGATGATCAGTAGTGGTGCCCTGTTGGGGGTGATCGGGACTGTGTCGCATGTTGGGTTATCTTTTATTTTGGCGCCGTAGTCGGGCCATGAGTGTTTGGATGATGTAATGCTATTTTATGTACTTGATTGACGTGGCGAGTGTAAGCCAACTATGTTATCTCCCCTTTTATTATCTATATATTACACGGGATGTTGTGAAGATTGCCTAACTTGCGACATAAGCCTTCAATGCGATTATGTCTCTAAGTCGTGCCTCGACACGTGGGAGCTATAGTCGCATCGAGGGTGTTATACGGCGGAGGAGACCTGATAGGGGGAAACCCGTCACCACGAGGAGGCCGAGAAGTCGACCGAGGCCAAGGACGCCAAGCTGAAGGCGGCTCTTGCCAAGGTCGCTGAGCTGGAGAAGTCGATGCAGGAGCGCGACCGCACCCTTGCCCTGGAGCGGCACGGTACTTTGCTCGAAGCGCAACAGCTGGAAGAGTCCTTCTCTAGTAAGTGCTTTCCTTGGATTCTGCCGGGCTGGGATCCCGGCTTCTTGTCCTTGGTAATTTTTTCTGACTTGCTATTTTTCTTAACAGGGGCCTTCCTGGAGACGCATGAGCTAGCGGAGGAGGCCGTCCGCTTTTAGCGTGACCCGCAAGGGGTTGTCAGCTCCGGGACCGACCCGCAGGTAGCCTGGACCTTCCCGGAGATCGTGACCACCGTCGAGGCTCGTCTGCGAGTCTTGGGCGACCAAATGGGGTAGCTCTCTCAGGCCGGCGCGACGATGATGGCGGCCCTCTGGCCGGGTTCCGTTACGTCGAGCAGCATCACGCGGCTGGCGTAGTGGTTGGAGGCGGAGCCGGATCGACTCCATGACTGGCGTGTTTCCGCTGCTTGTGCTGGCGCCGAGATGGCGCTCAGGTTTGCGATGTCTTGGCATGCTGACGAAGGGGCCCCCTCTCCCCTTCTCTTCCGGTGGCGCCAGAACGCTGCCGTGGCCATCATCATCACCGCAATCTTCACCAACAACTTCACCGCCATCATCACCAAATCTTTCCCCCTCTATGCAGCGGTGTAATCTCTCTCTTACCCGTTGTAATATCTACTTAAACATGGTGCTCAACGCTATATATTATTTCCCAATGATGTATGGCTATCCTATGATGTTTGAGTAGATCTGTTTTCTCCTATGGGCTATTTGATGATCAAGATTGGTTTGAGTTGCATGTTTTATTATTGGTGCTGTCCTATGGTGCTCTCCGTGTCGCGCAAAAGTGAGGGATCCCCGCTGTAGGGTGTTGCAATACATTCATGATTCGCTTATAGTGGGTTGCATGAGTGACTGAAACACAAACCCGAGTAAGGGGGTTGTTGCATATGGGATAAATAGGACTTGATGCTTTAGTGCTATGGTTGGGTTTTACCTTAATGATCTTTAGTAGTTGCGGATACTTGCTAGAGTTCCAATCATAAGTGCATATGATCCAAGTAGAGAAAGTATGTTAGCTTATGCCTCTCCCTCATATAAAATTGCAATAATGATTACCGGTCTAGTTATCGATTGCCTAGGGACAAATAACTTTCTCGTAACAAAAAGGTCTTTACTAAAACTAACTTAGTTGTGTCTTTACCTAAATAGCCCCTACTTTCTATTTACACATTCTTTATTATCTTGCAAACCTACCCAAAAACACCTATAAAATACTTCTAGTTTCATACTTGTTCTAGGTAAAGCGAACGTCAAGCGTGCGTAGAGTTGTATCGGTGGTCGATAGAACTTGAGGGAATATTTGTTCTGCCTTTAGCTCCTCGTTGGGTTCGAAACTCTTACTTATCGAAAGAGGCTACAATTGATCCCCTATACTTGTGGGTTATCACGCATGCGCTCGATGGCCTTGATCTTCTCCGAGTTTTCCTCAATGTCGCGATTTGAGACGCGGAAGCCGAGTAGCTTTCTGGCCGGGACGCCGAAAACGCACTTTTCTGGGTGGAGCTTGACCTTGTACTCGCGCAGGTTGGCGAAGGTTTCCTTCAGATCATCGAGGAGCGTGAGGTGCTGCTTGGTCTTCACCACAATGTCGTCCACATAGACGTGGATGTTGCGGCCGAGTTGCGACAGCAAGCATTTCTGCATGCAGCAGTGGAAGGTGGTGCCGGTGTTCTTCAGGCCCAATGACATGGTGATGTAGCAATACGCCCCAAAGAGCGTGATGAAGGACGTCTTCAGGGCGTCGGCCGGGTCCACCTTGATCTGATGATGTCGACGTTCTGGGAACAGGGGTCCCCAGACTTTCCTGCCTGCGGCCCGCAGCGTGGCTCCACCAGCGGCCCCGTACGGCCCATCATCACCAGCAAACATTCAAGACCCTCGCGAGGGGACAAGCCTCGCGAGGCGGACGATGCAAGACCTCCTCAGGGGCGGCCTCACCAGGCTAGTTCGCGAGGGGCGGAGAGATCAAGGCGAGGGGCACCTCACGATGCTTCTATGACGCAAGCCATGATGACTGGAGCCAGGGAACACCTCTCCTCACGAGGCTGTTCTTCCCTTATAACTGTTCATCCTCGGCCCAAGAGGCAATCCACCACACCACACTGGAGTAGGGTATTACACCACAACGGTGGCCCGAACCAGTATAAATCTTGTGTCTCATGTTCTTTCGGTTCGTTGAGCTAGACTGTGAGATCGTAGAGTGTGCGAACTAGAGAGGGTGAGAGATCTTTATGCGCACCCCAGTGTTCGAACCTCAAGGGTTTTGCCGAAACCCGAAAGCCAACATTTGGCGCGCCAGGTAGAGGTGCTGGAGCTTCTCTTCCCCCGGTTGATCCGTCGACGCCTCGTGGGTCCGATGTCCGGCGACTCGAGGACCAACGCCGACCTCTGGGCAGCTTGGCCAGCCCGGGCGGCGCCGTCCACCCAAGAAGACCTCAACCCAGCGCCCCAGGCAGCACACACAGTCAAAGGCCGTCCACCCTCACTCCATGACAAGTGCGGGCGGACGCAAGGGCCTCAAGCCAGGCTGCGGCCACGGCGCCGCACACCCAACGGGAACAAGCAAACATGAGGGCCGCACTCACAGTAGCTCGGGAGCTACTGCGATGTCTGATGATGGAGAGCGGCCGTGACGCATTGCTGGAGCGCGGCGCCGAGCTACCGGACGCCGTGGCCTTGGGAGCACTGCCCTTCTGTTCCTAGCTCATGCCTCAGGCCACGGCCGGATCGCATGGCGGGCCTCGCCGCGCCCGCGCACCCTCAAGTGCGCCAAGAGGCTTCACCGACACCGGCGCGGCCGAAAGCGCTCGGCGCCCACTCGCGCACGCGCCACCTTCGATGGGCGCGGGCACGAGCGTTGCCACCCGCGGCCTCGGCGGAGTGCCGCCCTAATATCCTTAGGGCGGCGCAACGTGGAGCATGGGGCACTTTGGTGAGGTCTTCAGGGCAACGGCCTCGGAGGCCTACATGTCCCGCATGACAGACTAGGAGTACGCGCTGGAAGACCACCCCGGCTCGTTCCTCGAGCCAGGCTGGGAGGATGAGACGCTGGAAGCTGAGGCCTTCCAGGAGCCCCCCGAGCGCGCCGTGAGCCTCACCAACCATGCTAGCGACGACAGCTACAAGGTACCACTAATCTCTCAGGAGCAAGCTTATGCTAACCATGGGTCGCAAGAGGATCAGGTCACAATGGCGGACAGCGGCCCCAGCTCAACGGCCTCCCTCCCACCAGGAGGAGCGCACTCGGGGCTGCAGGGGAGAGGCCGGGAGCCAGGTCCCTCCCTGCATCACATGGAGCAAGGCGCCCCCAGGAGGTAGGCCCTCTGTCGGGGAGGTGCTGATGAGCCTTCCCCTGGCAGATGACCCGTGGTCGCCGAGGGTGCCGCTGGCATCCCCTTTGCCCCTTGGCTTCGTCCTAGTTTCCGATCGAACCAATGGTGGTCGAGGGCGGCGCAAGGCGGGGCCCTCGTCTGGCAATATGAACTAAGGCTCACGCCTATGAAGATCTCCGCTCGTCACACTCTCACGTAATAATGAGTGGGGTTGTACACGCCCCGGAGTCTCAGGAGCACCGCCCTTGGGCCTCGGGGGCTCCCTCCCACGCCAAGTGGTAGCACTTAGCTCCGCACTGGTGGGAAGACAAGAAGACTAGACTAGATGCCGGACGCAGCCATTTGCTCTTAACCTCTTTTCTGTAGCCCTATTTCTGGCTTTGGATTTAAGTTAAAGTTGAATTTTCATTGCTATGCGAGGGGGTGACTTTCCTCGTTCGTTCGATTTCTTGCCATCAGGTTCCTTGCCCGACTCGAAGTTAGCACCTGCTGCCTCCCCCTCATGAGCCCCTCGAGAGCGGGGGCTGGGCACGACAAGCACGTGCGGCGCGCACGCCCTTCCATGGCTGGCGCTTGCTCCTCGCGACGCCCTCTCAGGCGGATCAGCAGGCCCTTCAGGAGCTCACGACCTCACGAACTAGCCAGAAACTGGTCCTGACCAAGGTAAATTTCAGCAGTAGACTAGCGGCATGACTCGCGGGCCCATAAAACACATCTTCAGCTTGGCCTAAGGAATAGAGGCAGTAATTTGTTTACATGAGGGGCTCCCCCTCCCAAAATGCTCTCACAACTTTCAAGGTCGTGTCCAAGTTTTCACTTACAGGCTCAACAATGAGGGAGCACGGGCTCAATCGGACATATCGCTCGCCGCGTCCTCCGGGACGCCCTCAGACGCGTCGCTGGCATCATCGTCACCATTGCTGGCGCCACCATCCTCGTCACGAGCATCACCGTCACCATTTCCGGCGTCGCCCGCACCATCGTCGACCATGTCGCCTTCATTCGCAGCGACCACCACCGCGTCATCCTCGGAGGTGAAGACTCTGACTAGAGCATACACATTGTCCTCTACCCAGTGCGTCAGGTCGTCCCATATGTCCTCGGGCACAGGGGCAATGGCGGCGTCGAAGTCAAAGTTGGGGTTGGTGTTCTGGAGGTGGCTGAAGACACGGGAGAATGCGCGCTTGAGCAGGCCGCGACTCCTCTCCTCAATAAGCACGCGAGCCCTCTCGGATCGATTCTCCAGGCGTGTCATCTCGTTGGTGAAGAAAAGCAGGTGACTGGCATAGTCGTTCGAGTGGGGATGAGGTGCATTTTCGTCACAAACGGTGCCTAGCACCGCGTTGGCTCTGATCCTGAGGTTTTGGACATTGGGGGCGTGCTCGCTCTCCAGCGTCCGCCGCCGGAGCGCTTCCTCCCTGCCCTGTTGCACAGAGGATTCGGCGCCGGTGACTGATACGTCTCCAATGTATCTATAATTTTTGATTGCTCCATGCTATATTATCTACTATTTTGGACATTATTGGGCTTTATTTTCCACTATTATATTATTTTTGGGACTAACCTATTAACCGGAGGCCCAGCCCAGAATTGCAGTTTTTTGCCTATTTTAGGGTTTCGAAGAAAAGGAATATCAAACGGAGTCCAAACGGAACGAAACCTTCGGGAACGTGATTTTCTCGCCGAACATGATCTAGGAGACTTGGATCCTACATCAAGCAAC
>NC_041382.1:494669317-494674733 GCF_002162155.2 Triticum dicoccoides
GCCCTCCACCCTCGTGGGCCCCCTATTGCTCCACCGACATAATTCTTCCTCCTATATATACCTACGTACCCCCAAACGATCAGAACAGGAGCCAAAACCATAAT
The DNA here is from genome assembly GCF_002162155.2 of Triticum dicoccoides. Classification (NCBI taxonomy): domain Eukaryota; kingdom Viridiplantae; phylum Streptophyta; class Magnoliopsida; order Poales; family Poaceae; genus Triticum; species Triticum dicoccoides. The sequence goes on from NC_041382.1 coordinate 494,669,422, forward strand.
TCCACCACCGTAACTTTCTCTATCCATGAGATCCCATCTTGGGGCCTATTCCGGAGCTCCGCTGGAGGGGGCATCGATCACGGAGGGCTTCTACATCTACACCATAGCCTCTCCGATGAAGTGTGAGTAGTTTACCTCAGACCGACAGGTCCATAGTTATTAGCTAGATGGCTTCTTCTCTCCTTTTGGATCTCAATACAAAGTTCTCCCCCTCTCTTGTGGAGATCTATTCGATGTAATCTTCTTTTCGCGGGTGTTAGTTGAGACCGATGAATTGTGGGTTTATGATCAAGTTTATCTATGAACAATATTTGAATCTTCTCTAAATTCTTTTATGTATGATTGGTTATCTTTGCAAGTCTCTTCGAATTATCAGTTTGGTTTGGCCTACTAGATTGATCTTTCTTGCAATGGGAGAAGTGCTTAGCTTTGGGTTCAATCTTGCGGTGTCCTTTCCCAGTGAAAGTAGGGGCATAAAGGCATGTATTGTATTGTTGCCATCGAGGATAACAAGATGGGGTTTTCATCGCATTGCATGAATTTATCCCTCTACATCATGTCATCTTGCTTAAGGCGTTACTCTGTTCTTATGAACTTAATACTCTAGATGCATGCTGCATAGCGGTTAATGTGTGGAGTAATAGTAGTAGATGCAGGCAGGAGTCGGTCTACTTGTCTTGGACGTGATGCCTATATACATGATCATACCTAGATATTCTCATAACTATGCTCAATTCTGTCAATTGCTCAACAGTAATTTGTTCACCCACCATAAAATACTTATGCTCTCGAGAGAAGCCACTAGTGAAACCTATGGCCCCCGGGTCTATATTCATCATATTAATCTACCAATACTTGGTTATTTTCATTGCCTTTTATTTTACTTTGCATCTTTATCATAAAAATACCAACACTATTATCTTATCATATCTATCAGATCTCACTCTCGTAAGTGACCGTGAAGGGATTGACAACCCCCTATCATGTTTGTTGTGAGGATTTATTTGTTTTGTGCAGGTGCGAGGGACTCGCGCATAGCCTCCTACTGGATTGATACCTCGGTTCTCAAAAAATGAGGGAAATACTTACGCTACTTTGCTGCACCACCCTTTCCTCTTCAAGGGAGAACCAACGCAAGTGCTCAAGAGGTAGCAAGAAGGATTTCTGGCGCCGTTGCCGGGAAGGTCTACACAAAAGTCAAACATACCAAGTACCCATGACAAACCCTTATCTCTCGCATTACATTATTTGCCATTAGCCTCTCGTTTTCCACTCCCCCACTTCACCCTTGCCGTTTTATTCGCCCCCTCTCTCCCTATCCTCCCTCTCTTTCTCTATTTGCCTCTTTTTTGCCGTTTGCCCTATCTGCCGTTATGTCGGAAATTGGGGAAATTATTGTCTATATGGATAATAATAATATCATGAAAAATTCTGATGCTCCTGGTGAAGAACCCCCTATCTTACATACAAAAAAAATTCCGTATTGGTAGTGGTAATATTATTGGAAAAGGAGTTATCCAAGATTTCTTTACTTGTGCCGGTGCTTTGCCTTCTATGGGTAGTTCTATCCTTCATAGAACTAGTAGTCTTGCGGACGCTATTGCCATGCTTGTAGTTGAACTTGAAAGACAATTCATGCACATACACCCTTGCATACAAAGGATTTGCCTAGAATTTTCTAATATTGAGCATTCTTCTGTTAAGCGTGCGGCTACTATAGGTTTGGCTCATGAGTTTAGATTCATAATAAAAGAGCCCAAAGAAATCTTTGTGCATTATAGGGTGGACACTTGTCGTCCTCCCATAGAGGCTATCCTTTTGATCAAGAAGAAATAATGCGTTTTCAATCCCTAGACTATGTTGCTTTCAATGAAAATCTTAGAAAAAGGGTTCCTACCAATGTTTTAGTTGACAGAATTTCTGAACTTAATGATGATTTGGCCATTCGAAATAATGAACTAGGATATTCTCTTGAGTATAGGCTCACAAAGTTCTGTCAAAAGAATACTTATAATGATGAATTGGTTGTGTAATACGAAGGGCCAAAGGAGGAACCTATACCTCCCAAAGTTGATCTTGGGGACTTTTGTCCCATTAAATTTAGCCCTTTTGATTACTTTTGCTTTCCAAGAAAACTTGCCACCGAACGTAGAGAATATGAAATGAGTTTTAATGATCTATCTTACTATTATGGCAATACCTAGATCTATCCTTGCTTTTATGCCTAGCTAGGGGCGTTAAACCATAGCGCTTGTTGGGAGGAAACCCAATTTTATTTTTATTCCTTGCTTTTTGCTCCTGTTTAGTAATAAATAATTTATCTAGCCTCTGTTTTGGTTGTGTTTAATTAGTGTTTGTACCAAGTAGAACCGTTGGGAAGACTTGGGGAAAGTCTTGTTAATCTTGCTGTAAAAAACAGAAACTTTAGCGCTCACGAGAACTTCTTCCATTTTTATTTGGAAAGTGATATTTAGTTAATTCATTTTGCAGATGATTAATAGATAAATTCCTCACGTCCAGCAATTTATTTTAGAATTTTTGGGGTTCCATATCTTGCTCTAGCTACAGATTACTACAGACTATTCTGTTTTTGACAGATCCTGTTTTTCGTGTGTTGTTTGCTTATTTTGATGAATCTATGGGTAGTAAAATAGTTTATAAACCATACAGAAGTTGGAATACAGTAGGTTTAACACCAATATAAATAAATAATGAGTTCATTACAGTACCTTGAAGTGGTCTTTTGTTTTCTTTCGCTAACGGAGCTCACGAGATTTTCTACTTTAAGTTTTGTGTTGTGAAGTTTTCAACTTTTAGGTAAAGATTTGATGGATTATGGAACAAGGAGTGGCAAGAGCCTAATCTTGGGGATGCCCATGGCACCCCCAAGATAATCTAAGGACACCTAAAAGCCAAAGCTTGGGGATGCCCCGGAAGTCATCCCCTCTTTTGTCTACTTCCATCAGTATCTTTACTTGGAGCTATATTTTTATTCACCACATGATATGTGTTTTGCTTGGAGCGTCTTGTATGATTTGAGTCTTTGCTTTTTAGTTTACCACAATCATCTTTTCTGTACACACCTTTTGAGAGAGACACACATGATTTGGAAATTATTAGAATACTCTATGTGCTTCACTTATATCTTTTGAGTTATATAGTTTTGCTCTAGTACTTCACTTATACCTTTTAGAGCATGGTGGTGGATTTGTTTTATAGAAACTATTGATCACTCATGCTTCACTTAGATTATTTTGAGAGTCTTAAATTGCATGGTAATTTTCTTAAATAATCCTAATATGCTAGGCATACAAGATTAATAATAAAATTCTCTTATGAGTGTGTTGAATACTAAGAGAAGTTTGATGCTTGATGATTGTTTTGAGATATGGAGGTAGTGATATTAAAGTTGTGCTAGTTGAGTAGTTGTGAAATTGAGAAATACTTGTGTTGAAGTTTGCAAGTCCCGTAGCATGCACGTATGGTAAACGTTATGTAACAAATTTGAAACATGAGGTGTTCTATGATTGTCTTCCTTATGAGTGGCGGTCGGGGACGAGCGATGGTCTTTTCCTACCAATCTATCCCCCTAGGAGCATGCACGTAGTGCTTGGTTTTTGATGACTTATATATTTTTGCAATAAGTATGTGAGTTCTTTATGACTAATGCTGAGTCCATGGATTATACGCACTCTCACCCTTCCATCATTGCTAGCCTCTTCGGTACCGTGCATTGCCCTTTCTCACATTGAGAGTTGGTGCAAACTTCGCCGGTGCATCCAAACCCCGTGATATGATACGCTCTTTCACACATAAACCTCCTTATATCTTCCTCAAAATAGCCACCATACCTACCTATTATGGCATTTCCATAGCCATTCCGAGATATATTGCCATGCAACTTTCCACCTGCCTGTTTATCATGACACGCTCATCATTGTCATATTGCTTTGCATGATCATGTGGTTCACATCGTATTTGTGGCAAAGCCACTGTTCATAATTTTTCATACATGTCACACTTGATTTATTGCATATCCCGGTACACCACCGGAGGCATTCATATAGAGTCATACCTTGTTCTAGTATCGAGTTGTAATCATTGAGTTGTAAATAAATAGAAGTGTGATGATCATCATTTAATAGAGCATTGTCCCAATAAAAGAAGTCCAATAAAAAATGAAGGCCCAAAAAAATATAAATAAAAAGGGACAATGCTACTATCCTTTTCCACACTTGTGCTTCAAAGTAGCACCATGATCTTCATGATAGAGAGTCTCTTGTTTTGTCACTTTCATATACTAGTGGGAATTTTTCATTATAGAACTTGGCTTGTATATTCCAACAATGGGCCTCCGCAAGTGCCCTAGGTCTTCATGAGAAAGCAAGTTGGATGCACACCCACTAGTTTCTTTTGTTGAGCTTTCATACATTTATAGTTGTAGTGCATCAGTTGCATGGCAATCCCTACTCCTTGCATTAACATCAATCAATGGGCATCTCCATAGCCCATTGAGTAGCCTCGTTGATGTGAGACTTTCTCCTTTTTTGTCTTCTCCACATAACCCCTATCATTATAATCTATTCCCCCATAGTGCTATATCCATGGCTCACGCTCATGTATTGCGTGAAGGTTTATAAAGTTTGAGATTACTAAAGTATTAAAGAATTGCTTGGCTTGTCATCGGGGTTGTGCATGATGAGAGCATTCTTGTGTGACAAAAATGGAGCATGACTAAACTATATGATTTTATAGGGATGAACTTTCTTTGGCCATGTTATTTCGAGAAGACATAATTGCTTAGTCAGTATGCTTGAAGTATTATTATTTCAATGTCAATATTAAACTTTTATCTTGAATCTTTCGGATCTGAATATTCATGCCACAATTAATAAGAATTACATTGAAATTATGCCATGTAGCATTCCACATCAAAAATTCTGTTTTTATCATTTACCTACTCGAGGACGAGCGGGAATTAAGCTTGGGGATGCTTGATACGTCTCCAACGTATCTATAATTTTTGATTGCTCCATGCTATATTATCTACTCTTTTGGACATTATTGGGCTTTATTTTCCACTTTTATATTATTTTTGGGACTAACCTATTAACCGGAGGCCCAGCCTAGAATTGCTGTTGTTTTGCCTATTTTAGGGTTTCGAAGAAAAGGAATATCAAACGGAGTCCAAACGGAATGAAACCTTCGGGAACATGATTTTCTCGCCGAACATGATCCAGGAGACTTGGACCCTACGTCAAGAAACCAACAGGGAGGCCATGAGGTAGGGGCGCGCCTACCCTCCCCCCCCC
>NC_041382.1:494674970-494694298 GCF_002162155.2 Triticum dicoccoides
AGCGTGCCCTCCACCCTCGTGGGCCCCCTGTTGCTCCACTGACGTACTTCTTCATCCTATATATACCTACGTACCCCCAAACGATCAGAACAGGAGCCAAAATCCTAATTCCACCACCGTAACTTTCTGTATCCACGAGATCCCATCTTGGGGCCTGTTCTGGAGCTCCGCCGGAGGGGGCATCGATCATGGAGGGCTTCTACATCAACACCGTAGCCTCTCTGATGAAGTGTGCGTATTTTACCTCAGACCTACAGGTCCATAGTTATTAACTAGATGGCTTCTTCTCTCTTTTTGGATCTCAATACAAAGTTCTCCCCCTCTCTTGTGGAGATCTATTCGTTGCAATCTTCTTTTTGCGGTGTGTTTGTTGAGACCGATGAATTGTGGGTTTATGATCAAGTTTATCTATGAACAATATTTGAATCTTCTCTGAATTCTTTTATGTGTGATTGGTTATCCTTGCAAGTCTCTTCGAATTATCAGTTTCGTTTGGCCAAGTAGATTGATCTTTCTTGCAATGGGAGAAGTGCTTAGCTTTTGGTTCAATCTTGCGGTGTCCTTTCCCAGTGACAGTAGGGGCAGTAAGGCACATATTGTATTGTTGCCATCGAGGATAACAAGATGGGGTTTTCATCATATTGCATGAGTCTATCCCTCTACATCATGTCATCTTGCTTAAGGCGTTGCTCTGTTCTTATGAACTTAATACTATAGGTGCATGCTAGATAGCGGTAGATGTGTGGACTAATAGTAGTAGATGCAAGCTGGAGTCGGTCTACTTGTCTTGGACGTGATGCCTATATATATGATCATACCTTGATATTCTCATAAGTATGCTCAATTCTGTCAATTGCTCAACAGTAATTTGTTCACCCACCGTAAAATACTAATGCTCTCGAGAGAAGCCACTAGTGAAACATATGGCCCCCCGGGTCAATCTTCATCATATTAATCAACCAATACTTAGTTATTTTCATTGCCTTTTATTTTACTTTGCATCTTTATCATAAAAATACCAAAAATATTATCTTATCATATCTATTAGATCTCACTCTCGTAAGTGACCGTGAAGGGATTGACAACCCCTTTTCGCGTTGGTTGCGAGGATTTATTTGTTTTGTGCAGGTGCGAGGGACTCGCGCATAGCCTCCTACTGGATTGATACCTTGGTTCTCAAAAACTGGGGGAAATAGTTACGCTACTTTGCTGCACAACCCTTTCCTCTTCAAGGTAAAACCAACGCAAGTGCTCAAGAGGTTGCAGTGACCCGCTGCTGAAGGGAAAACAGCTCGGCACGTGCAGAAGCCAGCTCGGCTTGCACCGAAGACAGGGTGGCTGCGGCGGCTTTCTCGCGACGTTCAGCCTCATCCAACCCTGACCTGAGGGCATTAGTCCTGCCCACAGCCTCGGCTTCCACAAGCTTCAACTTCAGGTCGTACCTGCCCACAAGATCCGCGCGAGCCTCGGCCGCCCGGCGGTCGACTTCCTCCTGGGCCTTGGCCTCGCGCGCGTCGACAGCATCCTCAGCTTGGGAAACCTGGTGCTCCCTCAATGCCAACCGCTTGAGCTCAAGGCTGCGCTCCGTGGCTTCCAGCGCCAGCGCTTCCTCGCGCCTCAGGATCTCTTCCTCCTCGGCAGGCGCCCCCTTCATCGACGCGAGGGCAGCCTTGCGCGCCTCCACTTGCTGCTCCAGGGAGGCACTCCAGGCTTGGAGCTCCCACATGCGCTTCTCTGCGATCTCGCGACGTCGATTAGTTTCCCGGGCTTCTTCCAAGGCTCGGGCGCAACCTTCGCGCGAGGTCGCGAGAGACGCTTCGGCCTTCGTGTTATCAAGCTCACGTTGGTGGCGCCCGAGGTTGATGGCCACCTTCAGTTTATGCCACTCTTCCACCAGCCGAAGACCCTCAGCCTCAAGGCGCGCGTCTACATCCGCGAGCTCCCCGCCCAGCCGGCTCATCGTGCCCATCGCCTCCCTGAAGAGCTCGTGGCGGATGACGCTCCGTTCGTGTGCAACTTTGAGCGCGTGGCCGACTCCGTCCTCCATGGCAGGGCCCGTCGACGGGAGCCGAAGCGGCTCGCCCTTTCCTGCAGGGGGCTGGCGCCCCTCCGGATGCCGACTTGGCTTCGGTAGGAGCCCGGTTAGGATGAGGCTCACTGCTCGAAGAAGGAACCAAGACCGAAGCCATCCGGTCGCTGTCTATAACCAGAGGAGGAGTCCTTGGCACGCTCGTCACACCCCCGATGAGGCAACGAAGAAGAGACGGCAGGAGTGCGGGCTCAAGGCGCCAAGCTAGGCGCCTGCCTCTGCAGCCGACCTTGCAACGGGGGCAGCATGTTGGCCTGGGACGTTTAAGGCCAAGGGAGATCCGAGGCAGGAGGAGTTTGCTTCCCGAGGGGCTTCGCGGCCTTAGCAGATGGGATCCTGAAGAGCCACCGTCAGGAAGGGAAGCAGCACTCAAGGAATTACAAAGATAAGGTACTTACTCATCTATGGGGATGTACTTCTTCTGTTTCAACGGCCAGAAAGTGCCGCTACCGCAGATTGGGGAGCCCTTCCTCTTGCGGAGCGCATCAAAGTCTACACGGAGCCGGTCGAAGCATTGGGCGTGGCGACCAGCGTAGGGCGCGGCTGGTGAAGCGCCCAAGGGGGTGACTTCAGGAGCACCAAGATGGGGTGAGCCATCAAGTACCGCCTCGTGACGTCCTCCAGAGGCCTCGGGGGCTTCGGCCTCGGGAGCAGCGGGTTGCGTCGCCCCCTCAACTACTTCCTCAGCGCGAGAGTTGTGGGCTCCCGAAGTTGACGCCTCAGGAACTGCGGCGGCTCCAATGGTGCGCCACCCGCGCCTCCAGCTTCTGGTGAAGCTTGCCCCCCTGCGTCCACTCTTGGGGCAAGTTCGGCGCCGGCGGCAAGGATGGGAACCACTGTGACGGGGTTCTCACGGGACCCCTCAAGGCCAACCAGACGCAGCCCCAAATCGTCAAAGGGGGGCATCTGCCCCGCGAACTCCACCCTGTTCGAGCAGCAGTACAAGAGACAGCCCACCGGTGGCATATCGGCTAGCGAGGGGTTGCCCGCCAGGACCTCGATACTGTTCTTTGTTCCTCAAGCGGAAGCTCCATCTCCTGGAGCATCATGTGATCCGGGCCGACAGATAAGGCCCCATCGGCTGGAAATGGCGCTGGAATGGGGCGATGCGGCATTGGAGGAACTCCTTCATCACCATGGGCGTGGTCAAGCCAAGGTCTTTCAACCTCCTCATCTGGAGCCAGATAAAGGCATGGCGGGGGCTCGTAAGCTTCTCGTGAGCCCAGCTGGAGCTGGGAACGGCGGGCGCAGATGGAAGCAAGAGCAAAGGGCTGAGCACTCTGACATCCACATACACCCACCGCGTCCGGAACCCGCTCGCAGACGGCAGGAGCTCGAAGTCAATCCACGAGTCAGCGTTGCCGCCACGGCCTGGAAGCTCAGGCACCCCGAGCATTACTGGGGGTCGGCCAGGTGCAGCAAGAAGAAATGGCGCAGAAGGGCCATGAAGGGGGCGATGCACACCATGGCCTCGCAGACGAAGGCGAAGACGGCAAGAAGAGCGACATATTGGGGATCTAAGTGCAGCAGATGAATCTGGTAATGGGAAAGCACAGCGTTGAAGAAGGCGGAGAAGGGGGGAACCAGACCGGCCCACACGGCGTCGATGAAGAACTGGACCTCGGTGGCTGCTCTATCGATAGAAGATCAGGACGCCGGCCAGGCCGCCGTTCCACCCCATTCGTTATAGCTAGTGGCGAGCGCAAGGCGGACCTTGTCCATGGCCTCCTCATTGAGCACCCGCAATCGGCCAACAGCGGGCTCAACGGTAGGAGGCGGGTTGGCTGAGGACAGGGGCTTCTTCCCTTTATCCGTCCGGTTCGGTGCCATAATGATGGGGAGGACTAAGCTCACATTGGATTGGGAAAGGAAGCTAAGGTTCAAGGAAGCGAAGGAGTCGGGGGTGCGTTGCCAGCAAGGGGAAAATAACTGTGTGGGACGCCGTCGCCGCCGAGCCAGGCGGATATCAAGGCCGCGTAGGGAAGCGGGGCCGCCCACGTCCAATCATTCGGCATGTGTCAGGCAGGGCCGCGAGCTATTGGGGCCCGCGGAGCTCCGCCCATGCCCTTTGGCTTCGCCTCGAAGCCAAGCCCGAGCGCGCCTTGGTCCTAGGGGCTACTGTCGGTGTTCTGGTAACGAGGGTCACCAGACTTGCCTTCCTGCGACCCGCAGCGTGGCTCCACCAGCGGCCCCGTACGGCCCATCTTCACCAGCAAACATTGAAGACCCTTGCGAGGGGCCAATCCTCGCGAGGAGGACGATGCAAGACCTTCTCAGGGGCGGCCTCACCAGGATGGTTCGCGAGGGGCGGAGAGATCAAGGCGAGGGGCACCTCACGAGACTTCTGTGATACAAGCCATGATGACTGGAGCCAGGTGGGCGCCAGGCGGGTGCCAGCGCGCAGTGTCCCCGTTTCCTCTTTGGTGCTAAAGGGGCAAGCGCAGACGATGAGTCCCGAGGCATCAGGCAAAGGTTTCCATATTGGTGCAACAAGACCAAGACCAGCAGGACGGCAGGACGGAGGTCACCGTGGAGCCCAAGACGGCGTCACCACCAGAGCCTTTGGCAGGCGAAGACTACTTTTGTCAGGATAGCTTGTACTAGTTGTCTCCCTTCGAATTTGGCCGTTGTGGGATCCCTTCCCGCTCAATATTTGGGAAGAGGACGAGGGCCTCTATAAATAGGACTAGCCACCACCATAGGGAGGTAGATGATTCGGACCTAGATCGGATCCATATCACCCCAGCCACTCCAGTTCACTAAGCACAAGAACATCTCTCCTCGCGATGCTTTTCTTCCCTTGTAACTGTTCATCCTCAGCCCAAGAGGCAATCCACCACACCACACTGGAGTAGGGTATTACACCACAACGGTGGCCCGAACTAGTATAAATCTTGTGTCTCATTTTCTTTGGATTCGTCGAGCTAGGCCGTGAGATCGTAGAGTGTGCGAACTAGAGAGGGGAGAGATCTTTGTGCGCACCCCAGTGTTCGAACCTCAAGGGTTTGCCGAAACCCTAAATCCGATAGATGATAGCCTGAGTAAGCATCCAGGAAGGACAGGAGCTCGCACCTGGTAGTGGAGTCGATGACTTGGTCGATTCGCGAGAGGGTGAATGGATCTTTGGGGCATGCCTTGTTCAGGCTGGTGTAGTCGATACACATGCGCTAGGTCTTGTTCTTCTTTAGGACGAGGACTGGGTTGGCCAGCCACTTGGGGTGAAACACTTCCATGATGAAGCCGGCCGCCAAAAGCTTGGCGACCTCTTCACCGATGGTTCGTCTCTTCTCTTCAGAAAACATCGCATGGGTTGACGGACAGGCTTGGCGTCCTTGCGGACGTGGAGTTTGTGCTCAGTGTACTTCCTCAGGATACCCAGCATGTCCTCTGGGGTCCATCCAAAAATATCTCGATTCTCATGGAGGAAGTCGACAAGCTCGCCTTCCTATTTGCTGTTGAGGCGGGTGCCCATGACAACATACTTGTTGCAGATGGGGTCTTCCGGGTTCAGCTTCACTTTCTTGGTCTCCTTGGAGGGCTTGAACGAGGCCTCGTCGGCTGGCTCCTCGGCCGGGATTGGTGTGGCCGATGTTTCGTTGGCCAAGGCGCTGATCCGGTCGAGTTGGCACCGCTCCTCGGCTACGACCAGCGACTCGGCCAGCTTGGCGTCGTCTCGGGCGCACTCTATGGACTTGCAGTAGTCGCCGGTGATGGTGATGAGGCCCTTCGGACCCTGCAGCTTCATCTTCAGGTAGGCGTAGTGGGGAACTACCATAACTTGGCGAGCGCAGGCCGGCCCAGCAGCGCATGGTACGCACTGGTTAGGTCTACCACCTCAAACCAGAGCGGCTTGCGTCGGAAATGGTCGCTGATGCCAAATAGGATATCGAGCCGGACCCGGCTGATTGGAGAGCAGGAGTGCCCAGGAACAATGTCGTGGAAGATCATCTGGGTCGGCTCCAGGTCTTTGGCCTCGAGGCCGAGCTTGGTCATGGTGCCACGGTAGAGGATATTGATGCTGCTACCGACGTCGATGAGGACTCGGGAGAACTTACACGTGCGCCGACGCACGGTGATGGTGGAGTCGAGGACGAGGGCGTAGCCACCCGGACTCGTCATGACAGCCGGGTGGTCCTCCCGGGTCCATGTGACCGTGCGCTCCGACCACTGCAAGTACTTCGGTTTTGCCGGGAAGATGGTGTTCACCTCCTACCGAAGGAGGCGCTCGTAGCGTTTGTTGTCGCCGAGGCTGGTGAAGACGACGTAGGTCACATTCTGGGCCGGGTAGGCGTCGTCGCGCATTGCGCCACCTGTCGGAGGCGGAGCTGGCTGCCCCGCTCCTGAAGCCGGGGCTGAAGGAGGCGGGATGTCGCCCCTCATGAGGCGCTTGGTGATGGCGCACTGCCGAAGCGTGGGCATGGACGGCCTTTCTCCGCTGTGGTGCTTGCAAGGGGCATCGAGCATCTCCTCGAAGCTCATGGTGGTTTGCCACGCCGTCTTGCCGGTCTGCCGGCGCTTAGCGGCCAGGTCGGTCGCGGGTGCCTGCTCAGCGGCCGTGACAAGCTGGTTGTCGTAGCGCTGGGCCGGCTGATCGGCCTTGCGCTTGTTGTTCTGTTGGTTGTGCTGCTGCCAGCTTCCTTCGCGGGCCGGCTTCGGAGGGGGAACTGTCTTTGCTTTGCCGGCTTCATCCAGCGCCATCTGGATCTTCATGGTGGAGTCGGCATTGGCATACTTGTCCGCCATCACCATGAGCGCGGCCATGGTGGCCGACTCGAAGCGTAAGAGCTTGTGCTTGAGGAGGGTGCCATCCTGGCACCGGTTGACGAAGTACTGAATCACTTGGACATCATGGACGCCCTCGCAGCTGTTCCAGAGCTTGGTCCCGTGTGCGATATACTCACGGCCGGTTTCCACAGGTCCCTGTACGCACATGGCGAGCAGACTGGGGCGGGCGGGTTGTTTGTAGGTGTCGGTGAAGTTGCGCACGAAAGCTTGCTTAAAGTTGACCCATGTGTTGATGCTGCCCACCGGTAGGCTGTTCAACCACGTGTGGGCCGATCCCTGGAGCGTGAGCAGCACGTAGCGCACGGCGAGGCGGTGGTTGCCGCCGTCGATGCCGATGGCGGTGGTGTAGTCGATGAGCCGGTCTTCCGGCTTGACGGTGCCATTATACTTGGGGTGTCACGAGGGAGCGTGAACCCTTTGGTGAAGGGCTCGTCCTAGATGCGTGGACCAAAGCATGCCGGGCCGACAGGACCGCTCTCCTCCAGCTCCTGGGACAGGGCGAGTCTGTCAAGGCGGTGGCCGGCATTGGTGTCTTCAATGGCGCAGGGGCCCAGCCGGCTGGTGACCGCTCCGCGAGCGGCCGGGTCGACTGTAGTCGGACATCGGCTGGGTTGGAGAGGGGGATCGAGTCGGCGTCGGTCTTCCAAGGTCGGCTCGTCACCCAAGGCCCCAACAGTCGTCGGGGCGGGGTTGCGCCAGGTCCGGGTGCGGCCGGGGTGCGCCTCGCCGGGTGGTGAAGACGCCGTGTTCTGATGATCACCGGGTCCGTTGTCATGAAGGGAGGCGGATCCCGCCGGCTTGGCGAGTAGGTTGAGGCGGTCCTGCTGTGCGTTGACCGCAGCAAGGAGGTCGTTCACCCTTTGGAGGCGGTTTTGCAGCTCTTCGCCTGCAAGCTGATCCAGGCCGACTGCAGCCGCCTGAGCAGCGTGCATGTTCTTCACGGGAGTCTCGTAGATGGGCGGGAGGGTGCCGAAGGCGCGTCCGATCGCGCCGCCCTGGGCCCGCACATCGGCGACCCAGCTTGGCTCGGGCGCGTCTGGCGTAAAGCCATAGGTGGCGTGGCGCTCCAGCTGAGCGGAGTCCATGCGACGCTGCGTGGCGGCCAGCGTCTCGGTGAGGTCCAGCAGTCGCAGGCGGTCCTCCTTGAGCCGAGTCCGGGCCTCAGCGACGTTGGAGGCATCGATGTCAGTGTCGATGGGGACGCGAAGGCTCTGCATCGTGGCGCGCAGGGGGTTGGGCGAGCCGGCCCGCTCCACTGCGGCCTTGGCTACGGCGGCCTTCCTTGCCGCACTGGACGAGGAAGAGGCGCCGGTGTCGGTGACGAAGACCTCCACGCAGAGATCCATTGCCCCGACAGGAGCATTGCCGCTGACGGAAAGGGGGAGTCGGAAAAGTCAAGTACCTCACTGGGGTACTCGTCGGCCGAAGGTGCATCGGAGACGCGCAGCGCGGCGAAGGAGGCGACGAGTGCGTCGATGACGTCGTCCGCCAGCGTGACGGGCTCGTCGGAGTCAGAGAGGATCCCCGTCTGAAGCATGCTCCCGGCCAGGACCTCGAGCTTCCCCACGGTGGGCACCAACTGCCGTGGTGGGCGCACGACAGATGCCAAGGGATGGCTAAAGATAGGAGGAGGCTCAAGGGCACTGGTAGGCTCCACAGGCGAGGTCGGCATGAGCGAGTGCGGGACGCAAGACATACCAGGTTCGGGGCTCTTCGGAGAGATAATACCCCTAGTCCTGCCGAGTGTAGTTGATGTGTATCAGTACAGAGTTGCTCCTAGAACTTTATGGAGGAAGGAGGAAGGCATACCAAGGGTCAGGCTGCTCCCTCTCCTTTGGTGTTTCTTGCTATGTGTGCGTGTGAGTGAGTGAGTGATTGATCGTTCGCCCCCATCCATGAGGGCTCCTGGGGGTTTTATAGTTCAACCCCCAGGGGTACAATAGTAATGTTACAAGGCCGTGGGGCCGGGTTGTCATTGTTCAGGAAGCCAACGCTGGGACCTGCCGGGTACGGGAGCAGTGTTGGCCGTCTTGTCAATCGTCAGGGAGTGGCCGGGTTGAGTCGGCTACGGTGGCGCTCCGTCAGGTCGCCACTTGCTGGCGTCACTGGTGACAATGGTCGCACTGTTGCCATGCCGGCCCAGTCAGCGGGTAGGTGGGGCACTGTTGCCACGCCCCGGCTAAGTAGAGGCATGGGCGGGTCACTGTTGCCTCAGTCATCGGTTGATGGAGACTCGTCCCATCATACGACTGGGATGGGACGGGAGCTGACCCATGGCCGGGTTGAGGAACGCGCCAAGGGTGGGGCTGGCTTGTTGGAGAAGTCTTGATGTGCCTCATTCGGCTATCTTGAGCTGGTTGTCGGGGCCGAGTTTGAGGAGTCCGGCCAGGTTGTGGAGTTTGGCTGGGTCGAGCGACCCGACCAAGCATGAGCCTGCTCGAGGGGCGTTGTTGTTGTTTTTGAAAAGGATCCAGGTTCCGTTGCCTGCCTGGGGTTCATCCCCCCGACATAGCCTATGAATGCCTTGTTTTTTCTGATTTATTTTGCTGTAAGTACTTTTTGAGATTCATCTTTTGTTGCCATAATGCTATATGGTTGAAAGCTGATTAGGGCCACGTTGCCTTATGGTTCATATATGAATCTATCCGAAGTTTTGTTAAACCGGCATGGCTTTGGACTTTAAGTTGCCAGTGTATGATGATTATGTGCTTGGAGTTCTGGCTCTAAGCTTTGGGATGTTGCCCCTTGATGCATATGGTGTTGTAAGCCAGCGGTATGAATAACTTGAACAGGGCGTTGTGCTCTCAATCTTTAGGCTTTTACCCTTATTGGACGATGCATGATAAGCCGGCAGTGTGAAAAAAGATCATAGGTATGATGTTTGTTTTATTGTGATCATATGAGGTTTTGATAATGCGGCCCTAGTTATGGACTATTTAGTCACTAGTGGTTTTTCTATGGGGTATTATGACCCGCCCTGGGGTAAACCGCCAGGGCACCTGTACTTTGTTTGTGTGCAGGAAAAAATGATAAGTATGATCTACATAACCAATGGTATTATAAGAATAAGTGACAGATCTTCGAAGGTTGGATCGGCAGTGTCATGCAAATAAAACATGCACGATGGCACGACAGATTGTTGTTTTAACTATCCTATTACAAGGCACCTGACGGCCCAAAAGTATAAGTGCTTTTGAAGACATACCATCCAAATGCTATGGCTAGTAAACCGGCTCATGAATTCAGACTTCTAGTCTTGGTGGGTCGTAGCCTCCGGGTCATCCTACGCTTCTTCTTCTTCAGATCCTTGATTATCCATTGGCTGGAAGTCAGGCGTAGCCCAGTAGATACCGGTCAAAGCTCTAAACACAGCCTCGTCGTCTATAAGACTTGATGGGTCAATATCAGGAGCGAAGGTATGCTTATGAGTCGGTGGTATGAGATCCACTTCTTGATTAATCGGTGCTTTCACATTCTTATTATCAGCATCATAAGCTGCCTGCACTACAAAAAATACACTTCCATGATGTTACGTGTTTCTCACAGTAGGTTGCATTTTCTGTCATGGATGTACATCCATGATGATTTTATGACAGAATCAAGATAGTCATACCTGTGCTGTCGTAGAAGAGTTCCATGACATTACCAAAATTATCATCACGGAAGTGTCCACTTCCATGACGATAAATCCCGCATCACAGAAGTGCTTTCGTCAAGGGTGACCGACACATGGCATCCACCGTAACGGAACGCCGTTAAGCTATCGGGTCGGGTTTTGGATCCGATAACCCATTAACAGCCCCGACCAATGGGGATTTTCCACGTGTAAAATCATCATTGGATGGAGGAAACACGTGTAGCCTCATCGTTGGGACAGATGTCATCCACTCATTGGACAGAAGGCGTCTATGATACGTCGACACATGGCACGGCCCAACAAAGGCCCATTCCTGTGAAAAGGCCGGTCTGTTTGACTTGTTCAAAAGGTGGCGGTCCGGCCCATGTAAAGCCTGTTAACGGCCTGTTCGCATATAGCCCATTTACAGCCCACTAACCCAAGGCCCGTTATGCCCTATCCGAATTAGGCCCAGTAGCATCATCTAGGCCACCCAATATGATTCCAGCCCGTTTTCACTTCTGTCCCATGTATGGCCTATGACGTCTTTCGGCCCATATGAGGCCCTATGTAACTCTTGGCCTATTAACGGCCTGTGGTGAAACTGGCCCGTAATGAACAGTGTATCACTTTATACCCATTAATGGCCCATTATTCCATTGGGCCGTTTTCCAGCCCATGTTATCTTTCGGCCTTCTCAGAGCCCATTTATTCTTGGGCTCATTTCCAGCATTCGTTTACTTACGGCCCGTTACTGTCATTTTTTGCTTGTGGGCCAAATTCAACCCGTGGTTACAGTCGGCCCGTTTGTGGTCCATTGATATGTTGGGACGTTTTCATAGCGTCATCAAATACGGCCTATTAACGATGGCCCGTTATGGTCGGCCCATGAACAGACGATTCCAACTCTAGCCTGTTTACGGCCATAATGTGGCCTGTTATTGGCCCATGTTTGGCCAATCGATCATACTGCCCGTAGAAGGCCCATTGATGATACGGCCCATAGAAGGCCCATTGTTTCTACGGCACGTAGAAGGCCCATTGTTTGTACGGCCCATAGAAGAACCACTATTTCTACGGCCCGTAGGACGCCCAGTGTCACTATTGTAAATATTAGCCCATGGTTATTGTGGCCTAGTTTTAGAAAATAGATTATTGCAGCCACTAGCAAACAGTGGAAAAAGAACTGCAATGACTACAAGCAAACAAATAAACAAGATAACAAGGAAATAAATAAGCAAGAAACTTACGCTAGGCTATCACGGTTATCACACACATTACATCCACTGGGCATCAAAGTTCTCCACCAGTGCAAATAAACGCGCTGACAAAAGAATATACAAAACTGAGAGCACTTCAGAAGGCACTAGGCCTGGCCAGGTCGGGGCCCCCAAACAGCTGAAGAAGCTGAGTAGACCTCAGTTGTATCAACGATAGATGCATCAACACTAGATTTAAGGCATGATGGTGCGCACGGCAGTCCTCTGACATCTTCATTGCATCTTTGACTTCAAGTCGGAGCTGAGCTGAAGCAAGCCTTTCCGCTTTAAGTTTAGACTAAAGAAGTCGAACTGATTGAGGCAGCGACTGCACATAGGTTGTCTCACACCTGCTGGTGAGTAGCTTCAACTCACTATCTTCATCAAGACAAGACCTTGGGGTCATCTCGCTGTCCTCAAGATGGTTTGGCTCACTATCTTCCCTAAAGTTCTGTCTGGCGTAAGAGATACGAGTCTGAAATAGAAACAAGGAGACACGTAACAGGTTTCACAATTATATAAGCAAATAAATGGATCTGTTCTGCATAAGGAACACGTTTTTACAACTACAATTTGAAACTGGTAGTTGTTGCAAAAATCTAATCAGATGTAAACAGCGAAGCAAACAACAGTGGATGAAATGATGCCTATCCAAATCTATACTAGAACAAAGTTTGAAGGCTTGAGAATGATGAACTTACATTACATGTTAACACGGTCTGGACAAAGCCCTTCTCCATGTTAATGGAAGGATAATTCAATAAATTCCCCAAAGAAAATTCTTTATAAGCGTTGCCATTATTCTACATTTTGCAAAGAGTAAATATAGATCAAATAATATTGGAAGAAATAGAGGATAATGAAGCTCAGGTGTAGACTGATGATACATAATCAAATAGCAATTAATTAAGTACAGTGTTACAAGGCAAAAGGGAGAGAGGTACTGACAAGAGCAATGCAGAGCCCATTATTGTTTTGAGATCGTATGATCCTTTGAGCAAGGAGATTTATCTGAAATTAGTTTTCATACAAGAGAGAAGGTAAGGCACAAGCAGAAATTTAGGAGTTCAAATTTTGAATTGATATCATAGACAGTACCTGACGCTGGGCTCCCAGTAGTTCTAATAGGGGTTTGGCCAGTGGAGTAGGGGTAAAGTGTGGTACAGTTGGGCCTGTGTTTTCTGTGGCTGCTGATCTATCTGATTTAACAGGTATCACTACCTTTTCCAAATACCTAGTTTGTACTCCTTGAGGATCTGCACTCACCCTCTTCCTTTTGGACATCTATTACGAAAGAACAACATTTGACTGGAAAAACATAGTTTGACGACACATGGAATAGGTACAGAAAATGGATAGGTATGGCATATACTCATATATGATACTTAAACTAAGAAGATGGTGTAACAAAGTAGAAGTAATGCAAGAGGTCAGATGCAAAATATGTGCGACCAATACAACTTTGCAAAGTTAGAGCAAGCACCTTGATGGGTGAATAAGATAGGCCATCCTCCACCATGCCAAGTTTGTTAGCCAGTGGATCGTTCTGCAATATTCCTCTCGTGCGCCCATTCTCATATTCATTTTGATAATGTTCAATATCTGACATGCATCAAAACATAAAAACAAGTGAGATTTTCTTTGTAATACAGAAGTGATTCTAATCCAATACTGCCTCCCTGTAAACCCCTTTGTGCAATCTCTGCAATTATTTTAAAAGATGCCATGCATGTTGTAATTTGTTGTGTGCATTAATATAATGTGGCCTACTACTCAAAATATGAGAGCTCCAGAAGTGATGACACTTCGCAGTTGATAGCTTCAACATATTGTAAAGAAGAACAAGTCGACCTGACCTGACAGATTCAAAATATACTAAGGGAGAACAACTCGACCTGACCAGTCGACCGCAAGAGAAGAGTATCATCTTAAAGAAGAGCAGAAGAGCAAGCAGATTAAAGATATTACAAGTCTTTCAATAAAATGTTGGTTGGCCACCCATGATGAACCAGAGCGCATAGAGAAATACTATTCTTTCCGGTCTCTCCATATGTGGCTCACATGCATTTCAAAACTGAAGTAGGAACATTTAGCTAACCAATTAAACATCTCTCAGTTTTACTAATATTAGCAATAATATCAGATATGAATTTGTACAACTAAGCTTGTTTAGCTCGATGGGTGGAGCAGTGCTATTATGACACGAACCACGTAGGCTGATTGTGGTCATCATAAAATGTGGAAAACATAAGCATGATGAGTATAGTGTTGACCGTGGCAGTATGGCAGATCTGAAGCTGCAAACCGCACAAAGGGTAGTTAGCAACCGATGTTTTCTTTGAAATAACCACTAAGATTTGGTATGGACAAGAAAGTACGGTCAACAAGTGACAAAGAAATGCAATTATGCTGTCACTCTATATGTCGTGACATGCATTAGGAAACTCAAGTGGGACCTTTAGCAAACCAATTAAATGTGTCGGTTAACTAATATCAGTATCATATCACAATCATATTTGAACAACTAAGCTTTCGAATTCTGAGTGTTGTGTTGTTTAGCTTGAAGGGTGGAGTAATGCTAGTATAATAGAAAGCACCTACGCAGATCATAGTAGAGTAGATAAAAGGGGAAAACCCTAAGCATCAAGAGAAAAATCAGGAAAGTGGAACTAGCTGGACCAATGGGTGGCGCACATGCTTTTCGAAACGAATATAGGAACATTAGGTGACCAATTAAACGTTCTCTGTTTTAGTGATATGAGCATCATATCAGATTTGTATTTCAACACGTAAGCTTTGGGTTGAGGTCTTGAGGAGTAGTGCTAGCATGACACGAAGCACCTATGATGATGGTAGTGAATATAAAGGGGGCAAACCATAAGCTTTACGAGTATAGTGCCCGTGCCATGGCGGATCTGAAGGTGCAAACTGGACAAAGCTACTTCGCAACCAATGTTTGCTTTCAAATAGCCACTACGATTTGGTATGGACAAGAAAAGTACAGTAAACAAATTACGATCTATTTTCTGGGTGAGATCAATAACTTAAGAACATATGGAAGAGTACCACCTCTCTTGCGACGCAGTGCAGGCCTATGCTGATATATTGAGGGTGCTGCAGGTGCGATGGCTGTCGGCGGTGGGGAAGAAGACTTTAGATGGCAGACGGCCGGGTCGGGGGATATATCCTTTTGCCGTGGACGAGGCGGTTGTAGGAGCGGCAACGACAAGGTGGACGACAGCGTCGATGAAGCGAGAGGATCCTGGTCCAGCGCCGTGGATGAGAGACGTCCATCTCTTGAAGTGGATGACGGGGTAGGGGTAGCGGTTCCGGCAAGGTGGAGGATGGGGTGGCGGACGGAGGAGGCTGGCCGTAGTGCGGAGGTTGTCGTGCTGCCAACGGTGTATGAATGGGGAAATGGAGGGGAGGGGATCTCAAACTTTGGGACGCGCTTCTCTGAAATGGGGGAAAGTTACGAACTTATCCCCCGTTTCAAATTTCGGACATCTCGTCAGTTGGGGATAGGACGGTAATCTCGCATCTCCCAAATATTTGCCGTTAACTATTTCGGGCGAGGAGAGGGTGTTTTCCCGCCCACGGTTGGCGCCCATGGTGTATGAACGGGACTGACAGGTAGGGCGGTTGTGTCACCTTTGATGGAAGTTACACATCTGCCCCTATTTAAAATATTAGTCTACATCGATTTCGGACGAGGAGAGTTTGTTTTGCCGCCCACAGTGTATGAATGGGGAAATGGAGGAAGAGACACATGTCTTTCGGACGAGCTTGAATCAAATGTGTTTTGCCGCCCACGTTTGGCACCCACCGTGTCTGAATGGGCTCAGAGGCCGTCGTGTCACATCTGATTGAAGTTACTAGTCTACACCTATCGACAATAGTGTAAATCCGGTCGATAAGGATGTCAAGTGTTAGGGGTAGACAATAATTTCCATCTCGCAGACACTTGCTTCGGGCAGCCCACAAATTATAGTGGGTGTTTAGCCGCTTCGTTCAAAACTTGGGAGAATTAGCATTCACATTTGCCCTGGGACCTGGCAAACTAAATTCAAATCCAATTTGTATTCGATTACAAATATCCACAGATAATTATACGTTTTGTTATTTATTTCTTCAAAACCACAACAAAGATTTATTCCACCTTTATATATGATTATGATTTAGAAATGTCGTGATCTTCGAATTCAGTAGGTTGGATACACTCTGAGTCAAATAGTTATTTCATCCAATACAATATGCTCACACGAAAAACAGTTCACCTTATGTCAATCATACAAGTACTGAGGATTACCTCGCCTAAAAAATTCGGATCATTACAACACATGGACAACATAGGGGGTCTTGCAACATAATCCATTCAGAGACATGACACAACATGCAAGTACAATAATCTAATGACAATTTCACCTGGTATCTAAAGAAGAACTGGGATTACCTTGGGCTTCAGATAGCAGAAACAATAGGACCTCCTCCGTCTTCAAATGCAACAATCTTACTTCCTCCAATTCTTGGGTTGCTTGCATAATGCGTGCCACTAATTCCGTAATTTCCAGCCTCAAGATAAAGATTACCTCATTCATGGCAGCCACACCATCTCTTTCTGCCTCTAGTAGAGCCTCAAGCACTATAATATTTGTGCTCATACTGCTCTCCGGTGGTGTTTCCTCTGAACTGCTACCATCTGGTAACATGGATGGCGCACTGCTTCCACAAATAGATTTTGGGGTTGTACATTGTGTCCTAGTGTGAACGGCATCCTGAAAGGTTTCCACTGGACATCAGTAAGAGATAGTTATCGTATGATCTAGGCAGTAAGCTTACGTGGTAAACGACGGACGAATTATTGCTGAGCATGGCAAACTATATTTAAATGGTTCGAAGCAGCATCAGCCGAAAAGAAATTAAAATGGTAAGATGAAACTAGGGATGTAAGTGGCAAATAAACGACATCCGCCAGTCCCATCTAGTTAGTTTTTTCTACCTCCCTAGTTCATTTTCCTCAAAAAACAAAAACTCTTTTGAACTATCATACCACTAGTGGACTTTAATCGGGATTAAACGGGACCCAGTTGACATCCCTAGTTGAAAGGGAGTGTACAACCACTATATTTAAGTTGCCAAGGCATCTAAGCAGTTGAAATAATCTGAGAAAGCAATTAACAGTGTGGCCTCATATAAACTATGAAGACAGTCTTGTGATGAAGTTGAGAGGAAAAGTTAAGGACTCAAATGAAATAGGCATGCATTTCTTTACGATAGTACAGCAAGCACTGCTGACATATTGGCCAACTCAGGTATAGTGTAACAACAAATAAGCATTCGAATCAAGCAATACAGCAAAGCAGACAACTGAACTATTTGTAATTCGGTAGGATTACACGTTGAGAGCACAAGCCAGGAAAGCAACCCACTCGCATTACATTTCACTTGTACTAAAACACACTGGCTTACCATATGTTGTTGTGAAGCCTAGCTGCTATTGCAATGTTCTTTGAAGATATCGTCAGCTTCCCATGGTTGCAAATCTAGTTGTTGTAGTTTATTCTGCACCATCTATTTAGGTAAAATTAATTTTAATTGCATGCACTCGTCCGAATTGATCATCAATGGTTCATATAAACTAATGAAAGAAGGGTGTGTGCATACACGACAATATATCTGCTTCCCTCTATTTTTATGCTTGTTTGAGGTGCCAGCCCCAAAAGAACAAATATTTTGCTTAATGGGGTTGGCAGCTCCATAATTAATAGAAGCATCAAATTAGTCATGCAACTTGGGAAGATCCAGAACACACAAACAATTAATGAACAGAGGCTCGGAGCAGTGATGTAATAGCTGGCATCAGAAAATGTAGGGTAAAACGAACAAAAAGCAGCGGAACCACATGCTAGTTTGTTGATGTGTAATTAAGCATAGAGAACATTAAGAAATCTGATGGAACCAACATGTGGCATCAGAACAAAACTAAAGCATATTAACTATATGTGCACTGGTATGTAATTTAGCACATGTAACATGTTCACTGCCAGAAGTATGGCCCTACAGGTGCAAGAAGAATAACGCGTCTCATGAAAAACTGAATGATGCCCTGAAGCAATTCATAGGTGCGGTGCTTATGCTAGGAAAGTGAACGTAGGCGCCGGCCATTGGATAATAGTACCTGATTCTTGGCGGCGTATGGGTATCATTGTCATACTTGATAGCTAAGGATCGTCGATGGTGCTCGTGTTGCGGTTGAGTTTGGGATGGCTGTCGCCGTCGCTGAAGAGGCTCTGGTGCTACCGTTGCGGCGCCTGTCGACATACAAGAAAGCTCATCTGTGGTAAGTGAACGGTTGCACAATAAAGAGAAAAACCGAAGGAGTACAAATTGAAATAACCTGACGAGGCTGCGGCGTCGGTAAAGCAGGGCCGGTGGAGTTGAATATGGCGTCCGTGGAGCGGGTCCGGTGCAGTGGACGAAGGCTTCGGCGGGCGCGTTGTACAGTGCTTTCGGTGAGGCGGATCTGTTGCGGCGGGCGAGTGCTTGTATGAAGGGCCAGCGAAGGGGGCGGACAAGGGAGTCGGTGAAGGGCCTACCCTGTGGTGGACGAGGGCACCGGTTAATCAGATCCGGTGCGGTGGACCATGATCGTGGTCAAGGAGATCTGGAGTGGTGGACAAGCCAGTCGCTGAGGCGGCTCCGGTGAAGTGGTGAGTTGGCAGTTAGGAGTTCCAAGGTGCGGAAGGTAGATCCGGCGGGTTGTGAGGTCCACCGCTGAGGCGGAGGACTAGATTCGGCGGCTTGCCGTGGTTAGGGAGGTCGAGGAGGGGAAGGGGAGGGGCTTTGGGGAAGAATGTTGGGGGCAAAGAGGGGAAAACAATGGAGTTACCAAAGCATCCTTTTTCCGTTCATGTGGCAGGGGTAAAACAGGAATATCGCAGGGATAAACTTTCGGGCGCGTGATATTTCGATGTGAGAGGGAAGTTTGAAAGCTTTTGGCGCCTAAAATTATAAGTATTCTACTCTCGTACGGCCAACTATGATATCATGGCCGACAATTTGTTTGTTTTGCACGCAAAAAAATGTGCAAGTTTTGAAAATCAGTGTCTCCAACTCGAAACTTAGATTGTCCATTCAATTCAAATATGGATCATTGAGCTACTACAAGCAAATACCATCATACGGTCCAATTCAAATGAAATTCCAAATGTGTTTATCCTAAATATGATGACAAAATAAAAAATGTGTATGCGTATGAATAAAGTGGATGATTATAAAGTTTGAACATGCTCGTATGTGTATATCTCTAGGTTTGATATATGAATTTGAAATCATGAAATCCTGGCTTAAAAAATGTACCTCCGTTTAAATGAATTACAAAAGCTAATGATGGAGTCGAATTCCAAAATTCCAATCTTAGGTTTGTAATTCTGGTACATCAAGGTATATCACGCATGTTCAAAAGTATCGTTATCTCATAGTACAAACTATGAAACAAATTGATCAACCATGAGTGCACAATATCTCAATTATGCTAAAGTCCCTCAAATATAGACACCTCACTCTTTATCTGAAGTCA
>NC_041382.1:494694644-494711788 GCF_002162155.2 Triticum dicoccoides
ACCAACACACGAGCACATTAACACCCCTCTCTCTTGTAAAGTCCAGACCCCAACATAGGTCTCTATCACTTTGTCTCTCGGGCATGCACACATCTCTTCCCTCACTCTCTAGGTCTCCCGCTATCTCTCTTACCCAAGCACACGCACTATGTAGAGTGTACATTTCCCATACACACAAAACGTCGCCCCCAAATGTCTATCTCCCTAGTTATGTGGTTCTCGCGCACTCACCTCACACACCACCCCCATTGCAAACAAGCACACTTTGTCTCCTTGTGCACCACTCTCCTCTTTCTATCTCTCCCACATGCGGACCCGCCCCAGCTCCTTCCCTGTATACATATATGTCATGACTCTTTGCATAGCTCCCTAATGTATAATCATTCTCGATTTCGCACATTGTTCTCTACACCATCTATTCTAGATCTCCCATGAAGTCCCTATCACACACACAATGACTCGCTTCCCTTGCGTCTCCGTTCATAGGCCAATTTCGGACAACATCAACATTGTCTCCCTATCTATACGCCATTTATCGACACAAACGACCCTTCTCACCTCCTCTCTTCCTCTCTCTCTCCCTCCCTCTCTCTCTCTCTCTCTCTCTCTCTCTCTCTATCTCTCTCTCTCTCTCTCTCTCTCCGTCGCTAGCTCTCTCTTTCTCTCGCTCTCACACCCCTCTCCCACACAAACACTCAATGTCTCTTCCAAATAGTCTGCTCCCCCCGCCCGCGCCCGTGCTATCTCGCTACTACACATGTCACACCATTCCTCCTTCCCTTATACTAGGTTTACATCATCAGTGGTCTCTCTACTCCACATACACTCTCTCCCTCTCACACACAAACACGTGCACAAACACACACAGACACACACAAACACCCATTTATCTAGATCCTCATCTCTCCTCATGTCCGCATGTGTATCTCACACACTCACTCTCTAATTATGTATATGTGTCTCCATGTTACACAACACAAAGCCCCATGTACATGTCTCTCTCTATCCTCCACACACATAGACACAAAGAATCTGTTATCATTGCCTCAATCTCTAACATATCACACACGCACACTGTCTCTCTCTCTCGCAAACACGCTCAACAAGGGTTTCCCCATGAATAACTTACCGTCTATTCATCAACAGTCGTGGCAGTACGGCGAACACGAGATGTGAAAAAGAATAAATCTACATGTGCTTTGACCACCTAGTATGACTACTAGGTCTAGAGCAAGCCAAAAAGCGCGCCGTCATCACCCCCTCCTTGTTGGCGACGGGAAAATCTTTGTTTTACACAGTCGAGAAGTCATTGTGCTAAGGCCCCACATGCCGAGGCATTGAATAGAATGTATATGCTAGTTTATGGAAGCAAGTATTGATAATACGTTTGTATCTCCATACTTATATTTCTTCTCTTATAAAAAACCGAGTTGATGATGATGGTACGTGTGCCATCTTGCAATATAGACCGTCCGATCTATATTTGACGGATGGAAATTAAATTAAAAGATGCCCGCACCCCTCTCCACATTTGCAGACAAGGCCTTCCCTCATTCATCATTATCTCCAACAAACCTCATTGTTGAGCAATTAATAAAGGAAGACTCTGGAACAAATTGGCCTAGTGGCCACTACCGGCGTCGTCAATCCCCATGCCTCCGCTCAGTCCAACCACCAACCACCACCACACCCACTCCTCTTCACCTTATCTCATATTTCTCGAGATATCATTAGTTTTTACACATGGATTACTCCCGCAAGGGTCAATCACAACAAGTGTTTTATAAAAAATGCATCTTGATGTTCCGTGCAATGCACAGATCTTGCTAGTACTCCTACACAAGACTAAGTTGGTGATGCTTGTGTGTCTGCCATCCGTCGTTTCTGACCATTAGATATACATCTAACAATTGTGAGGTAAGTTGTTGCCTTTTCTCACCAACATCCCACTTTTCTACCAATTTGCAGAAAAACCCATAATTAGTATCTTAAAACCAACCACATCCCTCCCTGACCTCACCAAAACAGCCCAAGGAATATATTCTAATTGAAACATAATAGATCTCTAGTGACATATGTATATCAAAATTAGAGTGTTTTGTGCCAAGTTTGTGAATAAGTATTATTCTAATTATGATTCGTTGCAACGGACATGAACATTGCTAGTATTTCCAACCATGCATTTTTTCCTAGTATTCCATAGTTTCGAGTTTTCCATCAAGATATTAGTCACTCATGGTTGATATTTACTTTCAATCATGTACACATATGAACTATGTAACTAGCCTTGCTTATTGGCTTCCAAAGCTTAACTTTCACTCCTACTTACAATATGTAGAGTATTTAACAAAAAACTACCACTTTCAACCAGCCCTAGGAAGAATCTATTGTACAAAAAATAGCAAAAACATACCCAAAATTTCTTAATCCACGCCGAAAACTACCTAGTACTCCTACCGATTAGGTTCGTTTAAACCCATTTATGACAGGGTTGGCCCACACGTCCGTGCTGACGAGGCAGCTTAAACCAACACATTTTGTTTGACCATTGACACGAGGGACCCACATTTGACCTTCTATCATGTTATTCCCCCTCAAATCATTATTTTTCCTGAACATTACTTCAAACAGTATTGATGCGTGTTCGTCAGTGGCGCCGGTGATGAGCGAGTTGGCCGCCGCTCCGCCGAACGGGCCGGACGCCGCGCTGGCCTCCGCATGGGTTAGCAGGCTGGCCCGAGCATGACTCACGAGCGAGAAAGCCGCCGCGCTGGCCTTCACTCGAGCCAGATGTCTGGCCTTAGCGCGGCGCGCGCGAGCAAGCCGCCGCGCTGTCGTGCCAATCTAGCTAGCAAACCTTGCAGACAAGCAGCTGGAGGGAGCTATCTTGGCTAGCTAGCGGCCGCGAGCACCGGACGGAGCTAGCATCCGGGCTGCCGCAACATGGGCTCCGCACCACCGGCAGTTTGACCTCGCCTTCTGCCAGCCGCGGTAGCTGCATCCCATGGCCGAGGATGACTAGGTGGACGGGCCGGAGGTAGGAGGTCACTCGAGGATTTTTGTTGGTAAGAGCATGTACAATGGTTGATAAGGTAGTCTTCTCTTAAGTCTGCCATGTATGCAAGTGGTAGTAATTTCTTGGCATTTTAGTGGTTTCTTGCATTATTAGAGCAAGTACAATAGAGCTGAGTCAGCGGGCTATAAGAAATAAACTAGTATATTTCTGCTTAGTTGGAGGAAAGAGAAGAGGAAACAGAAGGTAAGCGGGCTCTTCATGAAGAGCCAGCTCTAGCATGTGCTCCTAGGCACTTTGTGAGAATGAGAAGTGGGCTACATAATAAAAAAAGTAGTACACTCTTTTGATCTATTATTGTACATGTTGGCTATAAGATGGGCTGTAGATGACATGGCACTGGCTTATAGCCAGCAGGTGGCTATACTATTACCATGCTCTTAGGGGTTTCTTTTAAGGAACAATGTACGTACTACTAGCGACAAAAGGTGATTCTAGGTTGTGTTGTACTCCAACGAGTACTACTAGTGGTCGCGGGAGTGTATACCTCGTTTTGTGGGTTCGATCCTGGCCGAACGCACGACGGCCTTTTTTTAAAATAGTACTACTACACTTCGCTGCGAACAAATATTTTACACGGGTAGTTTGAGTTTTGAAGTCAAACGGACGTGCGGCCCCACAATTTGGGTGCATTGGACAGCCTAGCCACGTGAACGGGTTTTCCTTCCCAGCATCCCGTGGCTCGCGTGCTCGCCCTAGCCGCACCTCGCTTGCAGCTTCCTCATTAGCTAGTAGCATATTTAAACCAGCGCCTCCCAATTAAGCCCGAGGAGCCGGAAAAGCCTGGCGGGGCATTGGGAACTATGCAATATGGCTCTGTACGTAAAGTGCTCTAGTACTACTCTGTAGCTTGTGGCGTTACACGCATGGACTTCACTCCATTATCGTCTCTACTATAAAATAAATTCCTCTTGACATGTTTTTTTTGAAACGGAGGCAAAAGCTTTGCTTTATCTCATTCATAAAGGAGGAACTACTAACAAAGTTCGACGAGATCCATTACACCTCCACAAATGGAAGCGAAAAGCCTAGTCTCGCTGTATCAAATAACTCAAATGTTCTACCCACGCAGTAACCGTCGCTGATAAACAGGCTGCTAGTGTGTGCGTGAGAGGAGCGGCTGAGTAGGCCAGCTACATGAGAGGAGCGGCTGAATAGAGCACCGAGAGTACCCACTAGGACACTACGCAGGTGTACTTCCCCTGCATTGATAGTACAGCGATGGTTCTAGAGAACAGTAGTACCCTCCACTTCCAACTGTAGCTCCTTGGCCCTGAGATTCAAGAGTTCAAAACTGGTGCAATATACTAGACTAGACTAGAAGTACAGTACATCGCACTACTAGTTGAGAAAAGTAGTACTAGTACAGCTACAGTATGAGTACGTACTCCTCCGTCACATAATGTAAGACGTTTTTTGACAGTAGTTGGCGTGTACAAAAAATGGAAAAAACATACCCAAAATTTCTTAATCCTCGCCAAAAACTACTACCTAGTGCCAAAAATTTCTTACTAGTGCTATTATTTACAGTATAATGCAATCCCATAACGTTCCATAATGCTAGTACTCCCTCTGTCCAGGTGCATAAGGCACCTAAGAGAATTTAGGATTTTCAAGTATATTAGTCGCCCTTCATTAGTTAGCACTAATGACTCGTATGCCTACCCCAATGCACTTAGCGTTTTCAGCTTCACATTTATCTCCCTTCCATATGCAAACCAATCAGCCGCCTCTACCATTTACTTTTTCTTTGCATGTATGCAAGCTGGACCTAAAGAATTGTGTGAAACAATCTGTTAGCCTATGCATGGTTAGTCCTACCATCATTACAATTAATGCGGTATTAACTAGAGGGAGAGAAAAACGTGATGAGCGTCCAATCAACATATGCCTAGTTCATGGTGCCATTTCTTAGGTGCCCTATGCACCTGGACGGAGGGAGTACTAGTAGTAAATAATAGCCTCACCCCTTCGCTGAGGAACGATCTACAGTTGGAAGGGACGAGGCCCTGCGGTTACTATGCTCTTATCTCCTCCCCGCTAGTTCCCCTCCCCCCGAAGAGAAGGCAGTTCGTCGCTGCTCCCATGGATTCACCAGGCGGTTCTCCTCCTCGTCGGGGCTGGGAGACCTTGGACGACGATCCTGTGGGAGAAATCGCACGCCGCTCCGACGTCCTCACCGCCGCAAGACTCAGTGCTTCCTGCACCAACTTTTTCAAGACGCTCCTTAAACAGGCCATGCTTGTTGGTCTTCCATGTGTCCTCGAGGAGAAGGTTCTTCTATGGGACAATCCTTTGAACAGTCCACTGCTCCCTGGACATGGTTGCACGTTGACTCTGCTAGAGTTGCCGACGTTGAGAGGTAGTCAGATTTTGTCCGATGAGCAGGTCAGTAATGGAGTTCGATCATGTTGTACTTAGTTATTCCATTTCCATCCCATAATTTCTCTGGTGCCCACCGTCTTATATATGGGTCTGGGTCGGTGCCAACGAAGATTGGCTTGCATACCTCCGGCCGGATACGACCATCATTTTGCACAACATACACAGAAGTGCGGCCATTCCGGTAGACCCCTTCTCCACCATTGGGATTGGCCTTCCGGACTGGCTGGGCTTGAATACGTATGATGATGCCTACATGAGATTGAAGAAGATAGCAATTGTGGACCCACCGACAAAGCGACGCGGCTATGACGATTACTATCTCATCGCGGTGTTCGACATAAGGATTGCCATCAATGCAAGAGGCAGTAACGGCAGAGGCTGGCGCATGTTGGCGGCGGCAGATTTGTACCCCTACACGTTCGAAGACGCCGTGCACCATCTAGGCCGCATCTTCACGGTGACAAGTGAGGGGACTTCTTTCATCTGGTTGCCATCCTATGGTACGGGAGATTACAAACGGAATGCACAAACCATCATTTGCATCCCTAACGGTACTCCATTATTTTGCAGGGACCAGTCATCCCCCAATCAAAATAAGATCGCCGATCCTGGATGTGCATTTGCATCCGCGATTCGGTCTAACCTGGAGCCTTGTAGCTGACTTTGGCATATTGGGATCAACTATCTTAGCAGTCGTTACCCATGGTACCACTGATGTGCAACATGGTCACACAATCTACCACAATCGGACCGTCACCATCTACCCAGGTATTCCATCTTTTAACCCTCTTGCCTTCTCTTTCATTGTTGTACTAGTAGTATACTTTGTAGTACCAGTAGGAGTACTTTTTACCTTGGAGAACGCTTATAGCTAGCTAGGCCCTTGAAGACTTGAACCCACTAGCTGCCACCATTTTAGTTTTCCCATGTCTTACTATCTTATCCATGTAGCCAAGAGTGTCTATATATAATAAGCCGGTTATTTTACTTCCTCTATACCGGAGTAGTACTATTTGCTGCACAGTATTACTGACTGCCATATTTGAGCACAACATTATTATGCATGGACCTTGACTATGTACGTCACCATGTGTCCAGATCTGGGATGCCGCGTGTACCAGATGAACGGTGCCGAGTTCGACCCCCGTGATGCTACATGGGTGCCGAGGAACACTCTTGGAGAGTACTCGCTTTTCATCGGGGATAGCTACCCCATTGTGAAGCGGATGCCACCTTCTATGCACGACACGGAAGGCCTGCCGTTCATGAAGCATGGTTGTGTCTTCAGTGCCCACCGCCAGATGAACGACATGCTGGGACACGCTATCCCTGATTTATGCCACTTCAGCTTGGATGAGTCTCCATCGTGTGGAACTGGACTAGAAAGCTGCGACAATGATTCCTGTTGCCCACCTCTATGGATCGTGCCATCCATGAAGAACACCTGGGACTGGAACCTAGAGGAGGACATGTAGCCCATCTATCACGTGTAAGTGGAGTACGGTAATTGTGAACGGTAGCACTGTGAATATATGTAGACTAGTCATGCACAAATTTATCACATGAATTGGAGATGAACTTGTGTGGCATACTGGCATTTGTCCTTTAGAATTTATTACTAGTAAATGTGTTATGTGTACGTGCAACTTGTGTGGTTGTTGCATGGGCTCCAACATGCTCTTTGAGAAAAAAAGGTGGCACATCTTTGGATATACGTGACGTGGCGGTATCATACAGTAGCATCGTTCGCTATAGTTGTAATACACTCCTACTAGGACGACAACTCCTATAAAACCTTGCGCTTGGCTCTTTGCCTCTTCGGGAGGTTCAATAGTTCATACTCGTGTGAACCTTGCACTTGGCTCATCGCCTCTTCGGAAGGTCCAACAATGATGATACTATAGTACAATATGCTTCTAGAAATCTGACACCGATTGAACTGCTGCACGTCCTCCGCGAGGGCGAGGGCGAGGGAGAGGGAGAGGGCGCTGTAGTCAAAACCCTCTCCTCGTCCTGCGAACCACCGCGCGCATGGGCGAGGGAGAGGCGTAGTAAGCAAGCTTCTCTTCGTTCGGCGAGTTGACGGGACACATCAAAGCAGTACTAGTACTAGTAGTAGTAGTCCATACTGCATCCTTTCCGATTAATATGGCTTAATTTGAAACGAGAAAAATACACTGGCGGTCAACATATATAACAATACGCTCTTTACGGTCACTATATATAGTTTTACGGCGATTATACGATCACTAGCTCATCGTAGAGCACCATATTGCACCCTACTGGCCGGCCACATAGTCGACGTGGCACTTTGTTGACTGGTTAAATTGTCACCTGGTTTCTGGGTCCCACCTGTCAGTTGGCAGAGCAAAGAAATCCATTAAACAAAACTTTACGCAGGCACGACACGAGTCCAGCCCTTACGCGCGAACCGCCCTGGCTGTGTATGTGAGTGCATGGACGTGTCCTCCCTCGGTCTTCCAACAAAGAGTGTACATCGGCTATAAAACAAAGAGTGTAGTACATGATGTACATCTACACTTCCAATGCATTTAGCCTTTAATCTAAATCGACATTGATTGACTAATGCACCAACTTGTGCTGTAGGTATAGGCTACATGTCTATCCTTAATTACAGCATGCAACGGCCTTCATTTAATCTTCTTATCTCAATGGTCGCATGCACACATAAGTCTGCTACTTTTGGGCGTTAATTATGCCCTGGTCAATGTGTAAATCTCTAAATGTACGGTCTTTCACAGACGTAGGGACTAGGTTGAGCACTTGAGCGTGAGCGTGTGTGTTGCGTCGTGTGTTGTGTGCCGCATGGGTACGTGAGTGTTGCGTGCGTCCATGTGTACGTGTGAGTGTTGCATGTTGCATGCATGCATGGGGCTTACTCCCTCCCATTGACATGTACATATTTCAAGCTTCCTCTGTTACCTCCATATGGTGATACTCCCTCTGTTCCCAAATAGTATGGAGTAAAAGCCTCCCTCTGTTCCCAAATACAGAGTATTTGTCTTTCTATAGATTTCAACAAGTGACTAGGTACGGAGCAAAATGAGTGAAGTGAGCGTAGAGGAATAGGGATACTGTAGAAAGGAAGTCCTTGTGATCCATTATTCCTCATCTCGGTGAGAGAGAACTATTCAACTAGTCTTCGCAGTGAAGTGACAATACACGCTGCAGCAAATGGGACACGTAATTAATAAGCTAAACCAGCGTGTTGGTGTTACTAAATCAGCCTTACCCAGTACCGCCATCTCTTCTTCTTCCTCCTCTCTTCCCCATCGTCGGCCGCACACCATTTACCCCCGCTCACTGCTCGCCCGCCCGTGCCATCTTCCTTGGTAGCTCGCGCGTACCATATCCCCCCGCTCACGGCTTGGCCACACGAGGAGAAGCTTCTTCGCTTTCCCGCCCGAATCCACTTCCCCGCTGGCTCGCAGGCACCGAAAACCCCAATGGCAGAACCGACTGACACGTAGAGCCGCGATTGGAATTCCCTCCCCTATGTTCTCTTGGAGCAGATCTGTAGTCGTATGGACCTACTCAGCACCGTCCGTCTGGCCGCATGCTCGGTGTCTTTGTACCGTCTACTCGTCTGCAACTGGACAGCTCTTTTCAAGACACCCTGCATGCTGATGCCCGATCCTCGCAGGTGGCCCAGACACCAACTTGACGATCCTCAAGAGGTTGCCGTGGTGACCCTCGACATGCTACCACTACCCGTCCACCTGTCCTTCATGCGCGGCCACTATTGGGCGGGCATGAAGGCCAACTAGATCGTCCTCATCCACCACACTGGTAGTCCGTGACGTCTCGTGGATATCTACACCCAGCGAGAGATCACCCTTCCATCGTTGGATACCACCGCCATCGAGCCCCGCGGCCCGCCGGACACTCCTGCCTACTATGCACGAGACGCGTCAAGCTTTTGGCTCGACCTCTGTATGCAGAAAGTTGTAATCCGCGAAGTGCCCACACCATCAGAAGACTACATGGATTACAAGCTCATTGCCTTGTTCAACATGGGATTAGTCTATCTGGAATCCGGTCGCCATACATGGTTATGGCTCATCATCAATCCTGTTGAGGCAACATTTCTGTCTGATGCTATAGTGCACGATGGCATCGTTTACGTGGTCGACGCACAGATTGGATGCCTATACTGGTGGAATCTATCGTCGTGTAATTGTTCTATCGCATCTCATCTTTACCTTATGAATACGACTGCCTGTTCATTTGTTACAAATTTAGAATGCATAGCATGTCTACAACCACATCATTGCTATATGTTCCTCTCATTTCCTAGATTTTTATGACCACACATGTTATTGTTAGAGTTGATATGAGAACAATTGGAATCTAATGATTGTTAGAATACATATTATGAGCATAACATCATGATTGCTATATGTTACTCTCGTTTACAAGATTTTTATAACAACGCATGTTTGCTTAGAGTTGATATGAGAACAGTAGTAGTAAGTGCTATGGTAGAATATGAGTAGGCACTGTCATAGCTGTTTTCCTCTCATTGTTACATGATGTTTGAACCATGACATATTGCTAGAATATGAAAGCCATTGGCTTATTTTTTTAACTTGGGGTATGATTATGACCACGGCATTGCAATTCTATGTCTATGATATGTGTCACTGTTATAATAATCTTAATTCCACACATACTCTGAACATGATTGTTTATTTTTGTCCTTTTGGTCTCCAATTTGAATTGTTGCAGCAGACGCAAATGCGCTGGCCTTCATGATTCCAGCACCTGGAATCATACTAGCCAATGGGTGGTGGTTTATCGCTCGTTCAGCTGACGGCGGTCATTTAATGCTCATTCACAAGTACCAAATTGACCAAACCATTACATCAAACCACATGCATTACAATGCATGGGGCATTTGTGACATTGATGGCTATGGTTGCTTCGTGTTCGAGAAAGATCCCAGCTCCATTGGGCCAGGCGTATTCAATTGGAGGCGAGTTTACAGCCTCGGCAACCACTCCTTGTTCCTCGGGCTCAATTATCCAATCATCCAACCAATCATCGATCATATCACCGGCGATGATTACTGTGCTATGCAACTTCCATTCGCAAGGGGGGGGGGGGGCTGTGCTTACACATCATACCATGGGTTTCATGAATCACCATATCCAGAGATTCGTCGACACAGCTTGTTGCCAGATAATCTTAAGTGTGTGAAAGGCATCAAGCTTCCATGCGATGGGTGGCTTTTGCAAACCCGACATGCGGCGATGTGGTTCATGCCAACAACAAATATGCACAACTTGATTCGTGCTGATATCTAGACTGAGCCATGTATTCTGCTGCTGTAGCACGACCCTCTTTTGTTGGATATTATGTACTATTGTTAGTTTGAAGCACACCTCTGGTTTGAAGGATAGATAGCTTCCTGGGATCAAGTGCATCCTAACTCACCTGCGTAGGATGTACTGATAATGATGATGGAGATGCTGTGCAGAAGCCATATATATATCAGTTAGGCTTGAAGTGCGTACTTGTTAGTTAAACCTATGTATAAATTGTGACACTAAATACGACTAGTAAGTAGTACAGTAGCAGTACTAGTATACGTCGGTCAAATTATTCATCATGTCCACACATTGAATTGACGTGACAACACGCTGTGCGTGAGGTGACACAAGAATCCCGGCGGCATGTTCGGGTATTCTGGACTTCAGATTTGGAGTACCACTTATCTGTCGAAATCTTTCATCATTCACTTAAAATAGTCGATTGATCATACATTGAGTACCATATAACTGGAATTACCGATGCAAGTCAAAGAAGGATTGGCCGGTGCTGCCGGCTGGCGTCAAGTTCGATCCCACGGATCAGGAGCTGATCGAGCACCTTGAGGCCAAAGTAAGTGCTAACAGCATGAGATTTCAGTCTCTCATCGATTTGTTCATACCAACCATCGACAGCGAGCACGGCATATGCTACACCCAACGTGAGAAACTTCCAGGTAAGACACCGATCGGCCGTCTACTTGCACAAACATATTCCTTTGTTTATAGCTATATTTTTCTTTTTAGACGCAGAACTGGTGAATAAATTACAATTTGACAGTTAATAAAAAGTGAAACAAGTGACTGCAACATGCCAAAGATGTTATGAAAATGAAAAACTAGGTACACTAAAACCTGTATAACACAATACTGCAGGTATCACACTGAGTGGCCTAAGGAAGCATTTCTTCCAGCGCAATTCCAGGGTGTTCAAAAGGGGCACGTGGACGCGTCGCAAGATACAGTCGGAGTGCGTCATGAACGCGATGTGGCACAAGACCGGCAATACCTTGTCGGTGATGGTCAACAGCCGGTAGACGGGCAGCAAAAAAGGTTCTGGTGCTACACACCAACAAGAGCTTCGACCGGCAGAGGACCAACTGGGTGATGCACCAGGACCACCTCGGGGACCTGGAGCAAGAGAAGGAGCGGGAGCTGGTCCTCTGCAAGATTTTCTACCAGACGAACACTAGGGCCAGGAGTAAAAAGATTGTAAGTTAGTTTGGTATTGGCAGTTGTACTACCTTGTCGTCCGCAAGTTGGTATTGTTGTTAACAATCTTTTGGTATGAACTTGCATTTGCTTCCAACCATCATGCCGAGGGTCGACGTGGATATAAAGCTGAATCATTTGTTTCGAAACAAATTTTCAAGCACCTGATTTTTATTTGATGGGTAGGATAAGCACCCGCCGTTCGAATTCCTAGTTCTCCAATTTTTTCGAAACAAGTGCATGCACTTATTATCACGATAAAAAAACAATATCCGTGATGCATCCCAGTTATCAGTCCGTACTTGCAGAATTCTCTCGTTTATTGAGCACGTATATTGTTTTTTTAGGTCGAGCAAGTTTCAACTGGGCTGTAGACTGCCCAGGGTTGGTTTTGTTTTTAATAGGCCCATCCCATGATGGCAACAGGGCACAAAGATCCAGCAGGTATCTACTGGCCTCTGGCCTTCCAGCGTTAGTTATAGTTTGTCTTACAACATCCGCAGGCAGTTTTTTTACTAAATCAAACACACAGCCCAATTCTAGTATCCTCTTGAAACGCATGTCCTACATCCATTTTCTAATCTCTACCTATAGTTTTACTAGTTCATATACATGTATCATTATATTGAAAACACATAAAATTCCCTTTTCATATTTACATCCTTATTTTTGTTGTTTTTTCCCACCCAGCGCTGATTTTTTTACCACTGGTTTTCCCTTAAACCAAATGAATTGTCCCACGTGTTATTTGCTTACAAAAACAAAACAATTTTTTTGGCACATCAATAAGTTCTTAAAAATGTTTATCATTTTGGGATTACAATAGTTCGGACTCCACCGAAATATGCAAAATAAGGTTGAACTTTTTGACCGTGGTCCTGGGCAGAAAATGGGCTGTAATAAATTACTTAAGAATTAGCAAATGGGCTACAAATTATAAAATATAGCAAATGGGCTTTATGTTGTCTGCCACAGATTTGGAGGCTGACTTGTGGGCCAACTAAGTTCATGCGTACACAAGGTTTCTCAAAAAAGAAACTTAGTCAACAATCGACTCTACCAGCGTCAGACCATTAGATGTCAATCTAATGGCAATCATGCTTCTTCAGTCTCTGATCTTCCTGCCCCAGCCGCCCAAACCAGCGCCATTGGAACCGCCTGCTCCCGCCTTGCGTGGCCGGCATTGTTGCCACAGAGGCCTCACATCCCTGGCCTGTCTATCACTCTACTCACCCACACCTCTTGTTATTTTCCGGCGACGACAGCCAAACCAGTCAACCCTCATACTCTCCACCGCGTGGGCAGCCACTGCGTGTCTTCCCCGGCTCCGTGTCATTCCCTTCGTAGGCCTCGCCGTCGTCCACCGCCCTGGTGCTCTCGGCGCGGCATGGTCAACGATGTCCATCCAACGGCCGTAGTGCTTCAACCTCTGGTCTTCTTGCCCCAGCCGCCCAAAGCAGCGCCGGTCGTGTCGCATGCTCCTGCCTCCCGTGGCCGGTTGTGCTGCCGTAGAGGCCTCACCGTCCCCATACTACTCCCACCGCTGGCCAGGCCAT
This sequence comes from Triticum dicoccoides, assembly GCF_002162155.2. Classification (NCBI taxonomy): domain Eukaryota; kingdom Viridiplantae; phylum Streptophyta; class Magnoliopsida; order Poales; family Poaceae; genus Triticum; species Triticum dicoccoides. Next base: position 494,708,201 of record NC_041382.1, read on the forward strand.
CCCTCCACTCACCCACTCACCCTGTTATTTTGTGGCGACGGCAGCCTCACACCGCAGCCGAACCAATGAACCCTCGTACTCCTCTCCGCGTGGGCATCCACTGTCGCGTCTTCCCCGGATCCGCGTCATCTCCTTCCTAGGCCTCGCCGTCGTCCACCGTCGTGGTGCTCTCGGCGCGGTGTGGTCAATGTGGTCAACGACCGACTTCCATCGGAAGAGTACTATACGTGGAGAGGCTGACAGCTGGGTCCATGGCAGCCGCAAGGAAGTGCCTCCTTATTACGCGCAAAATAATTATTCCTCCACCTGACAGTAGGGACCCACCGGACGTGCCACCAGTATTTCGCGGGAAAAACGTTTCCCCCCGACTGCTGGGACCCACCGGACGGGCCACCGTATTTCGCGAAAAAAAAATGTTTGCCCCTGACTGCTGGGTCCCACTGGACAGACCACCGTATTTCACGAAAAAAACGTTCCCCCCGCTGTCAGCTCGGATCCACCGGAAGTGCCTCCTTATTACGCACAGAAAAATGAATACTCCCCCTACTAGCTGGGACCCACCATGGTGGGAGGCTGACTTGTGGGCCTACTAAGTTGACGGGGATGGAGGGCTTTGTCAACTTAGTCAATATGAACGATTCTAGCTCCAGTGACCGTACGATGTCCATCCAACGGCCGTCGTGCTTCTTCAATCTCTGCTCTTCCTGCTCCAGCCGCTCAAACAAGCGCCGGCGGGACTACCTGCTCCCTCCTTCCCGCGGCCGGCTCTGCTGCCGCGCAGGCCTCACTGCCCCACCGTACTCCCATCGCTAGCCTAGGCATCCCTCTACTCACCCACACCTGTTGTTATTCTCCGGTGACGGCAGACGAACCAGTAAACCCTCGTACAGTCGTACTCCCCTCTGCGTAGGAAGCATTCCCTGCCTCTGTGTCGTTCCCTTCCTAGGCCTCACCGTCGTCCACCGCCCTGGTGCTCTCGGTGCAGCCTGGTCAACGTGGTCAACGACCGACATGCATCTGAAGTGGACTATACGTGGAGAGGCCGACAGCTGGGTCCACGGCCACACGCAAGGAAATGCCTCCTTATTACGCGCAAAATAATGATTCCTCCACCTAACATCAGGGACCCATCGAAAAGGGCCTCTGTATTTCTCAAAAAAAAATCGTTACCGCCGCTGACAGCTCGGACCTTGTGCTCCTGCCTCCCGTGGCCGGCTGCCCAAACCAGTGTCGGTCGTGCCTAGTGCTCCTGCCTCCCGTGGCCGTCTGCGATGCGGCGGAGGCCTCACCGCCCCCTACTACTCCCACCGCTGGCCAGGTGTAGCACCCACGATGCGGCTATATCTCCCATGTCTCGAAGCACGACTTAGAGGCATAACCGCATAGTAGGCATGTCGCAAGAGGGGTAATCTTTACACATCCCATGTACTGAATAAGAAGGAATAAAGAGTTGGCTTACAATAGCCACTTCACACAATACATTAATATAGCATTACATCATCCAGATACAATCTAGGTCCGACTATGGAACCAAAGTAAAGACAACCCCTAATGCTTAGATCCCCGATCGCCCCGACTGGGCTCCATTACTGATCAACTAGGAACGAAACGACACAACGAACAAGATCTTCATCGAGCTCCCATCTGAGCTCAGTTGCGTCATCTGCACTGGTATCATCGGCACCTGCAACTGTTTGGAAGTAAATGTGAGCCACAAGGACTCAGCAATCTCACACCCGCGAGATCAAGACTATTTAAGCTTATGGGTAGGAAAAGGTAGTGAGGTGGAGCTGCAGCAAGCACTAGCATATATAGTGGCTAACTTACGCAAATCAGAGGAGAAGAGAAGCAAAGCAACAGTCGTGAACTAGAAGTGATCAAGAAGTGATCCTGAAGCAACTTATGTTCAAGCATAACACAAGAATTGTGTTCACTTCCCGGACTCCACCGAGAAGAGACCATCACGACTACACACGTGGTTGATGCACTTTAATTTAAGTTAAGTGACAAGTTCTCTACAACCGGATATTAACAAATTCCCATCTGCCCATAACCGCGGGCACGACTTTTGAAAGTTCAAAACCCTGCAGGGGTGTCCCAACTTAGCCCATCACAAGCTCTCACGGTCAACGAAGGATATTCCTTCTCCCGGGACGACCCGATCAGACTCAGAATCCCGGTTACAGGACATTTCGACAATGGTAAAACAAGACCCGCAAAGCCACCCGATGTGTCGACAATCCTGATAGGAGTCACATGTCTCTCGTTCTCAGGGCAACACCAGATGAGACTAGCTATGAGTAAAACCAAACCTCAAGTTTCCCCGAGGTGGCCCCGCAGGCAGCTCGGTTCGGACCAACACTTAGACAAGCACTGGCCCGGGGGGGCTAAAATAAAGATGACCCTCGGGAGCGTGACTCCCAAGGGAAAAGTAGGTGGTGGTGAGGCAAATGGTAAAACCAAGGTTGGGCCTTGCTGGAGGAGTTTTATTCAAAGTGAACTGTCAAGGGGTCCCCATAACACCCAACCATGTATGGAACACAAAATCAAGGAACATAACACCGGTATGACGGAAACTAGGGTGGCAAGAGTGGAACAAAACACCAGGCATAAGGCCGAGCCTTCCAACCTTTACCAAGTATATAGATGCATTAATATAAATAAGAGATATTGTGATATCCCAACATATCCATGTTCCAACATGGAACAAACTCCATCTTCACCTACAACTAACAACGCTATAAGAGGGGCTGACCAAAGCGGTAACATAGCCAAACAACGGTTTGCTAGGACAAGGTGGGTTAGAGGTTTGACAAGGCAATATGGGAGGCATGATATAGCAAGTGGTAGGTGTAACACCCCGGATGTAACTTTCCCAATTTGTACTCCAACTCTTGTCGTTTCCGGCGTTAAGTTATATTTATTTCCTCGGGTTCGGGTTTTGTCTCCATGTGTTGTTGTCGTTGTCATGCATCTCATATCATGTCATCATGTGCATTGCATTTGCATACGTGTTCCTCTCATGCATTCGAGCTTTTTCTCCGTTGTCCGTTTTGCATTCCGGCGCTTCGTTCTCCTCCGGTGGTCAATTCTACCTTTCTTTCATGTGTGGGGATTAAACATTTCCGGATTGGACCGAGACTTGCCAAGCGGCCTTGGTTTACTACCGGTAGACCGCCTGTCAAGTTTCGTATCATTTGGACTTCGTTTGATACTCCAACGGTTAACTGAGGGACCGAAAAGGCCTCATGTGTGTTGCAGCCCAACACCCCTCCAATTTGGCCCAAAACCCACCAAACTTTGCTCCATGTCCTAGAGCGTTCGATCACGATCGCGTGGCCGAAAACCGCACCTCATTTGGACTCTCCTAGCTCCCTCTATGCCTATAAATAGCCCCTCCTCCGAAATCCCGGATCTCCTTGTCCAAACCCTAGAAAAGATCTCCGCCGCCGCCGGACAACGTCCGCGCCGAGCCGGACGTGTCCGGATCCGCCACCGCCACCACGTGGCGCTCCCGGGTTCGCTGCCGCCACCGCGCCCTGCGCCCCACATCGCCGACCCCGCCGCCGGCCCGCAGGCCCATCGCGG
>NC_041382.1:494712188-494720495 GCF_002162155.2 Triticum dicoccoides
GAGCCGAGCCCGGCGCAGCTAGCCGCCGCCCCCACCGACCTCGGCCGCCTCCGCCGCCCGTTCCTCTCCGGCGAGCCCTCCTCCGGCCCGCGGCCACCGCACCATCTCTGGCCGCCGCCAACTCCTCCGCCGGTGAACAGTACATCGCCGGAGCCACCTCGGGAAGCGTGCGATCCAGATCTGAAATTTTAAGTTGACTTCGTTTTTTCTCTAAGTCCCAGAAATCTCAGTCCATATGCACATGTTCGTAGCCCCGTAACTTTGCATCCGTAGCTCCGATTCATGCATATAGCATATCAAAATGTTCATATCAGAGAGTACATCATTGCATTCCATTGCATCATTTTCATTAGAGTTCATCTTGATGCCCGAAATGCTATTAGAAGAGGGCTACTTGAGTTAATTGTCAGATCTGCTATTCCATTTAGCACTTTTGTCATTTTTGCCATGATTAATGTGTGCATGATATGCCCGTGAGTCCTACATGTGTTTTGTTAAGGGTTTTGTCATCTCTCCAGAGGTGCAACCCATGTATTTTTAGGATGTGTGTGGTGACTTGTGCAAGCTTGCAAAGTGGTGCACTTGCTAATTCTGTTTTCAGGGACTTAGTAATTTCACTAAGTCCTGGGATTGTTTATCTCATGATGCCATATGTTCATGTTGTTTCCTAGTGATACGTGCATCTTTTGAGGATTATCAGTAAAGGAGTTTTGTTAATATTGTAGTGCTCTATCCATCCATGTCTTTGTTTGCAATTATGGAGCACCCTAGCTTGAGTCAATCGAGCTCTACTTTTGCTTCGTTGCGAATCTGGGCAGATCGTCAACTTGTTTGCGATTTTGCCGATGTTATTGTAGTTGATCCGTGCATGCTATGCCATTGTTCTTGCCATGTCTAGCTTGCATTTTGTGCCTTCTTAAGGGATGTATGCTTGTCTTGCCATGAGTTGCACCGTGGTGAGAGCATCGTGATGGAGTCATGTACCTAGGGTAGGGTGACAGACCTGATCTAAGTACCCTGCCCAAGGACACCCTTAGAAGAAATCACCTTCCAGTCGACCTACGAGGGACTCACTCGACTGACTTGAAGGACTCGACCACGAAGACTCACTCGACCACCAGAAGGACAAGAGGCACTCTGCACTGCAACGGTCTGTAATTAAGTAGACTTTATGATAGTAAAGACACTTTATGTGGGGCGTTACCAGTAACGCCCCGGACTTAATGTACCTTAAACCCTTCATTACGTGGGCTGGCTGGGGTCCTGGCGCACTCTATATAAGCCGCCCCCCTCCACAGGCAGAAGGGTTCGGCACCCTGTAATCCATATACACATAATCCACTCGACCGCCTCCGGGCTCCGAGACGTAGGGCTTTTACTTCCTCCGAGAAGGGCCTGAACTCGTACATCTCTTGTGTTTACAACCTCTCCATAGCTAGAACCTTGCCTCTCCATACCTACCCCCCACTCTACTATCGGACTTAGATCCACGACAGTTGGCGCCCACCTTGGGGCAGGTGTTTTAGCGATTTTGTGGAGAAGTTGCGATTCTTCCGAGTACTTTCATCATGGTAGCTGCTGGAGTTTTGGTCGAGGGTCGAGAGATTCGTCTCGGTGCTCTCACCTTCGTCGCCGACGACTCCGCCTGGCTCCAGGAGGCTCCACTCGACGTCGATGCGCTTCCCGTCCGCGGTGCGACGCATTTTCGCGCATGTGTCCGCGGCGTTCTGCTGCGGCAGCCGTCGACCCCATATCGGTCGACTCCCCTATCGACCGCCCTCCCGGTCTCCCGCCAGCGCAAGCGCTCGGGTCGGTCGAGGCTTCAGCGGTGGGTGAGACACGCGGTGGCTCGCCAGACGGCCACCACCCAAGTTGCGGCAATCGAGCCCGACGAATCTCTCTACGGCCTGTTCGATCTGTCGACTGGCTCCGTAGAGACTGCATCCGAATGCGATAGCAGTGATCCAGCGGCGGAAATCCTGATGGTCGACGGGCCTCGCAGCCCCCTGGCTTCGCCCGTGATGGTGGGGCAGGCGACGGAGGCGACCCTGCACGAGACCACGAAGAGTACCACCCAAGCCACTCGACTCTCTGCAAAGAGAAGAACTTCGCCGCAGGAACATGGATGCCCTGCATACTCCCATCGCAGGAGAAACCCCCGAGGCTCGCGCCTTGGAGGAGGCACGTTTGGCCAATTTGGCCGAACGCGCTCGCCTGGAGAATCTTCAGCGAGCACTCGACGAGCGCGCGCGGCAACGAGTTCCCGACGCCAATCGACGTCAACTCTTCCCGCCGACTCAGGTATATCGAACCCCAATCCAGAATTTAGCAGCTGCGACCCGTATAGCAGAGTCCATTCAGCCCTCTCAGTCGGAAGCTGGCAGAGGCTTGATGCAGATCAGGGATCTGCTCCGGGCAGCAGGAGATCAGAATTCAGCCGTGTCGCAGTCGCGCAACAGAATTCACAGTCGATCCGTCGCTGCGAATACGGTTCAGTCGGCTCACAGCCCCAGATCGCCTCCGCGGCGTGAAGGGCGCGAGAATCGGTGAGACCAATATGGAGACCGACACGACCGAGATGATAGGCGTCGAGTGCCCAATTCCCCTCCGAGGGGTGGGTCTTACGCTCTTCGGCAGCAAGATGACAGACGTCAGCTCAGTGCGGGGCGAAGAGTTCCAGTCGACCCCAGAGAACCAGGCTTCGACGCGCGATCCATTATCGTGCAAGGCTTGCTCGACCGGAACAGAGCCCATCGAGGTGGACTCGACAGAGATGCGCCTACGAGCAGTCGAGTGCACGTTTCTGGTCCGGAATGTTTCAGCAGAGCTATGAGAGCCGCAGTGATTCCTCCCAATTTCAGGTTGGCAACAGGAGTCAGCAAGTTCACCGGTGAGTCTAAGCCTGAAACTTGGCTTGAGGACTACCGAGTGGCAGTTCAGATTGGTGGTGGGAATGACGAGGTGGCCATGAAGCATTTGCCCCTCATGTTGGAAGGTTCTGCCAGAGCGTGGTTGAATCAGTTACCTCCTAGCAGCATTTACACTTGGGAAGATCTGTCCTGAGTGTTCGCCAGAATGTTTGAAGGAACTTGTAAGCGACCGGCTGGATTGACAGAGCTGCAAGTCTGTGTGCAGAAGACCAATGAGACTCTCAGGGAGTATATTCAGAGATGGATCACTTTGCACCATATTGTGGAGAATGTGTCTGATCATCAGACAGTCTGCGCCTTCAAAGATGGTGTCAAGAACAGAGAATTGAGTTTGAAATTTGGTCAAACCGGTGACATGACCTTGAGTCGGATGATGGAAATTGCTACCAAGTACGCCAATGGTGAAGAAGAAGACCGACTCCGAAGCGGCAAGCACAAGCCGAGCCAGTCGGAGAAGGGAAACACCAGTCGGAAACAGAAGCGGAAGCTGAACCGGCAGCTCCTGGAGAGGCTCTGGCCGTGGCTCATGGAAAGTTTAAGGGGAAACCAAAAGGATCCTGGAACCCTAAGAAGGTAAAGGATAAAGAAGGGAACGACGTGATGGATATGCCGTGTCACATCCACACGAAGAAAGACGAAGAGGGGAATATCATTTACCCAAAGCATACCACTCGCCAATGTCGACTCCTGATCCAGCAGTTTCAAGGAAAACAGTCTAAAGACAAGGAAAAGGAGTCGGACAAGGCCGAAGACAAGGAGGACAGTGAGGAAGGATATCCGCATGTCAACTCCACTCTGATGATCTTTGCAGATGTGGAAAGCAAGAGTCGATTGAAAGTCATTAACCGCGAGGTGAACATGGTTACCCCAGCAAAAGCAAATTATCTGAAATGGTCCCAAACACCCATCACATTCGACCAATCTGATCACCCGACTCATATTGCCACCCCTGGGAGGCAAGCTTTGGTGGTCGATCCAGTTGTCGAAGGCACTCGACTGACAAAAGTGCTGATGGACGGTGGTAGCGGGCTGAATTTGCTGTATGCAGACACACTGAAAGGAATGGGCATTCCGATGTCCCAACTGAGCGCCAGTAACATGAGCTTTCATGGAGTTATACCAGGGAAGAAAGCCGAGTCACTCGGCCAAATAGCTCTGGACGTGGTGTTTGGTGATTCGAAACATTTTCGCAAAGAGAAGTTGACGTTTGAGGTCGTGGATTTTCAGAGTGCATATTACGCCATTTTGGGGAGACCAGCTTATGCACGGTTCATGGCTCGACCATGTTACGTGTACCTCAAATTGAAGATGCCCGGCCCCAAAGGAGTGATCACTGTCACCGGTGATCGGAAAAAGGCAGAAGAGTGCTTCCAGAAGGGCTCAAAGATTGCTGATTCCCAGGTGACAGCGGTCGAGTTTGAAGAATACAAGCAAAACGCAGATCCGAGTGATTTGCTGCGATCCAAGAAACCCGCCACAGAATCTGCATTTCAGTTGTCCGGTGAGATGAAGCTTGTTCACATTCACCCGACCGACCCCGATGCAGCTCCGACCCACATCTCCACAACACTCGACCCGAAATAGGAAGAAGCGCTCATCCAGTTCCTCCGTGAGAACTGGGACATTTTTGCATGGAAGCCCGCTGACATGCCAGGTCTTCCCAGGGGACTGGCTGAGCATCGCCTAAGAGTCGACTCATCAGCAAAACCAGTCAAAGAGCATCTTCGGTGGTCCACCGTCCAGAAGAGAAAAGCCATTGGTGAGGAAGTGGCTCGATTGTTGGCGGCAGGATTTATCCGAGAGAGATACCACTCCGAGTGTCTCGCTAATGTCGTCATGGTTCCTAAGAAGGACAAATCGCTCCGAATGTGCATTGATTTCAAGCACATCAACCGGGCCTGCCCGAAAGATCATTTTCCTCTCCCTCGCATAGATCAAATTGTTGACTCGACCGCGGGATGCGAGAGATTGTCTTTTCTAGACGCCTACTCCGGGTACCACCAGATCCGTCTGTACGGACCCGACGAGGTAAAAACAGCTTTCATCACTCCATTCGGGTGCTTCTGCTATATCACCATGCCATTCGGCCTCAAGAATGCCGGAGCCACATTTATGCGAATGATTCAGAAGTGTCTACTCACTCAAATCAGTCGGAATGTGGAAGCGTATATGGATGATATCGTCGTCAAGTCACGAAAAGGTTCCGACCTGCTCGCCGACCTCGCCGAAACATTTGCCAACCTCAGAAGGTATGATATCAAGCTCAATCCATCAAAGTGCACATTCGGAGTTCCTGGTGGCAAGTTACTCGGTTTTCTCGTTTCCGAGCGAGGGATCGACGCTAATCCAGAAAAGATCAGCACTATTCTCCGAATGAAACGCCCTGTGTGAGTGCACGATGTCCAGAAGCTTACTGGATGCTTGGCCGCATTAAGTCGATTCATCTCACGACTCGGTGAAAAGGCATTGCCTCTTTATCGACTGATGAAGAAGGCAGAGAAGTTCGAGTGGACTCCAGAAGCTGATGCAGCGTTTGCCGAGCTAAAAGCTCTGCTCTCCACCCAGCCGGTGCTTGCTGCTCCAATCAGCAAAGAGCCTCTGTTGCTTTATATCGCAGCCACAGGACAAGTCGTCAGTACAGTGCTTACGGTCGAGCGGGAAGAGGAAGGAAAAGCTTTCAAAGTTCAGCGCCCAGTGTATTATTTGTCTGAAGTCTTGACTCCATCCAAGCAGAGATATCCTCATTATCAGAAGCTTGTGTATGGAATATACATGACCACAAAGAAGGTTGCTCATTATTTCTCTGATCATTCCATCACAGTCGTCAGCGACGCTCCACTATCAGAGATTTTGCACAACAGAGATGCAACTGGTCGAGTGGCGAAATGGGCGATTGAACTTCTTCCCCTTGATATCAGGTTTGAGGCAAAGAAAGCCATTAAGTCCCAGGCAATAGCAGATTTCCTCGCTGAGTGGATTGAACAGCAGCAGCCGACTGAGGTTCACTTGGAGCATTGGACCATGTTTTTTGATGGCTCTAAGATGTTGAATGGTTCCGGTGCTGGGGTTGTCCTGGTTTCCCCCAGAGGAGATAAGCTCAGATATGTGCTCCAGATTCACTTTGATTCCTCCAACAATGAGGCAGAGTATGAGGCCCTCTTATACGGATTGCGCATGGCCATTTCACTCGGCGTCCGTCGCCTGATGGTCTATGGCGATTCAGATTTAGTGGTCAACCAAGTGATGAAGGAGTGGGACGTGAGAAGCCCAGCCATGACTGGATACTGCAGTGCAGTGAGGAAGCTGGAAAAGAAGTTCGAGGGGTTGGAGCTCCATCATATACCCCGACTGAAAAACCAAGCAGCTGATGATCTAGCAAAGATAGGTTCCAAGAGAGGAGCCATTCCGAGTGGTGTGTTTTTGGAGCATATACACACTCCGTCAGTCAAAGAAGATCCTTTCACCGAAGAAGCTCCATAGCCCAAGAGTGCCACAGATCCGACTGAGGTTGAAGTCCCAGCAGTGGTCGACTTGGTCATGGAGGTCTTGGTGGTCATTCCCGACTGGACAGTTCCGTATATCGCGTATATCCTGAGAAAAGAGCTTCCGAAAGATGAGGAAGAGGCTCGACAGATCGTCCGTCGATCTAAAGCCTTCACCGTAATCAAAGGACAGTTATATAGAGAAAGCGCAACTGGAGTTGGTCAGAAGTGCATAACACCAGAAGAAGGTCGAATCATCCTTAATGATATCCACTCGGGGACCTGTGGTCATCATGCGTCCTCTCGGACCATCGTGGCCAAAGCATACCGAGCCGGATTTTACTGGCCAAAGGCGAATGAGATGGCAAAGGAAATAGTGGATAAGTGCGAGGGATGTCAGTTCTACTCGAATATGTCGCACAAGCCTGCATCAGCTCTGAAGACCATTCCACTCGTCTGGCCTTTCGCAGTATGGGGGTTGGACATGGTTGGTCCTTTGAGAACAGGTCAAAGTGGCTTCACGCATGTACTGGTGGCAGTCGACAAGTTCACCAAGTGGATTGAGGCTAAACCAATCAAGAACCTTGACGCCGGTACTGTTGTTAGCTTCATCAGGGAACTGATATTCAGATACGGAGTCCCGCACAACATCATTACGGATAATGGGTCGAACTTTGACTCGGAGGAATTCAGGGATTTCTGCAACTCTCAAGGCACACGAGTCGACTACGCTTCAGTCGCCCATCCGCAGACGAATGGACAAGTAGAGCGAGCCAATGGCCTGATTCTCAAGGGATTGAAACCCCGACTGATGCGTGATCTCAAGCATGCAGCTGGAGCGTGGGTCGAGGAACTTCCCTCGGTGCTTTGCGGACTGCGGACCACACCTAATCGATCGACCGGAAGAACTCCATTCTTCTTGGTCTACGGAGCTGAAGCAGTCTTGCCGAGTGATCTTCTCCACAATGCTCCTCGAGTTGAGATCTACAACGAAGCAGAAGCTGAACAAGCGCGGCAGGACGCAGTCGACCTTTTAGAGGAAGAAAGGGAGATGGCTCTGATCCGATCGACCAACTACCAACAAGATTTGCGTCGTTTCCACGCCAGAAATGTGCGGGGTCGAGCCTTCCAAGAAGGAGATTTAGTCCTCCGAGTGGATCAGAAGAAACCACACAAGCTTGCTCCTTCTTGGGAAGGACCCTTCATCGTCACCAAAGTTCTCCACAATGGGGCGTACCGTCTTTACAATGTCCAACATAATATCGACGAGCCCCGAGCTTGGAACGCGGAACTACTCCGCCCATTTTACACTTAAGTTTATCACTCGGATGAGTTGCAATAAAGTACTCCTGTAGTTCATGGATTTCAAAATAATAGTGTCATAGTTCCTCCATAATTTTTGTCACTTTTTATTTTTGTCCAATAAAATTTTCCCCTCAGTGGGTGACTTAGCCGCGAATCCGTTTCGCCTAAGTTTGTAAAAATCCTTACCGAGTGGTGAGCCAGACTCCCACTCGGAGGCTTAGCTGCGAATCCGTTTCGCCTAAGATATAAAAATCCTACCGAGTGAAGAGCAAACCTCTCACTCGGGGGCTTAGCTGCAGCCCAGTGCTCGCCTAAGTTATAAAAATCCTACCGAGTGGTAAGCCAGACTTCCACTCGGAGGCTTAGCTGCAGTCCAAGTACTAGCCTAAGTTATAAAAATCCTACCGAGTGAAGAGCAAACCTCTCACTCGGGGGCTTAGCTGGAGCCCAGTGCTCGCCTAAGTTATAAAAATCCTACCGAGTGGTAAGCCAGGCTTCCACTCGGAGGCTTAGCTGCAGTCCAAGTACTCGCCTAAGTTATAAAAATCCTACCGAGTGAAGAGCAAACCTCTCACTCGGGGGCTTAGCTG
>NC_041382.1:494721593-494728178 GCF_002162155.2 Triticum dicoccoides
TGCAGCCCAGTGCTCGCCTAAGATATAAAAATCCTACCGAGTGGAGAGCAAACCTCTCACTCGGGGGCTTAGCTGCAGTCCAAGTGCTCGCCTAAGATATAAAAATCCTACCGAGTGAAGAGCAAACCTCTCACTCGGGGGCTTAGCTGCAGCCCAGTGCTCGCCTAAGATATAAAAATCCTACCGAGTGAAGAGCAAACCTCTCACTCGGGGGCTTAGCTGCAGCCCAGTGCTCGCCTAAGTGGATTATGGAATAAGTCGACTGCAGTGAGCGTCTTGCTTTGAACCTACAGAAGACATTTCAAGCCAAAAGCAATCATATTCAAACATCGAATTCAAGTTCGGAACGATACCTAAAGGAACCGAAAGTGCTCAGGCGCTAAGCCTATTAAGGTTTATCGGTTACAACTCCACTGGGCATACCGAGGCAAATTTAAAGCGTCGAGCTTAAAAGAAGTTTTTTACCCCTCCTGTGGAGGGCTGGAAGGTCCAACAAACTCATCAAGATCAATTCCATCTGCGATCCGAGTGGCAGCAGCAATGAAAGTTTCCATAAAGGACCGGAAGTCGTGTTTCTTGGTGTTGGCCACCCGGAGGGCCGCCAGCTTGTCTTCTCGCGCATCTTTGCAGTGGACTCGGGCCAGACACAGAGCAACATCTGCACCGCACCGAGCCGAGGACTTTTTCCACTCCTGCACTCGACCAGGGACTGTGTTCAAGCGAGCCATCAGCGACTCGAGGTCGTGCTGGAGTGTCTCCCCGGGCCAGAGCGTTGAGTCGATGCGAGATGTGGCGACCTTCAGCCTTGCGAGATAGTCCACGACAGCTGCGACACGGGACTCCAGTCGGAAAACATTCATGGCAACTTCCTCGTCCACCAGAGAATTGACGGGGTCAAGGTTTGGTTCCAGCCGGCTAGTCTCTTCTTCAAAGTCTTGACAAAATTCTGCAAGGGCGATCACCGAGCCAAGGCAATGGTCGAATGGAAAAATCACAGTTGAACATGATTGTTGAGCATAAAGGTTTACCTTCAAGCATAAGGAACAGCTTCTTGGCAAGACCATTGAGGAAGGCCTCCAGGTCATTTTTCTTCTCAAGAGCAGCTTTCAGATTGGTATTTTCTTGTTCAAGCTTGGTGACTGAAGCTAACTTCTCGTCGGCAAGCTTGATCCTCTCAGCTAGTTCAAGGTCTTTTTTCTGTTGGGGCTCCTTCACCTTACCTGCAAGTTACAGCAAGATCAGATTTTGAAACAAATAAAGGGAAAAAGCAGTCGTCGAGGTCTCACCAAACATACCTTTGGTCTCCTCCTTTGCCTTCGTCAGATTCTCCTGAGCCAGCTTCAAATCCAGCTCGAGCTGAATGTGCTTGTTTTCTAGCTCAGTGTAGCGAGCCGCAAGGTCACAGGATCTTTGGGAAGAATCAATCGACTAAATGTCAAAGATAATTCACTTCCGAGTGGAACAGGAAAAATCATGCATTTCTAAGACTACAGCCGAATACAAGCATTCGACCGTAGTCTCGGGGACTACACCCAGTGGGTGCACTCAGCGTGCCCCCACTAATCCTGTTGAAGACAGAATTGACCAGTCGACCTAAAAAAAACAAAAAAACAAGATGTATTCTTTAAGACTGTAATCGACTGCAAGCAGTCGACCACAGTCTCGGGGACTACACCTAGTGGGTGCACTCAGCGTGCCCCCACCGGTTTGCGAAATCAATTCGCCATAGTCGAATGACGGAAAGACTGAACTTATAAAGCCTAAGGCCGACTGCCAGCAGTCGACCTTAGCCTTGGGGACTACACCCAGTGGGTGCACTCAGCGTGCCCCCACCAGTTTGCGAAATCAATTCGCCATAGTCGAATGACGGAAAGACTGAACTTATAAAGCCTAAGGCTGACTGCCAGTAGTCGACCTTAGCCTTGGGGACTACACCTAGCGGGTGCACTCAGCGTGCCCCCGCTAACACGGAGTTTCAATCGACACACCCAGTGGGTGATTACTATAAATTCTGGAAAGAAAAGTTTTTGATAGCATATCCTAACAGAACAAGTGGTGGTCGACTGACCTGAACATTGCTTTGAAGGGCGGAACTGGCGTCGTAAGCTGCCTGGCTCGCATCCCGGATGGTCTTCAACTGCTCCATCATGATCCCTGCCTGGCGTATCGCCTCCTTCACGGCGCCAGCTTGGTCCTCTGGGACGTGGTGCGTCGTGAAGAGGGAGGGCTGCAGAGCACTCGTCAGCGGATCTGCGAAGGACACAGTGTGTCGAGTGGTGTTCTCTTCCTCCGCGACCAGGGTCTCAGGCACCGTCACATCCTGGAGCACCCTGCCGGCAGACGCTTTCCTACTCCTTCTGTGCTTCAGCGGTTCCTCATCTTCATCATCATCAGGGAGAGTGATAACAACATTGGATGGAGCTACAGAAAAGAATCAGAGTCAGAGATCATGAGTCAGTCGACTAGAAATGGTGTTAAGAGTATAGTACCAGGTTTTGAGGTTGCTGCGTCCTCCATCTCATGGTCGTCAGCCCGGGCTGAGGTCTCAGAAGTAGCAGCACTGCAACTCCAAGGAATCAGTCGACTAACTCCAGCGCCAACCAGAGATAAAGTTCGTACAAAACAAGAAGACTTAAGCAGCATGATTACCCTGATATGGTGGGGATGGACACCTTCATCTTCGGCAGGAGCTTGGTCGGCTTTGACGGGGCCGCCCTGGGCTGCTTCGACGCCTTTTCAGTCGGCGCCGGAGAGGTGGTCCGAGGGCGCTTGGTCGACTGTGTGACAGTCGCAACCCCCTTGCCACGTTCAGTCGCAGGGTCATGGACAAGCTTCGACCGCCTTTCCGAGCGCGGTGGTGCAACCTCCTCCTCCTCTTCCTCGTCCTCACCATCATCATCATCATCGTCGTCATCATCGTCATCATCATCATCATCATCCTCAGCGGCGTCCGAGTCCCACTCCTCCTCCTGGCTCTCGCCCCCGCTCGCTTCTCCCTCCTCAGTCGGAGCCTGTGCTCCGTTGGGCATCGAGTACAGCTCAGTGAGGGCCTGATAGACATCAAGACAGAGATCAGTCGACCGATCGGCAGAGAAAACAGAAATAAATGTGACGAGAATACAATGGGAAGTGGAGCAGACATACCTTGTTTGGATCACTGTGGCAGTCGAGTGGAGGAATCCTTCTGGCTCCGCGAGGGTTATCCTTGTTCCTAGTAACAGCGGCCATCCACCTTTCCAGAGTGGCATCGTCGACTGTTTCTGGATTGACCCGAGTCACATCCTCAGTCCCGCAGTACAACCACATGCAATGGCTCCGGAACTGAAGAGGCTGGATACGACGCCTAAGGAAAACCTCCAGGAGATCCATACCCGTCACTCCCTCCCGAACCAACTGAACTACACGCTCCATCAGCATCTTCACGTCAGCTTTCTCCTCCGGAATCACCTTCAGAGAGGAGGGCTTGTTCACTCGGCCCATGGTGAACTGAGGGAGTCCACTCGACTGCCCCGGCATCGACTGATCCTGGCAGTAGAACCAGGTCGACTGCCAGCCTCTGACTGACTCGGGAAATGTCATGGCTGGGAAGGTGCTCTTGTTCCTCACCTGGATCCCCAGACCCCCACACATTTGGACAACTCGGGTTTTTTCGTCGCCTGGGCTCGCCTTCTTCACGGTCTAAGAGCGACACGTGAATATGTGCTTGAACAAACCCCAATGCGGTCGACAACCCAGGAAACTCTCACACATGGACACAAACACGGCAAGATAGGCGATAGAATTCGGAGTGAAGTGGTGGAGTTGCGCTCCAAAGAAGTTCAAGAAACCACGGAAGAAAATGCTCAGCGGCAAAGAAAATCCGCGGTCGACATGGGTAGCCAGAAGCACGCACTCACCCTCTTCCGGCTGGGGCTGCCACTCTTTCCCCGGAAGCCTCGCCGCTCCATGAGGGATCAGCCCTCGTTGGCCATGTCGAGGAGATCCTTTTCCGTGATGGTCGACTGGATCCAATCTCCCTGGACCCAGCCTTTCGGCAGGCGAGATCTAGACGAAGACCCGCCACGACTGGTGGATCTCCCCTTCGCCTTCTATGTCGCCGACGCCTTCTTCGCGCGTTCCAACGCCGCCGTCTTCTCCTTGACCATGGCTGCCGGCGGGATGCGTGAGGAGAAGTTGTGCGGAGGCGAGAGCGAGCGCGTTGGGCGGAGACGAAGGGAGCAGAGAGAGAATGCTGAGGCACTGTTCAAAAAACCCTCGCCGGGTGCATTTATAAGATCCCTTCCGAGTGGATGACAGGTGGGCCCGGTCGATCTAATCATATCCTGGACAGTTACGCGGACGCGATACGTGGCGAAAAAAGCGGCGCGGGGATCGAGGCGTCTATGCCCTGTCCCGTCCGAACACCGCGGTCCGCCCCGCTTCGCGCGCTTCACCAAATTTCGCATCCCGCGGAATCCATGAACGGCAGATCGGTCTGCCAAACGCGGGATTTCCTGCGATCCGTCGCTCGGAAATCGGCGAAGTCCAAAAGATCACTCGACGAAGGAAAAGAATGGATCGAGTCGACTGAAGAAAAGTTGCTCACTTTCAACAAAGAGATTTTTCAGTTCAAAACAACGCACGACCAGTATGCGAAGGCTAATCGGAAACAACATCAACTCCTTCATCACTCAAGCCTCAATCCATTCGGGGGCTAATGATGGAGTCATGTACCTAGGGTAGGGTCACAGACCTGATCTAAGTACCCTGCCCAAGGACACCCTTAGAAGAAATCACCTTCCAGTCGACCTACGAGGGACTCACTCGACTGACTTGAAGGACTCGACCACGAAGACTCACTCGACCACCAGAAGGACAAGAGGCACTCTGCACTGCAACGGTCTGTAATTAAGTAGACTTTATGATAGTAAAGACACTTTATGTGGGGCGTTACCAGTAACGCCCCGGACTTAATGTACCTTAAACCCTTCATTACGTGGGCTGGCTGGGGTCCTGGCGCACTCTATATAAGCCGCCCCCCTCCACAGGCAGAAGGGTTCGGCACCCTGTAATCCATATACACATAATCCACTCGATCGCCTCCGGGCTCCGTGACGTAGGGCTTTTACTTCCTCCGAGAAGGGCCTGAACTCGTACATCTCTTGTGTTTACAACCTCTCCATAGCTAGAACCTTGCCTCTCCATACCTACCCCCCACTCTACTGTCAGACTTAGATCCACGACACATCGAGCTCGTAAACATGTCTTCGTGAGTTATGTTTCAGCATGTCCCAGTTTTCACTAAGTCTGAAAACTGATTATGTTTTTGCTATGTTCGTGTGCTTGTTAGTATATTTTGTGATCCCTTTTGGCTCAAGGTCACTAAGGGACTTTTGTTAAGCTTGTTGAGTAGCTCCATGCCATGTCTTTCTTTGTCATGTTCAGGTCATGTAGCATGTTGTTTTATTGCTCCGAAGAGGGCTATATGATCTGAAATTCCAGACATGTGTTAATTTCACTAAGTCTGAGATCTGTTTGCCATTTGCGTTTTTGCCATGCTTGTTTGAGCCTATTAATGGATGAATTGGCCGTAGCTCATTGCTAGATTTTGTTAAGCATCTTGAATGCTTCCCTGCCATGTATTTTGATGCCATGTTTGGGTGCTGTAGCATGTTCATTTCGTTGCATTTAGATGCCTACTTGCTGTAAATCGCAGACCGGTGTCATTTTTTGAATCGCTTGCCATTTCCAAACCGTAACTCCGATTTCGGCGTTCTTTATATCGTTTTCAAGCGATTTCATCCCGTCTTTCCAGTGGAACACTTGGTTTTACAAGTTGAGGCCAGGTTCATGCATTTCCTGTCATATCTTGCATTTTGCATCCCGCATAGCATATCATCTTTGCATTGTGTTGTTTGAGTTTGCACGTGGTTGATTGTATCCTTGTTGCTTGTTTGTCTTGTTTGGGTAGAGCCGGGAGACGAGTTCACTAACGAGGAGCCCGTTGAGTTTGCTTTTGAGGATCCAGTCAACTCTGACAACTGTGCATGCAAGATGATCATACCCTCGAAATCACTACTATCTTTGCTATGCTAGTTTGCTCGCTCTTTTGCTATGCCATTGCTATGATGCCTACCACTTGCTTGCAAGCCTCCCAAATTGCCATGTCAAACCTCTAACCCACCATTGTCCTAGCAAACTGTTGATTGGCTATGTTACCGCTTTGCTCAGCCCCTCTTATAGCGTTGCTAGTTGCAGGTGAAGATTGGAGGCCGTTCCTTGTTGGAACATCTTGTATTTACTTGTTGGGATATCATTATATTATCTTGCTATCTTAATGCATCTATATACTTGGTTAAGGGTGGAAGGCTCGGCCTCTCGCCTAGTGTTTTGTTCCACTCTTGCCGCCCTAGTTTCCGTCATATCGGTGTTATGTTCCCGGATTTTGCGTTCCTTACGCGGTTGGGTTATAATGGGAACCCCTTGATATTTCGCCTTGATTAAAGCTTTTCCAGCAATGCCCAACATTGGTCTTACCCTTTGCCACCTAGCCTCTTTTTCCCTCGGGTTTCCGGAGCCCGCGGGTCATCTTATTTTAAACCCCCC
>NC_041382.1:494728589-494765999 GCF_002162155.2 Triticum dicoccoides
TCTGAGTATTGGTCCGACCGAGTAGACTGCGGGGCCACCTTGGGGCAACTTGAGGGTTGGTTTTACTCGTAGGATGTCTCATCTGAATGTGCCCTGAGAAAGAGATATGTGCAGCTCCTATCGGGATTTGTCGGCACATTCGGGCGGTGTTGCTGGTCTTGTTTTAACCTGTTGAAGTGTCTTGAGTTACCGAGATACCGAGTCTGATCAGAATGTCTTGGGAGGAGGTCTATTCCTTCGATGACCATGAGAGCTTGTCATGGGCTAAGTTGGGACTCCCCTGCAGGGATTGAACTTTCGAAAGCCGTGCCCGCGGTTATGGGCAGATGGGAATTTGTTAATGTCCGGTTGTAGATAACTTGAACCTTAATTTAATTAAAATGAATAAACTGAGTGTGTTACCGTGATGGCCTCTTCTCGGCGGAGTCCGGGAAGTGGACACGGTGTTGGAGTAATGTTTGCGCAGGGTGCGAGATTGCTGAGTCCCTGTGGCTCACAGATTACTATTACACCAGATGCAGGTCCTGATGATTCCGCTCCAGGAGACGTGTATGAGCTCAAGTGGGAGTTCGACGAAGACTCACAACGTTACTATGTCTCCTTTCCCGATGATCAGTAGTGGTGCCCAGTTGGGGGTGAACGGGACCGTTGTCGCATGTTGGGTTCTCTTTTATTTTGGCGCCGTAGTCGGGCCATGAATGTTTGGATGATGTAATGTTATTCATGTACTTGTTTGACGTGGCGAGTGTAAGCCAACTATGTTATCTCCCTTTTATTATTTACATTACATGGGATGTTGTGAAGATTTCCTAACTTGCGACATATGCCTTAAATGCGATTATGTCTCTAAGTCGTGCCTCGACACGTGGGAGCTATAGTCGCATCGAGGGTGTTACAGTAGGTATCGCGGCATGGCAAAAGAGCGAGCAACCAGCAAGCAAAGATAGACGTGATTTCGAGGGTATGGTCATCTTGCCTGAGATCCCGCAAGGAAGAAGAACGAGTCCTTGAAGAAGGCAAACGGACATACTCGAACGGATCCTCACACACGCGACGTTATTGGAACTAACCCAAAGAAGCAACACCGGAAAGAAGCAAACAACATAGTAAATAACCATCACATAAGCATGGCATGATGCTCAACCAAGTATGATGCATGTCCGGTTTAATGAAGCATGGCATCTCAAAGTGCACAAGCAATCCTACAAATTAAGTGGAGCTCAATATGCAACGAGTTGCATATTGAAGAAAACACCACATGACTTACTTATTTCTCTCTCGTTTATGTACCCAACAAAATTAAATGTTGATTAACGTGGCAAGAGGGTGAAGCATAATAAAACTACCTAACTAGGCAAGTTTAAATGAGGCCGGAACAACAAACAACATGTCCGGAAACTCCTCATGTGCATATTTTAGGTTTTGGTACTGTTCTGCCTGAAACCATATTATATAGTTGTTAAACATGCAAAGCAATGTCACCATGCTAAACTAGGCAAAATTCTACCCCATTTACATATAAAGATTAATTAAATCCGAGCTACGGTTAATTAGTTATGAATTAAATCATTTTAGCATGTTATTTAAGCAAATTAAAGCAAACATCATTTTAAACATGTCAAACATGATTGAAAGTGGCATATTATTAATCTACACATTATCCTAAGCATTTTTCATATATAAAGTTTTTACAAAAGATGCACGGTTGGAGAGTTATTATATGATGAACATGAGGGACCTAGCTGTAAATATGCAATGCACTGGTTAATTAGGAAATTCTCTGAAAGAAAATGTTGACGCTCAAAAGTGGCACGATCATAAAGCAGCATGCCGGGACGAAATCCTTGCGGGGTAAAATCTTGCCGGTGTGAAAGCTTGCCGATGTGAAGGCTTGCCGGCGTGGAAAGCTTGCCGGAACAGAAAGATCGCCTGTGTGGAAGCTTACCGGTGTGAAATCTTGCCGGGGGAGAAACCTTGTCAGGGAGGAACCCTTGCCGGAGTGAAACCTTGCCGGTGTGAAAGCTTGCCGGGTAGAAACATTGCCGGTGTGGAAAGCTTACTCGGATGGAAAACTTGCCGGGTTGGAGGCTGTGATAGTCAATCGGACGAGAAGTTGAAGATGGCCTCAAATGGAGAAGTGATCTACATGGAAGAGTTCCGTATTATTGATATGAACATCATTAAAGTTTGGGTCATCACTGAGGGAGTCCTGGATTAGGGGGTGTTCGGGTAGCCGGACTATACCTTCAGCCGGACTCCTGGACTATGAAGATACAGGATTGAAGACTTCGTCCCGTGTCCGGATGGGACTTTCCTTGGCGTGGAAGGCAAGTTTGGCGATGCGGATATTCAAGATCTCCTACCATTGTAACTGACTCTATGTAACCCTAACCCTATCCGGTGTCTATATAAACCGAAGGGTTGTAGTCCATAGGCAATCAACTCCATATACAACAATCATACCATAGGCTAGCTTCTAGGGTTTAGCCTCCTTGATCTCATGGTAGATCTACTCTTGTACTACCCATATCATCAATATTAATCAGGTAGGACATAGGGTTTTACCTCCATCAAGAGGGCTTGAACCTGGGTAAAACATCGTGTTCCCTGCCTCCTGTTACCATCCGGCCTAGACGCACAGTTCGGGACCCCCTACCCGAGATCCGCCGGTTTTGACACCGACATTGGTGCTTTCATTGAGGGTTCCTCTATGCCATCACAATCAGGAAGGATGCCTCCTCCCATCTTTAAAGACGGCGCCGTTGCAAAGGGAGCCTTGGCCGTCGGCCAAACCCTCCGGCTAGGTGGTTTCCTCATGACCGCCTGTTCGGCTGTTGCGCCGACGGTGACCTCTCGGGTCATCAAAAGCAACCTACACTTCAGCTCGGAGCTCGTCGAGCAGCTAGATCCAATGGAGCTCTTTTCCGTAAACAAGCTCTTGGATCGCATTGCCGCCTTGGGGGTCGCTACGGATTACGACCAGGTTGGGCTTAAACCTGATCAAAGAGAAATTAACTCTCCCCAAGTCACCCACCACGTTGCCGTGGTAGAGACGCTGTGCGCCGACCCTTCATCTATTTTAAGGACTAGCTACGTCCTAATTCCCAACCCCTCCAAGCCGGATACCCGCGGAGGGGGAGATATAAATCAAGGCCTGAGCATAGGATCAGGCAACGGGCCAGATTCACTGGACAACATCCAAGAATCCGAACTTCAGAGTTCGGAAACTCTTCGGCCTCCGAATCTTGGATTGAGTGAGGTTTCAGATTCAACGACACCCGCCCACCCAATCATAAGTGATCTCTCCCAAATCAGGCAGAGGCCCGAGGAAATAGTACATCATTACTGGGCCAGATTCCTCCTGGTTATGAACAGGATAAAGGATTGCCGTGAGGAAGACGCAATCTCAATTTTTTGCGGTAATTGCACGGACAAGGGAATCCTTAACACCATAAGTCGTCGTGATATCACATGCTTCGCTGACTTGGCGTCCATAGTACAAAAATACGGTGCGATGGAAAGCGCCTGGAAAACCGAAATAAATTTTTGGGATAATCCGGCCTTGAATAGTAATCCCGTCCGAACTAAGAGGGTGCATCATCACAGGACACCCGGGATAAATACCAAAAAGCCAAAACCCTCTACAGGGCATGGAACCGTACTGGAAAGATGGCTTGATGGACCCTGTAGAATTCACAGTACAGAGGACGCCACACCAGCTCACAGCCTTAGATCATGTTGGATACTCCGGCAGGTGGCCAAAATCGGCGAGGACCTCTTAATTCCGGAGGCCGTAGAAAGCCAGCCCAAGGACACCAGTACCGTTCTCACAGTCTTCGAGACTTTCGCATCAAACAATGTGCGAAAAAGAACACTCCACAGCCTCGCCGAAGTCTATCAAGTTGCAACAATAAATCCATGGAGCGACACTGCCATTATGTTCAACGCAAGTGATGAACCTAGATTCCGAACAGCCCGAGCACCAGCCGCATTGGTCCTCAGTCCCATAGTGGGCGGCTTTTGCCTCACCAAGGTGCTCATGGATGGAGGCAGCAGACTTAACCTCATTTATGAGGAAACCCTTCAAAAAATGGAAATAGACTGGAACTGCGTCGAGCGAAGCAGCACAACCTTTAGAGGAATAATCCCCAGTCGGGAAGTGCGCTGCACAGGAAAAATCACACTAGATGTGGTGTTCGGCACGCCGGATAATTACAGGTCCGAAGAAGTCATGTTTCAGGTGGCCCCGTTTAAGAGCGGATATCACGCTTTACTAGGGCGGGAAGCATTCACAATCTTCCAAGCAATACCCCATTACGGGTACATGAAGCTTAAGATGCCCGGGCCGAATGGAATTATCACTCTAGCTAGTGATCCAGACATAGCACTCCACGCCGAAAACAAGACGGCCGCATTAGCCCTTGAGGCGCTATCCGAAGCCTTAGCGGCCGAGGAACTGACTGCGCTGCGCTCCACGGTTAACAGGGATGATGTGATACTCGATAAGAGATCCAAATCCACATCCTTCAAGCCAGCCAACGAAATAGTCAAATTCCAGGTCCATCCAATGGACCCCAATAAAACAGCTTCAATCGGGGCACAACTGAACCCTGATGCAGACGCCGCACTACGAGAGTTCCTACGAGAGAACTGGGACATCTTCGCCTGGCACCCTTCAGACATGCCAGGGATCCCACGCAGGCTGGCCGAACACAGCTTAAATATCCTAAAAGGATTTAAACCTGTCAAACAAGCCCTTCGGCGTTTTTCCGAACCCAAGAGACAGGCTATGGGAGAGGAGCTAGCCACGCTATTGGAGGCCGGATTCATCAGAGACATAAAACATCCGAACTGGCTAGCAAACCTGGTGATGGTACCAAAGAAGGACAAATCCTGGCGCCTGTGTGTCGACTTTAAAGACCTTAACAAGGCTTGCCCAAAGGATCCCTTCCCCCTCCCCGCATCGATCAAATTATCGATGCCACCGCAGGACACGATTTGTTGTGTTTCCTCGACACATACTCCGGTTACCATCAAATCAAGATGCCAGAATCAGACCAAGCTTCAACAGCATTCATCACACCATACGGCCCATTCTGCTTCTACACAATGCCCTTCGGGCTGAAAAACGCCGGCGCAACATATTAGCGCATGATCCAGACATGTCTGGCAAACCAGATCGGCAAAACAGTGGAGGCGTATGTGGATGATGTGGTCGTCAAATCAAGACATGTTGAATCCCTAGTAAACGACTTGAGGCTTACATTCGATAACCTCCGACAATATGACATCAAGCTCAACCCAGAAAAATGCGTCTTCGGCGTTCCAGCCGGAAAGCTCTTGGGCTTCATTGTATCCGGTAGAGGAATTGAAGCAAACCCAGCCAAGATCCGAGCTTTGTCACAATTGGATGTCCCAAAGGACCTTAAACAAATACAAAAATTAACCGGGTGCATGGCGGCTTTAAGCCGCTTCATCTCCCGCTTGGGAGAAAAGGCACTACCCCTTTATCGCCTCCTTCGGCGCACCGAACACTTCGAGTGGACGGATGCCGCCACGGCCGGACTTGATGAAATAAAAGCCATATTGGCAAATAACCCAGTCCTGGCCGCGCCAATCACTGGCGAACCAATGTTATTGTACATTGCAGCAACACACCAAGTTGTCAGCGCAGTGCTCGTTGTCGAGCAGGAAACGGACGGACACAAATTCCCCCTTCAAAGGCCGGTCTACTACGTGTCCACTGTCCTCACTCCATGCAAATCACGGTACCCGCATTATCAAAAGATTGCATACGCGGTATTCATGGCATCCCGGAAGCTACGACACTACTTTCAAGAGTGTTTCATAACAGTAGCCTCGGAAGTGCCACTAAACGATATTATCAACAACCGCGATGCAACGGGCCGGATTGCAAAATGGGCCATCGAGCTTCTCCTGTTCGATATAACCTATAAGCCACGGCGAGCTATTAAATCGCAAGTTTTGGCTGACTTCATCGCAGAATGGACGGAGGCCGAGCTCCCTAAAGAGTACGGCACATATTCAAATTGGATTATGCATTTCGACGGCTCCAAAATGTTGGCCGGACTAGGGGTCGGCATCGTCCTGACGTCCCCCACAGGAGACACATTCCAATATGTGCTCCAAATCATGTACACGGATTCCAACAATGCAGCCGAATATGAGGCCCTCCTACATGGCCTCCGGATGGCAGTATCCATGGGTATCCAGCGCCTAGAGGTATGCAGGGATTCAAACCTCTCGATATCCCAAATAAATGGAGACTTCGACGCCAAGGACCCCAAAATGGCAGCTTACCGCGACGCCGTCCTAAAAATGTCAGCTCAGTTCGAAGGGCTGGAGTTTCACCATATAGCCCGAGAAAACAATCAAGCGGCGGACGTCCTAGCACGCATCGGAGCAAAACGCGATGCAGCCCCCCCAACGTCTTTTTGGAAAGATTGTTCAAGCCATCCGTAGCATGGGAGGGGGAACGCGCAAATAACAGCCCGAACCCAGCCGCACCACTCGACGCCGAACAAACTGACACAATTGGAGGCTCTGCCAACGAAATTACACCTTCAGCCCACGTAATAATGGCGGTTATCGCCCCGTGGACAGAACCATTCCTAGCCTACCTTACTAGGCAGGAACTCCCGGAGGACCAAAACGAGGCCCGCTGCATAGTGCAGCGATCTAAGGCCTACAGAGTCCATGAGGGAGAACTTTATAAGAAAAGCACTACCGGAGTCCTTCAAAGGTGCATCTTCAAAGAGGAAGGGCGGAACCTCCTGGCTGAAATTCATGCCGGACTCGGTGGTCACCACGCCGCTGCTCGGTCCCTCGTTAGCAAGGCTTTCCGTACAGGCTTTTACTGGCCGACGGCCCGAGCAGACGCCCAGGACCTAGTCCAACGATGCGCTGGTTTCCAACTTTTTGCCAACCAAAGCCATATGCCACCCACCGCACTCCAAACTATACCCATCACCTAACCTTTTGCGGTCTGGGGGCTTGACATGGTCGGACCCCTTAAAGGTGGAACCCATAGGAAAAAATACTTACTGGTCATGGTGGATAAGTTCACCAAATGGATAGAAGCCAAGCCTGTTAAAACGGCCGAATCCGGACCTGTGATAGACTTCATATCCGGGGTTGTACACCATTATGGCGTCCCCCCACAGCATCATAACCGACAACGGTACAAATTTTACCGCCGACGAGGTAAAACTCTGGTGCAAAAAACATGGGCATCAAGCTCGATTATGCTTCCGTCTATCACCCACAAACCAACGGCTAGGTCGAACGTGCAAATGGTCTTATCATGAGCGGCATCAAACCCAGACTGGTGCGGTCCCTCAAGGAATCTAACACGCACTGGGTAGAGGAGCTCGACTCCGTGCTATTGGGGCTGCGGACCACGCCAAATCGCACCACCGGGTACACACCATTTTTTATGGTGTACGGCGCAGAAGCAGTTCTGCCTGCGACATAATTCATGACTCACCTAGAGTGCGCATGTACGAAGAAAGAGAAGCCGAGCTCGATCGGCAGGACAACTTGGACGCCTTGGAGGAGGAGCGCGATGTGGCAAAAGCCCGTTCCATATTTTATCAATAGCAGACCCGAAGATATCAAAGCAGAGAAGTACGAGCCAAAAATTACAATGTTGGCGAACTAGTTCTACGCCTGCCGGATAAGAAAAAGGACAAACTCAAGCCCAAGTGGGAAGGTCCATTCATAATCGACCAAGTCCTGACTGGTGGGGCGTACCGCCTGCGAGATGCGTCGAACAACCGACTCGAGCCGAACCCGTGGAACGCCACCCGTCTCCGAAGATTCTATGCCTAGCGCTGGACTCTGTGTTCGTCTCCTTCCTCTGTCCATCCCTTTTTGTATTTTTCTGTCTTACATTTCTCTCCTTCCCATTTTTTTTCTTTCATAGCCCTTAAAGGCTCATCTAGTGACGCGCCACTCGCGCTCATTAAACCTGGGGGCTTCTTTAACAGAAGCTTATTTATACGGGCTTCATGCCCAACACATGCGTCAAACTTCCGCATGTACCTTTTTTCTTCACCATTATATGCATCGATATGACTTAAGTTTTGGCCAAGCTAGGTTGCCTGGCTCCTGTGCTTACCCCTACATTCCCGATTGTTCGGCTAGGCGGTAAAGGGAGCACCTCTGTGATTGTTACTGACGGGTCAGCCAGATGTGTACCTCAGACTGGGTGAAGCCGAAAGCTAGCGTTCTTAAGGGAATATTCGGTCGGTGAAATAAAAGAAGATCTTTTTTACTCATTTTATGCGCCCCCAGATGCCTTTTTTTTCTGCGTCTCTTCACGCAGTCCGGACATGCACCTTAGGGCATGCCTCCCAGTGAAAGGAACCCTTAACGGAACTATTCTCTCTGGAAGATGTTTCTTACTAACCATGTAATATAACATAACTAGTTGGGCACTTGTCTAATAAAGCACTAATGACCCCTACGCCTAGTCTCCACGCATACCCCGGTTCTTATATAACCGCTAGGGTATTCGGACACACTCCGGACCGTCAGGTCCCGAGGTTGAAGCGAAAAGGTCGGCAACGACAAACGATCTACAATCCGGCTAGAAGGCATTACACATGTCAATTCAAAATTACACAGTCATTCTGACTGATTGTATTCCTCTTCTATACCATCTAACAGGCTGTCTAATTTACAGTCCTGCTGGGAATACTTCGCGGCCAACTCTACTTGGCCGTATACTAAGCTTACAGGGATCTCCTTCCCGTCAGACCCCACTGGTCCAACCTCGGCCATGTGGTTTGGGTCAGACTTCGTAAAACGGGTCTTCACCATGGCCCAGGCCTCCCTAGTGCCTTTTCGGCAGGCCGATATCTTCCACAACCGGAAGCGCCGCCGAGCTCCCTTCAGCTTCTCCGCAAGCTCTCCAAGGTCCTCGGGCACGGAGTGGGCAGGCCATAAGGCTTGGGCAATATCCCGCATCGCCTGCCGAATTCGCTCGTGCAGTTGCAAGAGTTCGGGAAGAAGGTCACCCGTAGAACCGGGCATCTCCTCTGCAGGACGACCTGTGAGCATACCTACAGACATTACTCTGTTAGTCGACTTCCTCGCCGAACTCTTTTTTCAAAGTTCGTTCAAGCACTTACTAAAAATGCCGCGTCGAAGCCGCTGATTCTCCTTCATGGAGTCCGACAGCTGGCCACGAACATCTTTAAGTTCGACGTCCAGCTTGGTGTTGGCATCCTGAAGATCATTCTTCTCTCACCTCACCTTTGTCAACATACTCTCACCGGCCTTTAGCCGGCGTAAGAGTTGTTGCTTATCCGGATCGAGTCCGGCACCATCTGCAATATGATTTGTCAGATTTGCACCCACACCGCACAATACTAATCTTTCGAAGTGTATCTTACCTAAGGGGGTCTCTTTGGGCTCCCCTGCTGCGGCTAGTGCGGCCTCTAGTTGGGCCTTGCACTTTTCCAGCTCCTGGGACAGTACGGTATTCTTCTCTATAAGAAGCTGCATATTAAATGATCCTTAAATCAGTTGCTCTAACTGCTTCAAGTCTCGGGGGCTACTGGCATATATATATATATATATATATATATATATATATATATATATATATATATATATATATATATATATATATATATATATATATATATATATATATTTAACCAAAATTTTCTTACCCGTATGTCTTTTACATACTGCATCGTGGCTCTGGCTAAACCATTTTGAGCGGCACGGAGGTATGCATCTCCCGAATTAAAGGCATTTAAAGCCTCTTGGGAGAAACAAGCATCGCGTAGAATTGTTCGGCGACGCCTGTGGTTCATGGCACTCTCCACTTCAAAATTCGTGGCAGACAGCCTGTCCGCATCCTCTGTCGGAGGAGCGTCCGGTGCGCGCCTTGTGCTCGCCTCCGCTTCCTGGCCAGACATTGGAGCCTGGCTGGTGGAGGCGCGATTGGCAACCTCTCCGGATGTAGTCCGGCGAGGTCTCTTCGTTCTGAAGATAGCACGAACGTTAATATGCCCTGACAGAATAACTCCAGGGAAACAGAGGGTGCGCTATACCTTTGCATCGACATCTCAGTCCGGACTTCATTCCTTTTTGCCCCACGGGGCCCTGCGGCCCCTCGCTGGCTAGCCGCCGTAGGTTCGGCCTCCTGCCTCGGAAATCTCCCCTGCAAAACATGGCCGTCGTCAGAAACACCGGGCTACGTGAGGGTGGAATCTCTTTCAAGGGAATAAGACCCCGGTTTCTGTCACCTGGGAGGCCGGGATTAACCTCGGGTAATCCGCCGTAATGGCTACCAAGGTATTGTCCTTGCTTAGCTGATGGAACACCCCGTCGATAAGCTCCACCGATATGTCCGGATCCTCTTCGGAGTCTGGATTGAGGGACCGTTCTAGGTCCTCAGGCTGTGCAGGGCGGCTGCTTATATCCTTTACCTCCTGTCGCAGTTCCTGCATTGAAGTCGTTAGACTACCTGTCTAACCATGGGAGTATAAAACAAACGGGCAAGCGCAATTGTTCACTTACCCAACTTGGAGGATCGTACATACTGAATCCGGCCCGCAGGTTGATGCGGAGGAATTTCTCCTTTGCTCCCTTGTACAAAGAGGATAAGATCTTTACTAAGGCGGCGGCTGAGGCCGGCCCCTTACAACCGTAACGTGTGGCGTCATCCTCTCTGTTGAAATACCACATGGGGTGGCCTCTATATTGAAGCGGCTGCACCCCCCGCATAATGCATGCGGCCATGACTCCAATCATGGTTAGTCCGGAATGAGCCAACAGTCTTATCCGGCCCATCAGGTAAAGGACGTCTCTGTCGCTTTCTCTCTGAGAGCTCCACGGATGCCAGCTCAAGTGTTTCTTCAATGGAGCACTGTTGAACTCAGGGAGACCGACCCGGATAGGGTCCGGTAGCGGGACGTCATCTATATGAAACCATTCCGAAGGCCAGTCCTCTGACGCCTTCTTTGGGGTTCCGGATAGGTATCCGGTCCCGGCGATGCGCCATACTTCGGCTCCGCCCACTTTGTATATAGACCCCTCTTGAGAACGGGGCACCAGGTAGAATAACCTCTTCCACAGCGCGAAATAAGCCTCAACGCCTAAAAATAGCTCGCAAAGGGTGACGAAACCCGCAATATGCAATACGGAGGCGGGCGTGAGATTGTGCAGCTGGAGGACGTAGAACTCCAGAAGCCCGCGGAGAAATGGATGAATTGGAAATCCCAGTCCCCTTATTAGATACGGGACAAGGCACACCCGCTCTCCTTTAGAAGGATTGGGGGTGCTCTCCGCTTGTTTTCCGCCATTGTAGGTGGCGAGACCGGCTCGGACCGGGACCATGTATGCCTGAGGGACAAATCCCTTGGCCTGAAGCGACACTAACTCACTATGCGGGATGGTGCAACTCTCCCAGTCCTCAGGTTTGGGACCGGAGGGGCGAGGGGAGGAGCTGTGACGGCTGGTCATGTTGGAATGGACCTTTCTGGAAGCGCTCTGATGATAACTCGCGGAAAGGAGAAGATGTGGTTTGGACCTAAATCCCCATCCCGTTAAATAGGAGGCTCGTTTATACGGCTAGGGTGTGGATGTAAAAATGCCCCGTCTTTTCGCATTCGTTTGACACGTGGAAGACGGCCATTATTGGGCATGGAAGCCGAGGAGCACTACATTACGAAAATCGGACATTATTCCTACAGGTACACAAGATTTGGAGAAGAACCCGCCTTGCAATGCCGAACAATCTGCGCGCCAGACTCATCATCATTGAAGCCTGGTTCGGGGGCTATTGAGGGAGTCCTGGATTAGGGGGTGTTCGGGTAGCCGGACTACACCTTCAGCCGGACTCCTGGACTATGAAGATACAAGATTGAAGACTTCGTCCCGTGTCCGGATGGGACTTTCCTTGGCATGGAAGGCAAGTTTGGCGATGCGGATATTCAAGATCTCCTACCATTGTAACCGACTCTATGTAACCCTAACCCTATCCGTGTCTATATAAACCGGAGGGTTGTAGTCCGTAGGCAATCAACTCCATATACAACAATCATACCGTAGGCTAGCTTCTAGGGTTTAGCCTCCTTGATCTCGTGGTAGATCTACTCTTGTACTACCCATATCATCAATATTAATCAAGCAGGACGTAGGGTTTTACCTCCATTAAGAGGACCCGAACCTGGGTAAAACATCGTGTTCGCTGCCTCCTGTTACCATCCGGCCTAGACGCATAGTTCGGAACCCCCTACCCGAGATCCGCCGGTTTTGACACCGACAATCACCGTCCGATTTCATCTCGAAGGCCGAAACTATGCTCAAAGTACTAGGATCTTATATTCAGAGTACAGTTTGGCCGATTATGCCCCCAAGACGACCTTAAATGGAAAAATGATCTTAACAGGTTGTCTTTGTCTCGTCGAAATGATCGATTTTTATATAAAAATTGTCCAAATCCGAGTTCATATGCAAAAGTTAGAGCAATCGGAGTGCAGCCCTGTCACGAGGCGAGATGTGGCGCGCCCCACCAGACAAATGTCTAATGGGTAAGGCGAGGGAATAGCCGGTTTTGCGCGACCGATTTAACCCTCAATATTACCTCTGATCAAAAAACCTTCAACATGAAAGTTGTTCGCCTCGTCGAAACGGTCAAGATTGCTTTTGGGCTCGTTTTCATCCGAGATCGTTTACCACCACAAAAAAGACCCGCGAGGTACAGCCAGTTTAAACTGAACAGTTTCGGAAAGTTCGGATAAAACCAATCCGAATTTGACTAGGGTTTTGGACGTGAATCCAAGCTTTTTCCTTGTACGGGAAGTCCAGCCGCCTCTTATATATCTAAGGGGTGACGGCCGATTGAACAACACCAATCGAACCAATCTATCAATTACACTTGTGTGTTCATCTACTTTTATCCCTTACCCTTGTATCTTTCTTTCTCGTTCTTCGTTCGTTCTTCGCGTTGGAGGGCAGCGATCCACGAGGCTCTAGGGGCGAGCGAATCGACCTAGGGCAGCCCATAGCCGCCGCAATCCCTAACGGGGTCCCTCCCGGGTGCGCGAGGTTTCGGGTCTGCAAAAGCGCCCGCCGACTGTCCTGCGTATCGCGCTGTCGGTCGGGTCTCCTTCGACGTGAGCTGCGGTGCATCACCCCCGGCGTCGTGGGTACACGGGACGTGTTCGTGTGTCAACAGACTTTTTGGCGACTCCGCTGGGGACGAAGCTTTGAACGGTCTCCAGCCCGTTCTTGCTACGAAGAGATCTTCATCATGTTGCTGCAATCTACAAAGGTAATATGAATACCCAATTCCCCTTTGTAGATGCAAATAATCCATACGTTGTTGCTAGATCACCTAATGAGCATAATGTATCGGCTAGCCCTAGTTTTATCAATCATGCATGTAATTATGCGCAAGGGCCGATGCAAAACAATCTTCATGCTTCAAATTCTTTCAATTTTAGCAACGTACAACATATGTATCCAAACCCATGCATCGGCAACCCCACAAATCCATATGCCGATGAACAACATGATGGGTTTGGCTAAGCAATTTGAAACACCGCATGTTAAAATTTCCAATAGCATACAAGAAAGTGTTTCACCTTTTTATTCATCGGCAACTAATTTGCAATATGTGAATCCAACATTGCCGATGGATGGGAGAATTGGCCATGCTACTACTAGCTATTCGGCCAGTTACTCTCAACCATCATATGCTACACCTCATGTTAGTAATTTTTCGGCACCATACACAAATGTAGATGCTCATAATTCGGCTTCACACCTTTCTGATCATAGCCGAATAAATGTAAATTTTATGGGAGCGGTTGTGCCAAATATTGTAGAAGATGAGGTAGTAGTGGCTGCATTGAAGAGTTTAGCCCAAAATAAGAGGATTAGTGCTCTTTGCTTTGAACAACATGAAAAGGGGCTATTTCCTGATTATGCCGCAATAAAAGCTAGAGTTTTGCAAGAAGATGAATCTTTACCAATTGATAAAATTGGCGAGCAAAAATATGGTTTTACAACAATGCATATGCCTTCACCTAGTACTACATCATATTATACACCCCCACTATTTTAAAATTTCGGCAACAACCATGTGTCATTGCTGAAAGAATCTAAAAGCATTGGGGGGCAATCGTATCCGGAGTGGGCTGAAATTGAGAAAAAGCTTAAAGCCAACTTTGCCGCTCGCCGTCAGAAATAAATAGAAAAAGAATTGGCTCAGATAAAAGAAGGTTTGCCAATTGGTATTATCAATGAAAAGAAGGATGATTTGGAACTTGAAAGTGCTTCGGTTGAAAAAGCTGAATCAAGTAGCATATATTCCGAATCCATCGAATGCAAAGAGGCAAGCATTATTGAGAAAGGGCATGGCAAGCATAGCAAAACAACCGTGCTTGATTTTTCTGAAGTTAATGGAACCTACTTCCTTCCCTATGAGTTCCGTGCCGTAGAAATTGACAAGCCTAAAGGACAAGAGCAGGTAGCCAAACAAAGTTCGGCTGATAAGGATCTTCAAGGTAATGATTCACGGAATAAAGAAAAAGATGATGAAGAGGCGTTGGGGAGCCACCCAAAGATGAAGCAAGATATTGTTCAAGCCACACCACTATCATGATCTCCCAACATATTTGAAGAGGTATGTTTAGCAAATAATTTACCTATTTTTAGATTTGGTCTAAACTTTATTGTTGATGCATCCATCAGAAAAATCCTCTTAAGTAATTTTGAAAGACCAATGAAGAAGGGTAATTTACTTGTTAGCAATAAAATTGTTATGGAACATATCGGTCAACCCATTGCGCCATTTATAAAGACCGATAGTGACTTATTATTACAGCCAAAGCTTTCCCCGTTGCTTTATCTAAAGTTCATATCTATTTGGGTAGCTTTGCTTATTTCATACTTGGCTTGCACTTGGTCTCAATTGAGACATGTATGTTCTAACTATTTTCGTTTTAGAAATTTCAAGCCAAGGTTAAATTCTATTGAGAAAACCGATGCTAGTATAATATCTTACCCAAAGACATCGGAAATAGAGTGCAAAACACAATGCATAGCCGAATGGTGTGGTGCAAAATCTGAACCATTCGTTTGCTTAATTCCGAAGCCGTTCTCACAGCAAGATCGGCTAGAAAATAAAAGTTTTACCTTTAATTCAAACATGTGTGATCAAATCTTTGATTTGTTGTTGAGGAATAATTATATTAGAACTCTTGATCACCATGTTGAGCCATCTGTCTAGGGATGAATGTATTGTAAGTTGCATGATTCGTCCAAGCATAATTTTGAGGATTGTAACATGTTTCGTCAAATAGTTAAATCAGCCATTGATAAAGGACGATTAAAATTTGTTGAGACACCAAGAGATGACCAGTCTATTCCGATTGGTCCCGATGGTAGAAAGTTTTTGCATCGGCTGCTTCAAGCCGATCCATTTGAAGAGAAGGTAAAAACTGCAGGTGATGGGATCAAGCTTTCAAGTAAAGAAGTTGTCAAAGAGCATAATGAACATAATGTTGAGGGCAAGAATTCCATTGAAGCTACAATGGAGACGCCAAGGACTGGGGGGCAGCAATCAAATCCAACGATCGATGAAAGCAAACCAAAAGAAAACAAAGGCCAAAATAAGCGCAAGTGTAAAAGATCAAAAATCACCTTCGCTGAACTATTGGAGAAATATCAAAAGAAGAGTGAAGAGAAGAATGCTTATCGGCCTAATCATGCAAAGAAACCAAGATCACCCCCAAGGCGCAAATATGAGGATTGGTATTGGCAAAGTGAGAGTTTCAATGCAACATATTCATATCCTTATTTTGGGCCGCCAATGCCAATGTCGTGGATGCCTCCCTATGCTCATGTAGATCCATATTCATCATGGGACAGGTATGATACAAGGGCACATTCACCATCTTATTTTAGACCATCTCACCAATATTATGCAGCTCCGAGAAGATCAACATTTGTACAGTCACATGTTAAAGACCGTTTCAATTATAAGGAATCGGTCCAGACACCATGGATGAAAAAAGAGGTGGTCAAGCAAGTCTACCGCGTGAAAAGAGATGGTCGTAAGTGTGCTACTTCAGATTTGATCTCAAATAATAAAGAGCCAATTAAAGTGTTGACATTGGCTACAAAAGGCAATGAGACGAAGCAACCAATTATTGAGAGTCAAAGTGCAAAATCTGAAGAAAAGAAGTTG
Organism: Triticum dicoccoides; assembly: GCF_002162155.2. Lineage (NCBI taxonomy): Eukaryota > Viridiplantae > Streptophyta > Magnoliopsida > Poales > Poaceae > Triticum > Triticum dicoccoides. The sequence continues at coordinate 494,744,827 of NC_041382.1, forward strand.
AGAGTGCACAAGGCCAAAAAGGAATTGCCATTGGTCAAAACAGAATCACATCCGAGATGCCCACTCGGCTTATCGTATTGGCAAAAGAGGGAATTACACAAACTTAGTGCACAAGAACTTGAAGAAAGGAACATGGCGTGGGTTCCCAAAGGAAGTCCTGAAAAAAAGAATTATGTGCAAGCCTCCATTACAAGAAGTGCGGCAAAAGTGAAGAAGGAAAAGAGTAAAAACTATGAAGGACCAAGCCGAAGGTTTCAACATCTTTGGTCTACACATTATCCATATTCTTCAACTATGCCATTAACGCATATGCCATGGAATTCGTCATCAGGTATGATTAGTAACCCTCAATGGGCTTATTTTAATCCATGGATGCAATATAATTTCTTACGTCATGAAAGGGTATTACCAAGACACTATACATTTGATTAGCTACAAGTTTGTTGCCGATCCAAAGGGCCGAAATACTTGATTTGTCATTTCATTTGTTTATTTCGGCTATATGTGCTTTGAATGAAGTTTACATGGTAATGGCCAATATTTATCTATCGTCCTAAGAGTATGTCAATGCATGGCCGGTGTAGTATTCTAACATCGTCCTTAGTTTGATTGGAGAGCGAGACAAGGTACGTGCTCATGAAAATTTATATGTATGCCTATATTATGATTGAATGGAGTTGAGACATCATGACCGATGTCATTGAATATATGCTGCATAGACCAATTCATAGCTGCAGAATTGGTTGGTGGGCTTATACTTTGTTTGGATATGATTTGGCTTATGCATCTTTGAGATCTATAAGAGGCCAAATCATAGTTGATTTTGTTACCGAACATCGGATTAATGTCATGCATAATATTAATATTAGCTGTGTCTCTCTAGTATTATGGAGATTATGTTTTCATGGTTCAATTCATAGCAATGGCCAAAGTGTTGGTGTTTTTTATATATTTCTTTATGGTATTATTTTTTGAAGCCTCATGCCGCTTAGAATATTTTTATGCACGATTAATCAAGGCCGAATATACATTGTTATTCGGATTGACTCTTTTACTTGCTATAGGTGCTATACATATTGAGGCTTTTGGTGATTCGTTATGAGTAGTGCAACAAATATCCAAGGGTTATCAATGTGTTTTGATGAATCGCTTATAGTTTATCTTGGGGTATGTCTAGATGAAGAATTTACCTTGGGTTGCATTAAAATTGTTCATATATTTAGACATGACAATTGGAGAGAGTTGGCATAGCAAGCATCTGGCTACCATGTCCATCATGTTGTATTGCATTTCTCTCAATAGCCGATGCTTAGTCTCGTCAACATAGGTAAGGCCAAACCGAAGTCCACAGCTTCGGCCACTAATGAAATTTTTATGCAGGCGAAAGTAAGGATTGGAGAAAGTTTATTGTTGATTGTCTACAAAATCCTAGCAAAAGGGTGAACACTATGGTTTGGAGGATGACATTGAGATACATATCTATGGAATTTTATCACCGGATTGTTAATGAAGTTGAGAAGGTTTTACCCAAGTTTGCATCAGAAAGTTCACACAAGACATGGCCGATATAAACTTATCGTTCTAAGAACATATAAATGGCCGATGGAGTGTTGACATCGTCCTTAGAACAAACTTGGTACAAGTATTTTTCGGCACGCTAGCTTTACTGAAAAACAGGGGGGCATGTGTTGACGCTCAAAAGTGGCACGATCATAAAGCAGCATGCCGGGACGAAAGCCTTGCCGAGGTAAAATCTTGCCGGTGTGAAAGCTTGCCGATGTGAAGGCTTGCCGGCGTGGAAAGCTTGCCGGCACAGAAAGATCGCCGGTGTGGAAGCTTGCCGGTGTGAAATCTTGCCGGGGGAGAAACCTTGTCAGGGAGGAACCCTTGCCGGAGTACAAACCTTGCCGGAGTGAAACCTTGCCGGTGTGAAAGCTTGTCGGGTAGAAACATTGCCGGTGTGGAAAGCTTACTCGGATGGAAAACTTGCCGGGTTGGAGGCTGTGATAGTCAATCGGACGAGAAGTTGAAGATGGCCTCAAATGGAGAAGTGATCTACATGGAAGAGTTCCGTATTATTGATATGAACATCATTAAAGTTTGGGTCATCACCGTCCGATTTCATCTCGAAGACCGAAACTATGCTCAAAATACTAAGATCTTATATTCAGAGTACAGTTTGGCCGATTATGCCCGCAAGACGACCTTAAATGGAAAAATGATCTACACGGGTTATCTTCGTCTCGTCGAAACGATCGATTTTGATATAAAAATTGTCCAAATCCGAGTTCGTATGCAAAAGTTAGAGCAATCGGAGTGCAGCCCTGTCACGAGGCGAGATGTGGCGCGCCCCACCAGACACATGTCTGATGGGTAGCGCGAGGGAATAGCCGGTTTTGCGCGACCGATTTAACCCTCAAGATGACCTCTGATCAAAAAACCTTCAACATGAAAGTTGTTCGTCTCGTTGAAACAGTCAAGATTTCTTTCGGGCTCGTTTTCATCCGAGATTGTTTACCACCACAAAAAAGACCCGCAAGGTGCAGCCAATTTAAACCGAACAGTTTCGGAAAGTTCGGATAAAACCAATCCGAATTTGACTAGGGTTTTGGACGTGAATCCAAGACTTTTCCTTGCATGGGAAGTCCAGCCGCCTCTTATATATCCAAGGGGTGACGGCTGATTGAACAATACCAATCGAACCAATCTATCAATTACACTTTTGTGTTCACCTACTTTTATCCCTTACCCTTGTATCTTTCTTTCTCGTTCTTCGTTCGTTCTTCGCGTTGGAGGGCAGCGATCCACGAGGCTCTAGGGGTGAGCGAATCGACCTAGGGCAGCCCATAGCCACCGCAATCCCTGATGGGGTCCCTCCCGGGTGCGCGGGGTTTTGGGTCTGCAAAAGCGCCCGCCGACTGTCCTGCGTATCACGCTGTCGGTCGGGTCTCCTTCGACGTGAGATGCGGTGCATCACCCCCGGCGTCGAGGGTACACGGGACGTGTTCATGTGTCAACAGAAAAAAAAGAAGCAGGCCGAATCTGGGACAAGCCCAACAGCGCACAAAAGGCTGGAGGGGTCTGCTCACATCGGTTTAGGGAGCTAGGCCATGGCGTCTTGGTGTTGGGCCGGCCTTGGCGCTGGTTGGATCGAACGAGGGACGGGCGCAGTCAACGCGAGCGGTCATCTCGCTCGACCACCAGCGAAGCAGAGGAAGGCAGAGGCGCGATGCGGGGCAGGGGGCGTGAACTCCGGCTCCTCGATGCGAAGGTCACCGGCGGCGATGGAGCTTGGCGAGGCGGCGACCGGGGCGACTCTGGCGGGTGAGGAAGGCGCGGTCAACGCCCCGTTGTTGTGGCCAGTACGAACGAAACAAGGGCCATGGCTGCCTTGCTCTTTGTTGCCAGCGAGGAAGATGGCCGGCGCGGGCTCCCGGCCATGGGGGAGGTACGGGTCCGAGTGGGAGGCACCGGACCTCGTCGATTTCGTTCTGTTGCAGGGGTGCAGCGACATAGCATGGGGTGGTGGCGAACATGGCGTCAAAACCGGCGGATCTCGAGCAGTGGGTCCCAAACTGTGCATCTAGGCCGGATGGTAACAGGAGGCAGGGAACACGATGTTTTACCCAGGTTCGGGCCCTCTTGATGGAGGTAAAACCCTACGTCCTGCTTGATTAATATTGATGATATGGGTAGTACACGAGTAGATCTACCACGAGATCAAGGAGGCTAAACCCTAGAAGCTAGCCTATGGTATGATTGTTGTATATGGGATTGATTGCCTACGGACTACAACCCTCTGGTTTATATAGACACCGGATAGGGTTAGGGTTACATAGAGTCGGTTACAATGGTAGGAGATCTCAAATATCCGCATCGCCAAGCTTGCTTTCCACGCCAAGGAAAGTCCCATCCAGACACGGGACGAAGTCTTCAATCTTGTATCTTCATAGTCCAGGAGTCCGGCTGAAGGTATAGTCCGGCTGCCCGAACACCCCCTAATCCAGGACTCCCTCAGTAGCCCCTGAACCAGGTTTCAATGACGACGAGTCCGGCGCGCAAATTGTCTTCGGCATTGCAAGGCAGGTTCCTCCTCCAAGTCCTTCATAGAAGATTGTAAACACCAAAAGTAGTGTCCGGCTCTGCAAAATAAGCTTCCACATATTGCCATAGAGAGAATAATATTAACACAAATCAAATCTGCTGACGTATTCCGCAGTGCGTCATCACACTACAGCCAAGTCCTTCACTCGAATCGTTTTCACTTTTTGACCTCAGCGTGTTTTGCGAGGCGGTTTCCTTGGCACGTCTTGTCAAAGCAGAGATCATGTGCCCCCCTTTTACAGGATTCTCATCAATACGGACGTGGGTAACCCAATCGTGCCCGTTAGCATGTTTTCTCGATTAAAGGTGAGTCCCAAACGGTTACGGGAAGGGCTCCTAGTATTCAACCTCTTATAAAGAGACCAGGGCCTTACTCCTTTTCTCCAATCCCAAAACAAGTTCGCCCGTCGCCTCGAGTTCCAACACCCTAGGCTCCAGATTCCGGGCGCCTCAGACCTTCGACAATGTCTGGTTCCGACCTTTAAGGCCGATGGATGCCCTCCTCCGTCACGGAGGAGGACGTGCTAAAGTTGAGAGAGGCTAAGTTCTTGACCGCCGAAATTTCGCACATGTTGCCTGATCAAAGGCAGGCTATCCCCAGTCCCCAGCCCGGTGAGAGTGTAGTGTTCGTGTCTCACTTCCTTCGGGGGTTAGGCTTCCCGATGGACCCCTTTGTGAGGGGACTGCTGTTTTATTACGGGCTAGAATTCCACGACTTAGCTCCGGAGTCCATCCTCCATATCTCCTCGTTTATCAGTGTATGCGAAGCGTTCCTCCGTGTTACCCCTCACTTAGGATTATGGCTCAAGACTTTCAAAGTGGAGCCGAAGATGATCAAGGGACGGCACGCAGAGTGCGGAGGTGCTGTTATAAGCAAAAAATGCTGATGCTCCATGGCCCGAGGGCTCTTTTCAAGAGGAGCTAGGCTTGTGGCAACGAGAGTGGTTTTATATCACCGCTTCCCGGAGCACCAAGTGGGTGGCGCTTCCTGCATTTCGCTCGGGTCCCCCACCACGGCTAGCATCATGGGTTAACAGAGGGTTAGATTGGGGTTTGCCCAAAGACGTGCCCCTGTTATAGGGCCAAATTAAGGATCTCTTGGAAGGAGACCTCAGCTTGGTCAAGGTGACGCAGGTCATGATGATTCGTCGAATATTGCCTGGCAAACGTCGCCCCCTTCGCCCATGGGAGTTTAATCCAGAGGGAGCGCGAGCTCTCCAGAACTTTATGGGCGCAACGCCCGCGGAGATGTATAGACTATTCTTCGGATCACAAGAGATGTGTCCGGATTTAACCGAGGACGCAGGCCTAAGCTGCAATCGCCCGGATACTCAAGTAAGCAACCTTGTGCCCGGACCTTCTATCCGTATAATTGTCATAAACTTGCCCCTAAAAGAGCCGTTCTTTTAAACAGGAGTGGATAGCAAAGGCAAAGCTGATCAGGTGTCCGGCTCCCCTTCCTGAAACCAGGCCGGATCCCGTGCTGGTCAGGATGCTGGAGATAATGCCTTCGGAGGGGGAGGACAAGGAAGCTATGGCCTCCTCGAAGGAGGCTGCTCCGAAGGGAGGAACCGACAATTCCTCTCCTAAGGGGAAGAAGAGAGCCGCCTCTGATGACCCAGAAACCATGGCCTCGAAACGGGGGAGAAAATCCTCGTCAGAGGGTCCGACGCCGGGGAGTGCCTCGGCCGGACTACGCCCTCAAGGGGATCAGCCCTCCAGCGAGCCGTAAGTGGAGAAAAGATTTTCCTTTTGAGGGATGAGGGAAGTCCTTGATTCATATCTGAGAAGATTAACCAAACCTTTATCTTCTAGGTCGGACCTCAGCCCTTCTCAGCAGAGCTCGTCTTCGGGGGATCTCCTTCCGGAGATGATGGAGAGCGGGACGCCTCCCCCTGCCGTGCCGCCTAGCGAGGCGGGCGACCCTGAGGTGTCGTCGCGGAGGGTTTCTCCAAATCCGGCAGGGGCGGAAGGTGGCTATGCGGCCCCCCGGGGTTCTCCGCGTCCGGCCTTCGAAAGAGGTCATGGGACGAGCCCAGCACCGTCTGGTGCTCGGCCGGAGGAGCTAAAGATTCTGCTGGGGCGAGCTTCTATCTCAGAGGAGCACCACGCATTGATGGGCACGGTGATTGAAAGGATTTCATCCGTAGAGAGCGGATTGTATGAGGCCGTCAAAAGTTTACTGACGGGTTTCGAGGTACATTAGATAATGTATACTTTTGTCAGTTGCGCATGAGTAAGATGCACCCTGTGTAGATAGTAGCCCCTGAGACTCTGCGCGTCGTCAAGAAATGACGGCACGCGGAGGATCATAATCCCAGGTCTAAGATGTCGCCTTTGAATGTAGGCGGCAGGGTGTCCGGAATCGAGCCGAACTGACGATTTTGCCGAACTAAAGCGGTAACTGGACGTGGCAGATGCCGACATCACGCTTGTCAATAAGCGGCTTGATGAGGCTCAATGTATGTAATTCCTCGGGCGGCATTAGGTAAGAACGGTTTTATGCCTATGTCTTACGATGTGTGTGCCTGACGCAGATGGTGCGGCCGCCATGTAGAGTCTTAGGGCAGAACTTGCCCGAGCTAAAGAACAAGCCAGAGAAAGTGATGCGGCCACTAGGAAAGCCCCTGAAGAGCTGAGAGCCGAACAGGATGTTCATTGCCAAAGAAAGGAAGAGATGGCCGAGATGGCCGAAAAGTTAAAAAGCGCTACAGACCGTTGCAGACTTCTTGAAAAAGAATACTAGGCGAAACAGACGGACTTAGAGAAGGCCGTTGCCAATGCCAAGGACGCGCGCTCTGCGATGAGAGCTGCGAAGGAGGAGCTGCGTCAGGCCGAACAGATTGCGGCTGGAAAGCCCTTTATGCTCCGAAGGAAATTTTGTGATCCGAAGTTTGCTCCGTTGGACCGGATGTGAAGTGTGGAGGATACCTATCTGGACTTGGCAGCGAGTGCTGCTGATGCGACCGAACACTTTCGAGATCAGAAAGATCGCGAAGTGGAAAAGCTTTTCTGGTCGCAGTTTCACAATCCAGAGCGTCCACTGGCAGTGGATGATCGTTTGGCTCAATGGGCCGAACTGAATAGGTTGTTTGGACTCGCCATGAAGTACGTCATGGGTCACCTCTGGCCGGGGAGATCGGAGCCGAAGAGTTATTTCAGCTTGGTGCAACAATTCCTTGACGCGGTGCCGCGTATAAATGCAATGAAGAGGTAAGCATTCATAGAGGGTGCTAGGATGGCTCTTGCCCGTGTTAAGACATACTGGGCAGAGATGGAGACCACCGTTGTTGCGTCCCGAGATTCGGACAAAAGCCGAGTACCCTCCGAGCACTATTATTAGGAAGTTCTTGAAGGCACTCGTGTAACAGAGACACAGTGCCCGAAAGATGCTATGTTATGATAGCATATGTAATTATAAAGTAATATTTTGATAAACTGTAGTGGCCTTTTTTATACTTGTGCCTCCAAGTATTGGGAACACCTCCTGTGCGGCCGTTTTAAGGTATATATATATATAGAATCTGAAAGATGGCAGTCGTTGGCTTCAGCCCCCACGCACATAGTGCGGGGGTGCTCGCAGAAGACGCATTTTCACACTTAACCCAACGTCTTGGTCCTACAAAGGAGGTGATAGCGCAGCGGGCCAGGCAACCGGACTATAATGCTTTAACACTTTCACATAGCCATAGGAGTTTGACAGTGAGACTATTTAGGTAGCCCCTTGGTGGCAACTGCGCTCATCCGAGTTCGGGGCGCGTATGTGCCTGACCGGGAAGCGGCCCTTCGTTAAAGAGGAGGAATCCGATAGATTCCGATAGGTCATCGAGTGGCTGACCAGTCTCACGCTACATCATGACAGTCAGTTTTCGGCTTTCTCTACTGAGGTGCTCGCCCGGCCGAACCGGGGCACAACCGTAGTAGTTCTCCTGGTGCTACCTTAGCTCATAGAGCAGAACGTAAGGTAGCCGAACTTAGGAGCCGGGCAACCCAACATTTGACCAAAGACATGATTCAAAGCTGATGCATATAATGCCAAAACTCGCGATGCCGAACACTCCCTAAGGTGTTCGGTCTTTATGAGTGTGGGCGAAACAACACTCTTTATTAAAAAAGCCCCTAGTGTCCAGGTACGTGCAAAAATTCTAACGTGGCCACATGCCAAGACGCCAGCCTCCTCCTTGGTTATATCAGAAAGAAAAAACCAGGGGATGTGTAGCAACAAGAGACAGTAAAAAAGGTTTACGCGGGGTCTTAATCTAAAAAGAATCCTTTAGGACGGGTCCCTACTGCACGTCTGCGCCTGTGTCTCCGTTGTGCCGTATCTTGGACGGCGCCGCACGACGTTCATCTGTAAAAGAGAGGAACTGAGTTGAAAACGGGTCGTGCCAAAAAAGTTTAAAATAAGCAAAGTATAAAGTAAGATATATAAGATTGAGCTTTATTGTCTCTTATTGTACATGCGTGGAGCCCCTAGTGCGGGGGTATATGGCTTCTAGGCCTGCATCAATGATGATTTTGCATCGAACTCGTGTATCTGCGTTCGTGGTCTTGAATGACCTATTTTGAAGTTTTTTGGCCGGTGAGGCCATTTTGCTGTGGGGCTGTCAAAGCGGTCGCACAGTCCTCCGCTTGGGGAGGCGCACTTTAGTGCTTCCCCTTCAAAGAGATGATTCCTCGTGGACCGGGCATCTTAAGCATAAGAGATGCATAATGCGGTATTGCGTTAAAGTGGGCGAAAGCTTCGCGTCCAAGTAGTGCTTGATAGCGACTTGAGAACGGGACGATATGGAAGGTCAGCTTTTCGCGGCGGAGGTTATCGGCAGAGCCGAATATGACTTCGAGCCGGAGAAAACCCATACAATGGGTGTCCGGACCAGGTATTACCCCTTGAAAGGAGGTTTTGTTGCGGCGGATTCTTGCTGGGTTTATCCCCATGTGCTGGATTGTATCCTGATATATCAGGTTTAGTCCACTGCCGCCGTCCATAAGGACATTTGAAAACTGGAGTCTGCCAATTATTGGATCGAGTATCAAGGTAGTCCAGCCTACATTCTTGATATTCCTAGAATAATCTAGCTGATCGAAGATGATCGGTTTTGACAACCAGTGGCAGGACCCTTTGGGGATGGGCCATGTGGTGCGTACCTTTACGGGCACCGCACGTTTTGTTATGTGAAGTGAGTTCATTGTTTTTACTTCTTGTGGGAAGTTCTTTTGTTTCCTAGTGCTCTGCTTTTGGGGTTCGTCCTCGTCTTCGCTTGGTGTGTCGAGCCCCTTGTGTTCGGCATTGAGTCTGCCGGATTGTTTGAAAACCCAACAGTCTCTGTGGGTATGGTTAGCAGGCTTCCCGGGAGTACTGTGTATCTGACATATCCTGTCCAGGATTTTATTTAGGTTGGATGGATCGTCCCTGTTATCCTGGGGGGCGATTTTTCTTGATTTTGTCGTGAGCCTTTGAATCCGGCATTGACTGCCGTGCTCTTCGGACTTTTGTCCTTAGTCCAGCGACGGTCCTTGTTGCGTCGCGGTTTTCCGTTTCCATCTCTAGTTTCGGATGTACTTGGGTCGCTGGGGCTGCACCTTGCCAACCAGCTGTCGTCCCCTACACAAAAGCGGGTCATGAGGCTTGTTAGTGCGGCCATTGTTCTTGGCTTTTCTTGGCCGAGGTGTCTGGCGAGCCATTCGTCTCGGACGTTATGCCTGAAAGTTGCTAAGGCTTCGGCGTCCGGACAGTCGACTATCTGATTCTTTTTAAAGAGGAATCTATTCCAGAACTGCTGAGCTGATTCTCCGGGTTGTTGAGTTATGTGACTAAGATCGTCTGCATCCGGAGGGCGGACATAGGTCCCTCGAAAGTTTGCTTGGAAAGCATCCTCAAGCTCTTCCCAGCTTCCAATTGCGTTTTCGGGAAGGCTTTTAAGCCAATGCCGGGCTGGCCCTTTAAGCTCAAGGGGTAGATATTTTATGGCGTGGAGATCATCTCCTCTGGCCATGTGTATGTGGAGGATATAATCCTCGATCCAAACTCCAGGGTCTGTTGTTCCATCATATGCCTCTATGTTTACGGGTTTGAATCCCTCTGGGAATTCATAGTCCAGGACCTCATTGGTGAAACATAGGGGGTGTGCGGCGCCCCTATATTTGGGTGTGCCGGATTCTGATGATGGCTTCATAGCGTTGCTTACGAGAGCTTGCTTTCTTGGCCCATAAATGGACCTGACTGGGCCATGATGCGAATCCTTAAGTGGGTCGCATGCCGATTTAGGTGCGGCGCCGCTTGCCGCTTTATGGGGTCGTCTATCCGACCGTGTGGCTTTTTCATTTTTTGAATGCGAGGGCTCTAGGGCCTCTTCGTCGAATACATGCAGTAGCTTTCTTTTTGGATAGCTTTTAGTGCGGCTACTATCGCCGTACTTATCTGTGGTATTGATTACTTTGCTCCATCTAATCCGGAGTGCATCTTCCGCTGTTTTTAGCTTTCGCTTCTGCTTTTTTAGGCTGCATGCAGTTGCAACGAGCCTCTCGTGGAGATTCTTCTGCTCCATAGGTTTATTCGGTGTGAGGTCGTCCGGAATGCCGTTTTCGCCGGAGGAGGGATGTTTGGTTTCTCTATCCGTGTTGCCCTGTTCGGACGGTTGCTCTAAGGCCTGCTCGTCGTCTACCGGCTCGTCCTGCTCTATGGCTGGGTTTTTGTCGAGGCGGGGCTTGGGTCAGCATTTACGCCAACGCTTTGATTGCTTTTCGGGGCATCGATCTCCCGTCCCATCCCCTTTTTCCTCGTTGTCGCTTCCTTTAGGGGTATCCACCATGTACACATCGTGAGATGAGGTGGCTGTCCAATGCCCTATGGGTGTTGGTTCGTCGGTATCTCCTGCATTGTCATCCATGCTGTCGATGTCTCCGGAGTCGAAGTTGAGCACGTCGTTTAAATTGTCGACAGTGGCTACCAAGTGGGTGGTGGGTGGGCTTTGAATTTCTTCATCGTCCGTATCCCATCCTCGCTGACCGTAGTTCGGCCAGGGCTCCCCTGATAAGGAGAGAGACTTGAGAGAGTTCAGGATATCCCCACAAGGCGAGTGCTGAAAGATGTCTACGGCGGTGAACTCTATTATCGGCGCCCAATCGGATTCGATTGGCAGGGGCGCAGGGGGTTCGGAGTTCGGAAATGAGTCCGGATCCTCGGAGTCACGGATCACGCAGAGTGCGGGGCTAGCATTCGGCTCGATCGCCTTTGAGATCGAAGCCCCCGAGGTGACGTCCAACCGCTCATCCTCGATTGGCGCAATAGGCTCTGAGTTAGGGGTCGGAACCGATGCGTGTGCGGCCTCCAGGACAGTGTCCGGAGGCAGAGCTAGATCATGCCCCCCGAGATAGTGCGGCACGCTTGGCCGTGGCTCGAACCCGTTGAAGATCAAGTCTCCGCGAATGTCAGCCGTGTAGTTTAAGCTTCCAAACCTGAATTGATGGCCAGGGGCGTAGCTTTTGATCTTCTCCAGGTGGCCGAGCGAATTGGCCCGCACAGCGAAGCCGCCGAAGACAAAGATCTGTCCGGGGAGAAAAGTCTCACCCTGGACCGTATCGTTGTTGATGATCAAAGGAGCCATCGGGCCTAAAGGCGACGACACAGAGGAACTCTCAATGAAAGCACCAATGTCGGTGTCAAAACTGGCAGATCTCGGGTAGTGGGTCCCGAACTGTGCGTCTAGGCCGGATGGTAACAGGAGGCAGGGAACACGATGTTTTACCCAGGTTCAGGCCCTCTTGATGGAGGTAAAACCCTACGTCCTGCTTGATTAATATTGATGATATGGGTAGTATAAGAGTAGATCTACCACAAGATCAAGGAGGCTAAACCCTAGAAGCTAGCCTATGGTATGATTGTTGTATATGGGATTGATTGCCTACGGACTACAACCCTCCGGTTTATATAGACACTGGATAGGGTTAGGGTTACATAGAGTCGGTTACAATGGTAGGAGATCTCGAATATCCGCATCGCCAAGCTTGCCTTCCATGCCAAGGAAAGTCCCATCCGGACACAAGATGAAGTCTTCAATCTTGTATCTTCATAGTCCAGGAGTCCGGCTAAAGGTATAGTCCGGCTTCCCGAACACCCCCTAATCCAGGACTCCCTCAGTCGGCCTCATGTGAAGGAGACAGAGAGAGGGAGAGGGAGATCGTGAGAAAGAAAGGAGAAGAAGGCATGCGAAGGTAGGAGAGATGGGGACGGCGAGGGGCTCGTCTTCTTGCGGTGCTTGACGGTGGAGGGAGTTTCGGTGACCTGGCTGGCCGGTGGGCTGCTCTCCTGCTCAGGACCGAGGAAGGAGGAGGGCTTGCGGGAGGCTTTGCCGGAAGGAGCTGGGCGCGAGGTCCTACTGGTGCTCCGAAGAAGATGGAGGCGACAGAGTCAGGTGCTCTGAGAGGAGCCGAGGAGTGCATTGGTTCGGGAGCGAGCTCTTCTCGCTCGGGCTTCGATCCAGAACGGGCAGGAAGGTAGAGGGGGTTGGACCGAGGGGAGACCTTGGGTGGAGTCCGACTGGTGGGATTGGATCGGGGGGGAAGAAGGGATCCCGAGGAAGAAATGTAGGTGGGTGGCGGCGGCTGGGAGGATGGGAAATCTCCCTAATTTTTAGGGTTGGTCCCTTATATAGCAAAAGAAATTAGGGATAATTAGGGTGGGCGAGTCCAACTAATAAACGAAGACGAATTAGGGATGTTGTGTGATGACCCGGACTCAATGGTCACGAGTGTCCGGTCGGGTTCGGGGAAGTTTTTGGACGCGCGAGGGGGGTCTGAGAACTATGCGGAGAGGGGTTCCGACAAAAGGCCACGGATGCAAGGGGGTTAGGATGGGTTTCGGAGCCTCAGATCGCGACCGTTGGATACGATCGAGAGGGGTGGATAGGTAGGCCTAGGTGGGATGGTTGTGAGTTTGTACAAGGCCGAAGGCTGCGGGAGAGAAGAGAGAGAGAGAGAGAGAGAGAGAGCCGGCAACAGTTTTCAGAGACCGAAAACGTCCGACGTTAGACCAGCTATACTGCCGCTATAGTTATCCGTTGGGGCGTCAAACAGACTCCGAACGCAATGAAACTTGGCAGGCGGCCTACTGACAAAAAAACCACCGCATGCCAACTTTCATCGCATTCCGAGAATATTTTCCGGCCACTTATAAAATAATATTTCGGACGTGCCGCGGGCGCGTGCAAGTGTGTCTAGACTCAGAACGGACAACGGAAGGAATGGGGAGACCGGGACAGATGCAAGTTTTGAAAACATGATGATGCAATGCACATGATGACATGATAAGATGCAACACGCAAGCAAAAGACATGCCAACGTCGGCAAATAACTGGAAGACACCTTGTGCATCAGTCTCGGGGCGTCACAACACTCCACCACTATGAGAGGATCTCGTCCCGAGATCTAGGATGGCACCGGAGAGAAACGGAAAAGGAAGAGAAGAGGTAAAACTAAGTTGCTTCTTTGACAAATGAGTGAAATCAAAGAACCTTGCGAGGTTGAACAAGTTCGAGAAAGAATACAACGGAGGTGAACAAAGTCGAAAACACTCCGTTAGAAAAGAGGAACAAAGAATATTGCGAAAAACCTTGAGGTTGAAAGGCAAGATATATATTGAAACCACTCCGGTTAAAACAAGATAGAGAAGGATTAAGAATTATATAATTTGGACATCACTCCGACTAAAAAAAGGAATTGAATAAGAACTTGATAAGATGAGAAGATACTTGATGAAATCAACAACACACTGCCTCCGCAAGTATTGACAGAATGGCACAAGGGGTAAGAAAGATTTCAGACAACACTCCGGTTGAGAATGGAGGCAAAACTTGATAAGATGAGAGAACTTGAATGAAGGACACGACACTCCGGTTGAATGGATTAGCAAAAGAAAGAACATGATCTTCACAAAAAATGGGATGATGGGTGAAGAGAGCAGCATCACAATGCCTCCGGAACAAAAGTAAGAATGGTATCAAAAGAACGGAGGAGAAACAACATCTTCTACCTCAAATGAGCTTGAAAAGCATCTTTAGGAGAAGGGTCAAACGGAGTTGTTGGAAATCAACAACGAAAAGAATAAGGTTGTAGTGGGCTTATGGAGGACATCTCAAAACTATGAGGTGAAATTCTGCCACTAACGGAAACAATAGATTGGATTGATATGAACAAAGAGACGAGAAACTTATTTCACCGGGAGGATAAATGAAGAACTAGGGTCGTTTATAAGCACCATAAATAGCACAATCCTTAGGGAAAGCTTTAGGTGAAATATAAACCAAGATAACTCCAATGAAGAAATTGATGAGTTTCAAAGGATCTCATGAACGAATTGAAAATGATGGGTTTAAAATATGTCATTCCGGCCAACTTGTCAATCATGAACACGAAGGAAAATTATCACCAATGACATAACACCACCTCAAAAGATGAGATATGAAGAACTGCACTTAGAAATGCAAGATGAAGAATGCTTAAACTCCTCAAGACAAAACATGTGTAGAGCACCATGTTTATATTAGAGTATGGCTTGGTGGATCTTAGCTCCAAGAGAAATCTTGAAGAACAATTGAAGAATGAAAAGTATCCTTGCAAACCATCATGTTGAGCCTTCGTGAAGAACTCCGGTAATAAAAGGATGATAAAAAGAAATAGAAGTTGAGAACATAAGGTGAAGCCTTGCGATGATTTAGATGGAGCTTCGCGACAAGATAAAGCGGAAAACTTGAAACTCGGAAAACTTGAAACTCCGGAAAAGAAAAGATGAAGCATCTTGAACCGAGAAATGTCACTTGATGAACAACTCTGGAACGAAGAAACTAGATCACTTGGATGAAACAATAATAAGAATTACGTTATGCGTATCCTTCACCAAATTAAATTGATGACAAGCAATGGATTTGGCATACTACTTATTCTCATAGAAAGAATTAAGATAGATATAGCACAAACTTGAGAAAATCTTCAATGAACCACCGGTAGGATTGGAAAGAACAAATGAATTGATAAATAACCAAGGAAGAGAACTCTTGAACAAACCATCGTAAGAATTGGAAAAGAAAGAAGAAAAGATAAAGAAACACCAGGAAGAATTAGAAAACGAAAGAAGATACTTGAGGGAATTTAGATACAAGAAAATGAAGAGATCACGAGCTGATTATAGAATATTTGAATGATGCACCGGTAAGATTTGGAGAATGAGAGCTGAAAGCTGAGAATGAATAATTCTTAGATGATGTGCTCCAGATGATCGAGAAAAGAATGCAACTCCTGAAATGCGTCGGATGGGTGAAAATAATTCTCATGATCGAAAATAATTATGAGAGGATGGCATCAAGCTAGAACCACGAATCTTGAAGAGAATGGAGCAAGATTTGGAGGAACAACTCTTCTTCGATCTTCAAAATCCGAGAATGACGACGAGAAACACCACCATGAATTATAGAGGCACTCCGGAATGAAGAATAGAAAGGTTGAGCCAACGATGAAAAAAAATTGAAAGATCTTGGAGAAAGATATTTGATTGATGACAATTCATTCTTACGTCAGACTTAGAAATGAATTTGAGAATAGCTCCGGGAAAATTAGAAAAGTCGGTAAGATCCTGGGAAAAGACCTGTAGGTTAGGGCCCACTCAAACGATACACCTTTGAACAATTTAAAAGAGAGATTGCATCGGTTGAATTAAATGGCTTGAATGAGATAACAACCTCGAAATAGGTTGAACGAATGCAGAGTGGAAACATGAATCTTCTGAGATATCTTCAGCACTCTGGAACAAATGAATACCGAGAAGTTAATGATTAAGAGGTGCACCAACATGAGAAAGCATTTGAAACAAGGAAAGGGTATGATTGATAAGGCCTGAATTGAATCCACCGGAGAAGAAAGAGAACAAAGAATGATGAACTTGAAGCCCCGTTAGAATCTCCACGACAAATCACGGGATCGAAACTTGAAAGAAAAGGATGAAGAGACTTCACATGAATAAAATGGATAGTTGATTTAGAAATCTGATTCCTTGAAGGAAAAGGGTGGGAGGGCGGGAAAACAAAGACAACTTGGGGACGGATGAAACAAACACCGTTGAGAAGAATTAGAATTGATCTTGCGAATGGGGAGAATGATGGGATCATCTCGAAGAGAAGCGCACCGGTTGGAAATAGAATTGGGATGACAATCTCGATAAATAAGAAGGATTGGTAATCACATAGGAATATGAGAACACTGTTTAGGAAAGGTATGGAATCAACACTTGACTTCGAAGCAACTCGAATACCACAACAAAAACAAAACAAAGGATTGGCTTGCAGAATAAGCCGGAACAAACATATGATAGAGATTTCGTTCGAAGTTTTCGTGGTGGGGCCCACACGGGCTCGATCGTACAACACCATCATGTACAAGGCAATGCACATGACATATGAAGCATCCCCGAGTCAGCATAGCCAAGGACTCTTTAAGACACAACGAGACCACTGTAAAACCAACCATGGATGGGCGGACCACTAGACGTTGAACCCCAATATCATATCATGCATCTGTCAGAAAGATATCCTAGGAGCTACTTGAATTCCCACTTATAAATCCCGAAACTTTATGGTTATGCAATCAGGTGTTGGGGATACAGGGAAAGCATAATATCTCACCCAAAACTAGCAAATCCTACATCCAGCTGTATCCATCCTTCAACACATAACTACGAAACCTTCGGAAATCATTTACATCAACCTTCGAAAAGCATCTGTTATATGAGTTATGGCAGTACTCTCGAACTCCTGCCCCAGTACTGGGTGGCGTCGAGGTTATCTCACCAACAACTGCATAAAAGAGATTTTTGATGTCGGCGAACTCAGGTATTCCAGAACTGCAACGATAAAATTGTGATGACAACACCTCAGATCTCAACTCCCCGGGACACTGCCACAACCCCTAAATGTCAGGAGGCACCAAGTACAATGTTCTCGTCACAAAATCATCGGAACGATTCCAAGATACCAGCGTGATCCTAAAAAAATTCGTGAAATTTGAGGAGAGAAGAGTCAAAACTCTACGTCATGAGGCCTCACCAGAGCGACGAAGGGACTGAGGAGTAAAAAGAATCCTACTCTCCGATATATATAATCCTATAAGACTCAAAACATTTTTTCTAGACTCAACAACGCCAGGGATTCGATCAAGCAGGGTGCTCCTAAGTCGGGGAAGGCTCTGATTACCAACTTGTAACACCCACGATGCGGCTATATCTCCCATGTGTCGGAGCACGACTTAGAGGCATAACCGCATAGTAGGCATGTCGCAAGAGGGGTAATCTTTACACATACCATGTACTGAATAAGAAGGAATAAAGAGTTGGCTTACAATCGCCACTTCACACAATACATGAATATAGCATTACATCATCCAGATACAATCAAGGTCTGACTACAGAACCAAAATAAAGACAACCCCTAATGCTTAGATCCCCGATCGCCTCGACTGGGCTCCACTACTGATCAACTAAGAACGAAACGACACAACGAACAAGATCTTCATCAAGCTCCCATCTGAGCTCAGTTGCGTCATCTGCACTGGTATCATCGGCACCTGCAACTATTTGGAAGTAACTTTGAGCCACGAGGACTCAACAATCTCACACCCACGAGATCAAGACTATTTAAGCTTATGGGTAGGAAAATGTAGTGAGGTGGAGCTGCAGCAAGCACTAGCATATATGGTGGCTAACTTATGCAAATCAGAGCGAGAAGAGAAGCAAAGCAACGGTCGTGAACTAGAAGTGATCAAGAAGTGATCCTGAAGCTACTTACGTTCAAGCATAACACAAGAACCGTGTTCACTTCCCGGACTCCGCCGAGAAGAGACCATCACGGCTACACACGCGGTTGATGCATTTTAATTTAAGTTAAGTGTCAAGTTCTCTACAACCGGATATTAACAAATTCCCATCTGCCCATAACCGCGGGCACGGCTTTCGAAAGTTTAAAACCCTACAGGGGTGTCCCAACTTAGCCCATCACAACTCTCACGGTCAGCGAAGGATATTCCTTCTCCCAGGATGACCCGATCAGACTCGGAATACCGGTTACAAGACATTTCGACAATGGTAAAACAAGACCAGCAAAGCCACCCGATGTGTCGACAATCCCGATAGGAGTCGCATGTATCTCGTTCTCAGGGCAACACCGGATGAGACTAGCTACGAGTAAAACCAAACCTCAAGTTTCCCCGAGGTGGCCCCGCAGGCAGCTCGGTTTGGACCAACACTTAGACAAGCACAGGCCTAGGGGGCTAAAATAAAGATGACCCTCGGGAGCGCGACTCCCAAGGGAAAAGTAGGTGGTGGTGAGGCAAATGGTAAAACCAAGGTTGGGCCTTGCTGGAGGAGTTTTATTCAAAGCGAACTGTCAAGGGGTCCCCATAACACCCAACCGTGTAAGGAACACAAAATCAAGGAACATAACACTGGTATGACGGAAACTAGGGCGGCAAGAGTGGAACAAAACACCAGGCATAAGGCCGAGCCTTTCACCCTTTACCAAGTATATAGATGCATTAATATAAATAAGATATATTGTGATATCCCAACATATCCATGTTCCAACATGGAACAAACTCCATCTTCACCTGCAACTAACAACGCTATAAGAGGGGCTGAGCAAAGCGGTAACATAGCCAAACAATGGTTTGCTAGGACAAGGTGGGTTAGAGGTTTGACAAGGCAATATGGGAGGCATGATATAGCAAGGGGTAGGTATCGCGGCATAGCAAAAGAGCGAGCAACTAGCAAGCAAAGATAGAAGTGATTTCGAGGGTATGGTCATCTTGCCTGAGATTCCGCAAGGAAGAAGAACGAGTCCTTGAAGAAGGCAAACGGACGTAGCCGAATGGATCCTCACAAATGTGACGTTATTGGAACTAACCCGAAGAAGCAGCACCGGAAAGAAACAAACAACGTAGTAAACAACCATCACATAAGCATGGCATGATGCACAACCAAGTATGATGCATGTCTGGTTTAATGAAGCATGGCATGGCATGGCAAAGTGCACAAGCAATCCTACAAATTAAGTGGAGCTCAATATGCAACGAGTTGCATATTGAAGAAAACACC
The DNA here is from genome assembly GCF_002162155.2 of Triticum dicoccoides. Taxonomy (NCBI): domain Eukaryota; kingdom Viridiplantae; phylum Streptophyta; class Magnoliopsida; order Poales; family Poaceae; genus Triticum; species Triticum dicoccoides. Next base: position 494,764,064 of record NC_041382.1, read on the forward strand.
ACATGACTTATTTAGTTCTCTCTCGTTTATGTACCCTACAAGATTAAATGTTGATTAACATGGCAAGAGGGTGAAGCATAATAAAACTACCTAACTAGGCAAGTTTAAATGAGGCCGGAATAACAAACAACAAGTCCGGAAACTCCTCATGTGCATATTTTAGGTTTTGGTACTGTTCTTCCCTAAACCATATTTTATAGTTGTTAAACATGCAAAGCAATGTCACCATGCTAAACTAGGCAAAATTCTACCCCATTTACATATAAAGATTAATTAAATCCCAGCTATGGTTTATTAGTTATGAATTAAATCATTTTAGCATGTTATTTAAGCAAATTAAAGCAAACATCATTTTAAACATGTCAAACATGCTTGAAAGTGGCATATTATTAATCTACACATTATCCTAAGCATTTTTCATATATAAAGTTTTTACAAAAGATGCACGGTTGGAGAGTTATTATATGCATGAACATGAGGGACCTAGCTGTAAATATGCAATGCACTGGTTAATTAGGAAATTCGCTGAAAGAAAAAAAACAGAAGCAGGCCAAATCTGGGACAAGCCCAACAGTGCACAGAAGGCTGGAGGGGTCTTCTCATATCGGTCCAGGGATCTGGGCCCTGGCGTCTTGGTGTTGGGTCGGCCTTGGCGCTGGTTGGATCGAATGAGGGAGGGGGCGCGGTCAACGCGAGCGGTCATCTTGCTCGACCACCAGCGAAGCAGAGGACGATAGAGGCGCCATGCGGGGCAGGGGGGCGTGAACTCCGGCTCCTCGACGTGAAGGTCACCAGCGGCGACGGAGCTTGGCGAGGCGGCGGCCGGGGCGACTCCGGCGGGTGAGGAAGGCGCGGTCAACGCCCCGTTGTTGTGGCCAGTACGAACGAAACAGGGGCCATTGCTGCCTTGCTCGTCGTCGCCAGCGAGGAAGATGGCCGGCGCGGGCTCACAGCCATGGGGGAGGTACGGGTCCGAGTGGGAGGCACCAGTCCTCGTCGATTTCGTTCCGTTCCAGGGGTGCAGAGACGTAGCATGGGGCGGCGGCGAACATGGCATCGGCGTCAGCCTCCTGTGAAGGAGACAGAGAGAGGGAGAGGGGGATCATGAGAAAGAAAGGAGAAGAAGGCATGCGAAGGAACGACAGATGGGGAGGGCACGGGGCTCATCTGCTTGCGGTGCTCGACGGTGGAGGGAGTTCCGGTGACCTGGCTGGCCGGCGGGCTGCTCTCCTGCTCGGGACCGAGGAAGGAGGAGGGCTTGCGGGAGGCTTTGGCGGAAGGAGCAGGGCGCAAGGTCCTACTGGTTCTCCGAAGAAGATGGAGGCGACGGAGTCAGGTGCTCGGAGAGGAGCCGAGGAGTGCGCTGGTTCGGGAGCGAGCTCTTCTCGCTCAGGCCTCGACCCAGAACGGGCAGGAAGGTAGAGGGGTATTGGATCGAGGGAAGACCTTGGGTGAAGTCTGGCTGGTGGGATTGGATCAGGGGGAAAGAGGGGATCCTGAGGAAGAAAGGTAGGTGGGTGGCGGCGGCTGGGAGGATGGGACATCTCCCTAATTTTTAGGGTTGGTCTCTTATATAGCAAAAGAAATTTAGGAAGGGGCTAGAATGACCCTCTTATTTAGATCGGACGCTCGAGATAATTATGGTGGGCGAGTCCAACAAATAAACGAAGATGAATTAGGGATGTTGGTTGACGACCCGGACTCAACGGTCACAAGTGTTCGGTCTGGTTCGGCGATGTTGTTGGACGCATGAGGGGGGGTCTGAGAACTGTGCGGAGAGGTGTTCTGACAAAAGGCCACGGAGGCAAGGGGGTTAGGATGGGTTTCGGAGCCTCTGATCACGACCGCTGGATCCGGTCGAAAGGGGGGATAGGTAGGCCTAGGTAGGATGGTTGTGACTGTGTAGAAGGCCGGGGGCTGCGGGAGAGAAGAGAGA
>NC_041382.1:494766289-494768237 GCF_002162155.2 Triticum dicoccoides
AGAGAGAGAGAGAGAGAGAGAGAGACCTGGCAACAGTTTTCGGAGACCGAAAACGTTCGACATTAGACCACCTATACTGCCGCTATAGTTATCTGTTGGGGCGTCAAACGGACTCCGAACACGATGAAACTTGGCAGGCGGCCTACTGACAACAAAATAACACCACAAGCCAACTTTCATCCCATTCTGAGAACATTTTCTGGCCACTTATAAAATAATATTTCGGACGTGCCGCGGGCGTGTGCAAGTGTGTCTGGACTCAGAACGGACAACGGAAGGAACGGGAGTCCGGGAGAGATGCAAGTTTTGAAAACATGATGATGCAATGCACATGATGACATGATAAGATGCAACACGCAAGCAAAAGACATGGCAACATCGGCGAATAACTGGAAGACACCTGGCGCATCGGTCTCAGGGCGTCACACCAAGCCATCCCTCTACTCACCCACACCCCCTGTTACTCTGCGGTGATGGTAGCCTCACACTGCAGTGAACCAGTGAACCCTCGTACTCCTCTACGCTTGGGCATCCACTGTCGCGTCTTCCCCGGCTCCGCTTCGTCTCCTTCCTAGGCCTCACCGTCGTCCACCGCCCTGGTGCTCTCTGCGCGGCGTGGTCAACATGGTCAAGGAACGGCTTCCATCGGACGTGGACTGTACGTGGAGAGGCTGACAGCTGGGTCCACGGCCACAGCAAGGAAGTGCCTCCTTATTACGTGCAAAATAATTATTCCTCCACCTGACAGCGGGGACCCACCGAACGGGCCACCGTATTTCGTGAAAAACACGTTTCCCCCTGACAGCTGGGACCCACCAGCTACACCTTCGCACGCAAGGAAGTGCGTCCGGGCAAAAAAACAAAATGATTCGCCCCCTGGCTACTGGGACCCACCAGCTACATCTTCGCACGCAAGGAAGTGCCTGAGAGTCGGGACCCACCTGGTCCAAGCATATGTAGCGTTGTCATTCAGGTCACGAATGTGTACGTACATACTGGTCGATGTAGAGGCGCGCACATATCGTAGTAGAGGTGCGCACGTAGCATGTACACGTACGTACAGCGGCCAGGGTGCAAGAAAGAAAATACGGCCACGTATGTGTACATACGGGCGGGGTCTCGAACGCCTACTCACGCATACGTATGGCCAGGGTTCGTGTACATGGCTGGGTCGGAACGGAGAAACAGCATCGTCGTCGTGTTCATGGGGAGGCAACGGAATGCGTCGTGTTCGTGGGGAGGCAACGGAATGCGTCGTGTTCATGGGGAGGCAACGGAATGCGTCGTGTTCACGGGGAGGCAATGGAATGCGTCGTGTTCATCGGGAGGCAACGGAACGCGTGGGAGCCAACCGGCTGGGTCGGAATAGAATGCGTGGCCGTGTTCATCGGGAGGGCTTGGGTGGAACAGGCGATGGAAACGAGGCCTGGCGTATTGTAGAATGGGGGAAACGGACCTCCTACAGTCGAAACAGGGGTCATGTTGATCGGGAGGGGTGTGGCGTACCACAAAACGGAGGAAATAGACCTCCTACGCTCGAAACGGGGGTCCTGTTGATCGGGAGGGATGTGGCGTACCGCAAAACGGGCGAAACGGACCTCCTACGGTCGAAACGGGGGTCCTGTTCATCAGGAGGGGTGTGGCGTACCGCAAAACGGGACTCCACAGGATACTGTTCATCTCCACCGTCGAGCTCCTCCAGCCTCCACGGGCTCCTGTTCATCCAGCCTCCACCGCGCGCTACTCCACCGGCTACTATTCAACCACCCCTCCACGGGCACCCCTCCACCGTCTACTGTTCATCCAGCCCTCCACACCACGGGGTCCTATTCAACCACCCCTCCACTGGCACCCCTCCACCGTCTACTGTTCATCCAGCCCTCCACCACACCACGGGGTCCTGTTCATCCAGAGGCAACGCCACCGCTCACTGTTTATCCAACCCCCC
>NC_041382.1:494768759-494881990 GCF_002162155.2 Triticum dicoccoides
GCAACGCTCACTGTTCATCCTAGAGGCAGCATCGATCGACTTCAGTTAGCAGCAGTAGCGAAGGAATCGCTTGATCGGGTTCAGTTAATAGCCATCGATCGATCGCTCGGGTTCAGTAATGCGTAGCCTGTAGTGCAATCACTCGGGTTCAGTTAGAGCCCAACGCCTCGCTCGGGTTCAGTTAGAGCCAACGCCTCGCACACACGCGCGTACGTGTACGAGAGAAACGCGCATCGCTCGGCCCCCGACCTCCCACCGTAACCGGGAACTCCCCGAAATTTTCCTCCCCCTCGCTTCTACCACAGTATTTCCGTCATGGACGGCCCAAAAAATGTCATGCAGCTGCGTCTCCGGCCCGCCCATGACGAAAAGCCCATTTTCTATCATGATTTTTTGTCATAGAAGTAGGAGCCCACCACATCTATGATGATACCGGGTTTTGTCTCAATTATCGTCATAGAAGTGTCATATGTATGACAGAAAAAAATTCATTCGGCCCAAAATGTCACGGATGTGTCTTTTTTTGTAGTGCTAGTACTGGGATAGATCTGTTTCTTCGGCCAGCTTGCTTGCTATTGGACGCATCTCCCTTGCTATTTGTGCAAAATCATCAGCGCCGAAGGGGGCCCGTCTTCTTTCACACTGGGGCAACCATTGGCTAAATCTTCTGGATCAAGATCGGCTTGCCATGCCTTTGCTCGGCTTAGGGCAGTCATGGCGCTAGCTCTGGCGGCTGATCGCTTTAATTCTTCAATCCTTTGGGGCAGCACTGTTAGCTTCTCCAGTGTTTCCTTGATGAGGGTGGGCGGATGTTTCTTATGAATAGCAGCAGCAATTGTTCGTTGAGCACCAATGTATAGCTGCTCTACCAAAGTATAGATAGCTTTGAGTTTCATGCGCATATCTGAACCCAACTTGTTTCTTAGGGAGCCTACATCAGTAAAATTATTGATAAACCAGCAGGTAATTATGATATGCTGTTGGTGCAAAGGAAAGTATTTTTTTGTTACTTACCGAAGATGGCCGATGTCATACTGTTGATTTGATGCTTTGAACCGGACAACTCATCAGTTACCAGTTTAAGGGCTGCTTCGGCATCCTTCACTCTTTTTTGCAAAGCTGCTTTCTTGGTCTCCCAGCCGGTTATATCAGTACTAAAGCTCCGTTTCAACTATTCAATGTTTTCTAAAGCAATCTTCAGCTCTGATTTGGCTTTTGATGTCTTAGATTGCTGAGTTTGAATATTGGCCCTCGGATCTTTGACTTGGGATTCCTTCTCATTTAGTTCAGCCAGTGACATGAACAACATGGAAGGTATTATGATCATGATTATTTTTGAAGTCCCAAGCATAATACAAGTATTTTCCTTGGCACTTGGGGGCTAATGCCTATTGCTCTTTTTTCAAGAAAAGTTTCTATGATGACCCGGGCAAAATGATGTGATCCGGTTTATAAAGCTACATGCTTGGATTTTATTTACAACTATGGTGATAAGTCTCACCTTATTCATACTGATTAAATCGGCCCTTGGGGGCTACAGGTGCAAAGTTGATCACTGTTAATTGAAGTCCCAGCTTAACTTGATAGTTTAAGCCGGCCCTTGGGGGCTGCTAGTTTTGATCTTCAATTATTTATGTCTATTTAAAAGTCTATAGTATATTCAACTCTATCATAATTCTACAGACTTGGCGGCTGATAGAGGTATATTTATGAGAAGGATTGTGCTAGATTACCTCAAAGCGCTCTTTCATTAAGTTGACCAAGCCGGCTTCAAAGTCACGGCTAGTGTGAAGGTGGTTCAAGTAACCAGAATGAATCTCTTGAGCACTAAATTGATAATAGCCCTCCAAATCAACTTTCTATTTGCCCTTGTCAAGAGTAGAGAGCTCCTCCTTGGCGATGTGTTTCGATAGGACAATGGGGTTGCCTAGGGCCTGATAAGCCGTCTCGGTAATCATTATATCATCAGTTTTCTGAGCCAGCTGAGCAGGACTGGGCGGTTTATGATCTTCTGGATCAATGTCCATGGCATCTTGGATAACGGGGTGTTCCTCTAGAGGGGGGTCATCCATAACAGCTTCTGATACTTGATGCAAAGTCTCAGCTGTGGCATGTTTCGATTCAACAGTTTTGGGCTCTTCGGCCGGTTTATCAATTTTCTGCTTCTTGTTGGGCTTTGCCATAGCGTTGAGAAGGAAGTACAAGACATAGTTAATATTACAAGTAAATGCATGATTCAAAATGCATAAGTCTTAACAGTCTTACCCAGGCACGATCTTGAAATCCAGGATTTGTGTCCCAGTTGAGTCGCCGGAAGAGGAATGAGATGACCCCTCATAATTTGAATCAGACGGTTAAGAGGTTGTCAAAAAATACCCACCTTGGGATAAGCTAAGTCGAAAATATTTGAAAACTTTGGTCGACGCTTGCGAGGTGCCGGCGTGTTTGGTAAGCCGGAGGAAAGTATTCCGCCGCCACTATTCCGGGTCGTGTGGCAAGCTTCATGTTGCTGCTTCTTCAAAAGAAAGTTGGGATCCAAATAAGCTAAAGGATGGGAAAACCTTACTTTCCGGCTTGCTTGATGAACTTTCTGTCTTGGCAAAGGTTCAGAGTCGGAGGAAAGGATAGTTACCTCTTCAGCATTGGCTTGGCTTCCTTCCGCATCATCCTAATAGCAATCATTGTCAATAAGGTGTACAAAAAATGAGCCAAGGGAGTCAAGTGCTACCTCCGACTCATCATCATCATTATCATCCAAGTTGTATAACCCGGCGGAATTGGTTTTCTTTTTGGCATGATTTTTGAATAGCTTTGCTCTTTGTCTGGGTCTTCTTGACCGGCTTATCTAATTTCTTCTTCCAGAAAGAGGAATCAGCCTGTGCAAGTAAAATGGGTTATGAGAAAATAGTCTAAATGAAAGACGGTGCTTAAACTGGAAATAACTTAAAGGCTTACAACTGGGGGTTGATTGAGAGTGTAGAAAGGGTTCAATCCAACTTTGCTGCAATCTTCCAGACTTTCGCTCAGCAGAGTTTTAGTCATGTTGTTGATATCCTCTTCGGTCATCTCTGTCTGGAAGTGGCGAAGTGGATCTTTCAAGTCACCAGTGTACTCACACATTAAACTGGGGCGGCGGCTTAGAGGCAATATCCTCCATGAAACCCAGCACCGGACAAGTTCGATGCCGGTTAAACCGTTAGCCATGAAGGCTCTGATTTTTGAAAAAATGGGCGCATATTTGGCCCGTTCCTTTGTGCTGATATGGTCTGGTAGAGGATGCTTGTTGCTAAGCCGGCTAGCGCGATAACCCGGCAGAGGATTTTCCCCTTCTGGAGAGGTGTCTTTGCAGTAAAACCAGGTTTGGTTCCAGTCTTTGGGATGACTGGGTAGAGTGGCAGCTAGAAAAGTGGCTTCTTTCCGCCCTTGTATATAGATGCCGCCTAGCTCTAGGTTGGGCCTGTCGGTGAACATGTTCTGCCGGTTTAAATAGTAAAATTCCCTGAACAGTTCGACAGTGGGCTCTTGTTGAAGGTACACCTCGCAGAATACTTGAAAGTTGCAGATGTTGGAAACAGAATTTGTTTTGATGTCTTGTGGATGGAGCTTGAAAAAATGCAGCACATCGCGGAAGAATTTTGAACCGGGGGTGAAACCCCAGAGCATATGATCAATGAAAACAACTATTTCACTGTCCTTGGTCTCATGAGGGGTTTCTATGCCTGGGACCCTCCAATGAATAACGTCTTTTTTGGCCAGGACACCTGTTTGGACGTACTCGTTCAATTCTTCCTCGGTAACTCGGGAAACAACCCAGTTGCATGCAGTGACAATCTTGCCCATTTTGAGGATGATGGCCTAAAAAAGGAAATATTGGAGGTTTTAGATTACACTGTTAGGCCGGACAATTGATTCAAAAGTAAAGTGGTATAAACGTTGAATGTGTTAAGCCAGAAGATGAACACTGAAGTAGATGGATATTCATATTGGCATCTTAAAAGGGGACTAATGGTACCTACTGGGTTAAGGGTTCTGCTGTTAAGCTGGCCAGAGTTTAAAAGTCAAGTGTGTTATAAAAAACCAAATTATGAAGATGAATAAGCAAGCATGGTTAAACCGGAGAATATTGTCGGGTTATGCAGGCTATGAAGCATATGATGGTGGCTTAAACAGGGCCTAATGTTATATGGTGGATCTTGGTTTATGATATAAGCCGTCATAGCATTTATGTTACTTAAAATCTATCAGTGAAAATTTTGCTAAGTAATGGACAAACAGATTTCACAAACTGGAGCTATAATTTTGGATATACAATAGTTCTGAAAAGCAGTAAAAAAATTAACCTAAGGTGGCGGCAGCAGAAAAATGTGTGTGCTCTGATGAGATCTTCTATGGAGAAGAGGTATTCTGATGTTAAAAATGAATGCTAAACTACTACCGCACAAGTTTCATACCATGTTCAGATCAAAAGCTACTCGGGCTAAAGGAGAAACCAAAGAACGATGAAGAACACCGATGAACAAGGCTAACCCTAATGCAGATCTGAGGTTTAAGAAGATGAATACTTATGGTTGCAGATGCACTATGGTGGAGCGCTAGCGTCCTCTGGACCTGTCAGATTGATGCAGCGGCCTGAGTTGGTGCGGCGGACGGAGGACGGCGGCGGCAGAGCTCGAGGCTGCGGAGGAGACGCGAGAGGAAGACGAAGACAACGAGGCAAGGGGGAAATGAAAAGGACCCCCATCCCTATTTATAAGGGGATGGATACAGGGCATGCGCAGGAATCGAGGAGGCCAAAATCATCATGTGGCTATATGGATGCCTCGATTTTGAGGATGATCATTAAGATAAGGATCAATTAAAGATGTTCTGGGCCTCGTGTGAACTTAATCCAAAATGACGTCATGGCGGGTTAAGGAGGTTTTGTGAGCTGACGTCATGGCGGGTTACAGCAAATTTGTTTAAAGGGTGATGCAAGATTTTGACAAGTCAGGTGCTGAAGATTGATGTGAACAAGTTCAAATCAACTGGGTGTGAGCTGCCCAGGAGGGTCGGGCCAAACCACTGGCGATTTATCAATAAAGATGGCAGGTCATAGCAAGCCTATGGACGACCCAAGACCTAGAGGCGACTTGAGGCCCAAGGGGAGGAGCCACCACATGTATAACTTGTATTGTAAGGCAAGCTTAGTTAGTCACCGAGCTGAACACGCTGTGTTTGAGCCGGCCGGGACTCTGTAAGCCGCCGGGCATCAACCTATGTATATATGGGGTGACCCGGCGGCAGATTGAGGACAAGTAACAAACAATCGAGAGCTAGGTCAAGCGTATTCGCTCCCTGGTAATCGAAACCCTAGCAATACAACACAAAGCAGGAGTAGGCTTTTACCTCGTTGAGAGGGGCCGAACCTGGGTAAACTCTCTGTGTCCTTTGTCCCATTTAACCCCTTCAAGCTAACCTAGTTGCGATGACTCCACGACTAAGTCCTTTCGCTAGGGCATCTGCCGTGTTAAGTCGATGACACATAGGGTTTTTATAAGCTGTTCTATAAGCCCATAATGCATCATCAAATTTCTTAGACCAATTTTTTCTAGATCAATTAACAGTCTTTTGCAGGATCAATTTTATTTCTCTATTGCTTAATTCTACTTGACCACTAGACTGGGGATGGTAAAGAGATGCAATTCTATGGTTAACATCAGACTTGGCAACGAATTTGCGAAAAGCACCATGAATAAAATCTGAACCACCATTAGTCATTAAATATCTAGGGACTCCAAACCTCAGGAAAATAACTTCTTAGCATTTTAATAGAAGTGTTATGATCAACAGTACTAGTTGGAATAGCTTCTATCCACTTAGTAACGTAATCAACAGCAACTAAAATATGAGTATACCCATTACAGGATGGAAAAAGTCCCATACAATCAAAACCCCAAACATCAAATGGTTCAATGACAAGTGAATAATTCATAGGCATTTCCTGATGTCTACTAATATTACCAATTCTTTGACATTCATCACAAGACAAGACAAACTTATGAGCATCCTTAAAAAGAGTAGGCCAATAAAAACCAGATTGTAATACCTTGTGTGCAGTTCTACCTCCAGCATGGTGTCCTCCATAGATTTCGGAGTGACACTTGCGTAGGATTTGTTCCTGTTCATGCTCAGGTACACAACATCTAATAACACCATCTACTCCTTCTTTATAAAGGTGTGGGTCATCCCAAAAGTAATGTCTTAAATCATAGAAAAACTTTTTCTTTTGTTGGTCTGTGAAATTAGGTGGTAAAACTTTAGCAACAATATAATTAGCATAATCTGTATACCAAGGAGTACTACAAGAAGCATTTATGAAAGCTAACTGTTCATCAAGAAAGCTATCATCAATAGGAAGTGGGTCATCAAGAATATTTTCTAACCTAGACAAGTTGTCTACTATGGGGTTCTCAGCTCCTTTTCTATCAATAATATGTAAATCAAATTCTTGTAGCAAGAGAACCCATCTAATAAATCTAGGTTTAGCATCTTTATTTTCCATAAGATATTTAATAGCAGCATGATCGGTATGAATTGTAACTTTGGAATCAACAATGTAAGAGCATCTCCAGATGTTGCCCCCCAAGAGGCTTAAAAATTGCCGCCTGGGGGCGAGCCGACGCTAAAATCGGCTCTGGGGGCGATTGGGTTCCCAGCAGCTGCCCCCAGGTCGCCCCCAGGCACCGATATCAGCCCATTTTGGCGCAAAATGTGCCCACTTTTCGGTCCACTTTCGGCAAAAAATCGGCCCGCTATTGGCGCAGATCGGCCCATATTCGTCGTGGTTCGGCGCAAATTCAACAGAAGTTATTTTTTTATCACATAGTTCATAACCGAAAATCAATAGAAATCAAATAGTTCAATAGCAAATAGTTCAACAGAAATTATATAGTTCAACAAATAAAAACTCATATTTCATATGTCGAGCTAGGCGTTGCCCTTGAGCCTCCATAGGTGCTCCACCAGATCCTGCTGCAGTTGTTGATGCACCTGTGGGTCTCGGATCTCCCGACACATATTGAGGAAGGTAGTTTAGGTTGCTGGTAGCTGGTGATCAACTTGCGCAAGAGGACCCTGCCTGTAATATGGTTCAGTGTCAAAGACTGGCTCTTCCTGGTCGCTCTCAATGATCATGTTGTGCAAGATGACACAGCAAGTCATGACCTCCCACATTTGATCTTTCGACCAGGTCTGAGCAGGGTACCGGACAGCATCAAATCAAGATTGGAGCACACCAAATGCCCGCTCAACATCCTTCCTACAAGCCTCCTGAACCTTCGCAAAGTGGGAGTTCTTGCCTCCTGGCACAGGGTTTGAGATAGTCTTCACAAATGTAGACCATCTCAATGGTCGTGGACTCGGCCATGCGCCCATAGTCGTCGAGTGAATCACTGGGAGCTCTGTATGCAAGCATCCTCATAGCTGTCGTGCACATCTAGATTGAGGTGAATCCAAGTTTGCGGGTGCAATCCTTCTTGCACTTGAAGTAGCCGTCAAACTCCTGGATGGAATTCACAATCCTGAGGAAAAGCTTTTAGCTAATCCAATAACGACACCGAAATACTTTGTCGCCCTTCAGTGGAACGTCGGCGGAGTAGTCGGAGTAGAGCATGCAATAGCCTTCCAGCCGATGCCGGTTCTTTTCTTTCAGCCGCCCGGCGCCGATCCACCTCACTGCGGCTTTTCATTGCTCGCGAGCAGGCCGCCGAGGGCGGCGAGAACCATGAGATGCTCCTCGTCCTAGACGTCGGCATCGGCTTCCTCCTCCAGCAGCGCCGCGAGCGCCTCCTCGTCGTCCGAGTCCATCGCCGACCAGACAAATCACCGAACACCCGGCGGGCGTGGTGCGCGCACAGGCGCCGGTATACCGCCCTGCGCGGCCGGAGCACCAGAAAACTCGCCCAGAAGGTGGTGGGGAGGTTGCCGCGAAGAAACCTTCTCTCTTTTCCGGCGGGGAATGGCCTATCTAGCGGTGGTGTGCCGCGCCGGGATCGGCACGGTGGTGGCCGAGCACGCGGGGGTGGAGGCGAATCTGGACGATTGCCTTGACTTTTTGCCTAACAGTGTGGCCCAGGCGTGTTTTTCCCTTCCACCGGAGCCCCCGAGCCCCCCACCCCCCTCCTGTGCTCTAGATTCGGCCTGGGATCGCCGGGCACAAAAACGGGCCGAGTCGGCGGATTTCCGCGTCTTGGGGGCGCGGCTGGGGTTTTTTTCAGCACAGGCGTGAAAAAGTTGCCCTGGGGGCCTGTTGGGGGCGTGGCTGGAGATGCTCTAAGATCTGAACTTATCACAAGCAAATACAACTTCTAAAAATTCGTTTTTCAGTAGTAGCATAATTTCTCTGAGCACTGTCTAGAGTTTTACTAGCATAATGGATAACATTTAATCTCTTATCAACCCTTTGTCCTAGAACAAGACCACCAACATAATCACTAGCATCACACCTAATTTCAAAGGGTAGGTTCCAGTCAGTTGGTTGAACAATAGGTGTAGAAATTAAGGCTTTCTTAAGTATTTCAAATGCTTCTACACAATCATCATAAAAAACAAATGGAACATCTTTTTGCAAGAGATTAGTGAGAGGCCTAGAATTTTTAGAGAGTCTTTAATAAATCTCATATAGAAACCAGCATGACCAAGGAAACTTCTTATACCTTTGATATCTTTAGGACACAGCATTTTTTCAATAGCATCAACTTTACCTTTATCAACTTCAATACCTCTTTTGGAGATTTTATACCCCAAGACAATACCTTCTTTAACCATAAAGTGGCACTTCTCCCAATTAAAGGAAAGATTAGTTTCTTCACATCTCTGCAAAACTTGATCAAGGTTGCTTAAGCAATCATCACAAGAAGTTCCATACAAGATGTGAGATAAACCCTAGAATAGGAATATCATGGGAGTGGGAAGCCATAGGAAGTGAGATAAATGGAGTATGTACAAGAAGAGAAGAGGCACTAGCATGTCCATTGGAGCCTCGCACAATAGCCCAGCCGACCACAACATGACGGTCGCATTTGTGCGTCTCGTCCCGGTGCCGGCGGTGAACCGCTATATCTGTGGCTGAAAGATTTGACGCACGCGGCTGCCGGATTTGGAGCATTTCGGCCGCCTGCGACTGCTCCTTGCCATGGAGTGTCTGGGTACCGGGTCACACAACAATGGCAATGCCTCCACGTCGCGTGCAGGTACTGAATCCGCCTCTTGCCGCTCAGATCTATCCCATCGGCAGATCACTGGCCATTGTCCGGGCTCGGCCCTAGCCCAGCGGCTAGTCGGTTCACCATTGCCACACCAATTTCTTCGACCACACCACAACATCCCAGATGGGTGTTCATCAAGTGCGAAAAAGGTAAGGTGCATAGTACTCCCTCTATCCGAAAATATTTGTCGAAGAAATTGGTGTATCCAGACATATTTAGTTCTAGATACATTCATTTTTATTTATTTCTCTGACAAGTATTTCCAGACGGAGGGAGTACTTCTTTTGATTCGGCTGTGCTCCCTTATTCGGCGCATGTTCGGTAACTTATAGTCAAACTTGTGTGTAGGATGGATGCAAGTTTTGGTGTTGGGAAGAAGAATACATCGATCTACTGATAGCATGAAATTTGGTAGATGCTCGTGCACTCCTTGCTAGAATAGAGGCTAGAGATGAGACTCCCTGGTGTGTGTCGATGCTATACAAACGGTTTTTAACCCCTTTTCATGACGGCATTTGGAACCGTCGCCTAGTGAGTGACGGCGATAGGGGGGTCCTTCCCACATGACCCAGAAACCGTCAGGGATAGGGACCCTACAGTACTCCTACTCGTTTGTGCTCGCATTGCCATCGCTGTCGGTATTCTATGGTGCTACATTTACGATGTGCGGCCCATCACAAACGGTTCACTATTATAGAATGTGTATGATAGGCATACAATCACACACATTCGCTTTTCCCAAACCGTATGTGATAACTAATTAAGAAGATTAGCTAATTGTCGTACGAGTGTCGGGCAGGATTACGAAACGTCGGACCGTTGTAACATCGTCATACACAACAACTATCGCACACGCTAGTCTGTGGTGCAACGTTTATGATGCGTACTTCATCATAAACAGTTCATGGTTGCGAATTGTGTATGATAAGGCAACTAACACAAACGTTTAGTTTGCCCGCACCGTTTGTGATATTATCTGACATCGCACACGCTTTGCAAATGGCTACTGTGTGCATGCTTGCACTTGTTTCCTCTCTGTGAACCATCTCAGAGTATGGTGTATATCACAAATGTTTGTGTTTTACCAACCGTGTGTGCCATAACGACCTGGAGAGTGTAATTTCACCGTAATTTAATTGCTTCTATTTCAAATTGTACCGGATTTGAATTTGAATTTGACTGTATGCTACAGCTTTATTCGTATCCATCAGGTTCAAACAACCAATGCATTATTCTATTCATAGGTACATATGTTCAAGTATTACATAAGAACCAAATAAAGAATGATCAACCATAGTTGTATACTTGTACTATTAAACATGGTAAAGAAAGAGGCGAAATACATTCTGGTTCACTACAAAAAAATACACTTCTATGATGATACGTGTTTGTCACAGTAGGTCGCATTTTTGTCATGCATGTACATCCATGACAAATTTATGACAAAATCAAGATAGTCATACATGTGTTGTCGTAGAAGTGTTCCATGACATTACCAAAATTATCATCACGAAAATGTCCACTTCCATGACGATAAATCGCGCCTCCCAGAAGTGCTTTCGTCAAGGGTGACCGAGACGTGGCATCCACCGTAACAGAACGCCGTTAAGCTATCGGGTCGGGTTTTGGATCCGATAACCCGTTAACAGCCCCGGCCAATGGGGATTTTCCACGTGTAAAATCATCATTGGCTAGAGGAAACACGTGTCGGCTCATCGTTGGGACAGATGTCATACACTCATTGGACAGGAGGCGCCTATGATAGGTCGACACGTGGCATGGCCCAACAGTGGCCCATTCCGGTGAAAAAGGTTGGCTCAGTAAAAATTAGCAGGTCGGCCCATATAAGGCCTACTTGTGTCAGGTCCATTTAAGCCCACGGCCCATACGATATGTGCCAATTTGGCCCGTCAAAGATTTGACACCATTGCAGCCCATCGTCAGTTCGAGCCCGTTAACAGCCCGCTATATATTTGGGCTCAATATTGGCCCAATGAGATTTCGGCCTGTTAACGGCCCATTTAATGGATGGGCCAATTTTCAGGATGTACATCTTTCGGCCTTTTAGCGACCCATTTAAATGTTGGGCTAATTTCAGGCCCGATGTGTCTTCCAGCCTGTTGACGGCCCATAAATCTGATGGGCCATTTGTAGTCGGACCTAAGTTTCGGCCTTTTAGCGGCCCATTTAAGTGTTGGGCCATTTTCTGGCCCGATGTCACTTTCAGCCTGTTGACGGCCCATAAATCAGTTGGGCCAATTGTAGTCGGACCTAAGTTGGCCTTTTAGCGACCCATTTAAGTGTTGGGCCAATTCCCGGCCCTGTGTGCCTTTCGGCCTGTTAACGGATCATAAATGAGTTGGGCCATTTGTAGTCGGACCTTAGTTTTGGCCTCTTAACGGCCCATGCCCTTCATGGTCCAATACCAGCCCGGTTTCTCTTTCGGCCTGCTAAAGGCCCACAACACAGTTGGGCCGTTTACAATACGACATGACTTTCGGCCTCTTAGCGGCCCATGCTCTTCATGGTCCAATACAAGCCCGCTGTCTCTTTCAGCCAGCTAAAGGCCTACAGTATAGTTGGGCCATATGTAGCCCAAACTTAGTAACAGCCTGTTAACGGCCCGTGAAATAAATTGGGGCCACCTGTTGCTCGCTTCGATGTCGGCCTGTTAACGACCCGGGAGGTAAGAGGGCCGACCATGAACTTTCGGCCTAGTAACGTCCCATTAACTTAGTGGGCCCACTAAAGTTCGTTCATGTCTTTAGGCCAAATTAGATAATTTGAGCCCATTACAACGAGCAAAGGTATGGCATACAGGGAATAACGTTGCACATCCAGAATATATTACAGGAAATTACATCCACTGGGCAATCAAATATTGATGCCAGTGCAAATAAATGGGCAGAACCTAACCATCTACAACGTCACAATCTGCAACCTCAGCACAGATGACGCCCATAAGCATGTGGGCAAGTTCTTGCTGCTTTTCCACACTGTCTCTGAAAACATTGATCAGTTGTTGTGTCGCACGACTCTGCACCTCTGATTCATCCACCATTTCCATCATTGCTTCAGCCATTAATTGGTTCACAAACATACATTCATTCCGTTGCATTCGACACAGAGGATACTGAATAGTTTCAGATGGCGATTTTGGCAGGCTTGTATTATTGATAGTGGAGAGTGTCTTGACCACTACATCATAACATAAATTAGGACGGGAACCAAACAGATTAATCATGAGTTATTGCCATATTACCTGGCCTAGATTTACTGGAAAGAAACAATGGGGTTGCCTTGCTATTTTCAGAGTTTGTCTTCTAATCTTCAGCAGCCTGCACAAAATTAACACACTAGCATTGCTATCATTGGCCAAGTCAGATAATAGGAAAGCAACATTGACACAACAAATGTTTGGGCAACTAGCCTACACCAAATTAAGACAATATGGCATAGCTATCATCAGCTAGGTAAGGTAATACGAAAGCAACATTGACACAATGAATGAATGGGCAACCAGAGAAGCACTACAATTCAGTAATGTGCGTGATATGAGATAGCACATTCATGCAGCTCAGTACGCAAAACTACCAGGCAGTTTTCCTTACAAAAATCAACATTGGCACCTTTAACATTTTGCTACAACTAATTTTAGATTAGATAAAGGTTAGATTCACACCGATTAACAAAATACATGTTGATGTAAAAATATAGTGATATACAACAGGTACTTACATCAGCACTGGAGCACAGAGAATTCCCGCAAGATATTTTCCTCGAATACGATCCCAATGGAGGAAGTCTTGTATCATTTAACCTTATTTTCTAAAAGAGACACGGGTAAGAAACATGTAGAAAATATGATCAGAATGTTATAAAATTTCATGATGCAAGGATATGCACACGCTTCTTAGAATGGAGTTGACATTCTTTTGCTGGACTGGAGCGGACTAGTTCTTTGGCCACTGGAATCTGCTTATTATAAGTGGGAGTTGGGTTTCTTTGTGCTGGAGCAGTATCTATGAAAAATGGAGTTGGTTTATTATCTCCTGGCATTTGGATCTTTTGCAAAGACCTGGTTTGTAACCCTTCAGATTCTAACATAGCCTTCTTCCCCTTGCATGCCTTATATAGAAGAATGGTGATTCAGTTATAAAACATGCTATAGCAGAGATTGAATAGGTACTGAAGAATAGAAAGGCATGACATATTGACATGTATTCACTCCATCCGGAAATAAATGGATGGGTATAGGCTTATTTCAGTTCTAGATACATCCAGTTTTATCCATTTCTACGACATTTAATCCGGACGGAGGGAGTATGATGTAAGAGCTAGGGATACGACAGGACAACACAGTAAAAAAACACTGAAAAACCCACTGCAAAACCAAAGTATTCAAACCCACTGATATGAGATAGTACACTAATGCAGCTCAGGATGCAAAACTACCAGGCAGTTTTCCTTGCAAAAATCAACATTGTGGCCTTTAATCATACATTTTGCTACAACTAAATTTAGATCAGATAAAGGTTGGATTCACGCCGATTAACAAAATACATGCTAATGTAAAAATATAGTGTTATACAACAGGTACTTACATCTACATTGGAGCACAGAGAATTCCTGCAAGAATCTTTCCTCATAAATGATACCATTGCAGAAAATCTTCTATCTGTTAAGCTTATTTTCTAAAAGAGAGATGGGTAAGAAACATGTAGAAAATATGATCAGCATGCTATAAAATTTCATGATGCAAGGATAAGCACACGCTTCTTAGAATTGAGTTGACATATTTTTGCTGGACTGGAGCGGACTAGTTCTTTGGCCACTCGAATCTGCTTATTATTAGTAGGAGTTGGGTTTCTCTGTGCTGGAGCAGTATTTATAAAAACTGGAGTTGGTTTATTATCTCCTGGCATTTGGATCTTTTGCAAAGGCCTTGTTTGTAACCCTTCAGATTCTAACATAGTCGTCTTCTCCTTGCATGCCTTGTATAGAAGAATGGTGCTTTAATTATAAAACATGCGGCAGCAGAGAGCTGGAATAGGTACTGAAGAATAGAAAGGCATGACATATTGACATGTATTCCCTCCATCCGGAAAAAAATGGATGGGTCTAGGCGTATTTCAGTTCTAGATACATCCTTTTTTATCCATTTCGGCAACATGTAATCCGGACGGAGGGAGTATGGTGTAAGAGCTAGGGATACGACAGGACAACACAGCAAAAAACACTAGTTGAATGTAAAACTGTATGCTAGCGGAATGCGTACATAAATAACTAAGGCAACATACACGTGTATGATTGGGAAAATAAGATGGCATTGCAACAGAGCACTAGAACAGCACTTCAATGTAAAAAAACATGGTATGGTAGACAGATGAAGTACATACTGATGAATAACAATGCATAAGATATTCAGAAGCATGATGTCCAAATTAAGCAGATGGCATTGCGATAGAGTAGAATGACAGTACTTGAATTTGAAAACATGTTATCATGAATGGAATAGGTACTGAAAAACAGGAAGGCATGACATATTTACATGCATGATCAGCATGCTATGCACATGGCATTGCAACAGAGTAGATACACTCCAGGACATTATATGCATGTTGTACCCATATCACAGGCCAAGTTAGAGCAAGGACCTTGTGGGGTGAAGAGGATTCATCATCTTTCTGCAAGTCTTCTGAAGAACTGCCTTTACATGTTCCATCATATTGAGTATCATTGACATCAAGTTTATTGGCCTTTACATTGCTCCGTGAGGTTCTTGTGGATATATCAGTGTGTGCAATTATATCTGACATGCATGGAAGACAACTAGTAGTTAGATTTATGTAATGAGTGCCTGTAGGAGACGACATAAATAGTAGGACTGGGGTTAACTAGCAGCAACAGGTCTCATAAACTAAAGGGAGAACACAGATGAAAGCTACAGAATATGTATCGTTTGTACTCGAGATTAACTAGATGGCACACAAAAGTATTAAAGAACAACATAGGAAATACTAGAAGTGGTATAATACTATAATCACCAGCCTGTGGGATAGCATTGGCTGATGGATGATAACTATGGAACAGTGTTACCTAAAGAACAAGTATCTTAGCTAAACTATGGAACATCGTTAACTCCTGAACAAGACCCGTAAGAGATCAGCATGAATATACAGTGAAATGTGATGATCTATTTTCCATGCTTAGATGAATAACAAAGCCACAAATGTTGCACACAAGTAAGATGAGGGTACAACCTATCTGGCTGCCATCCATAGGAGTGAGCATCATGTGCTGACTTGTCGATGGCCCTGCAATTGTTGTGGTTGTGCATGTCGGGCACGCACATTCGATGCAGGGAATTGTTGAGTGGGGACTATAGCTCCCTTCTGGTGTATGCTTCCCTTGTTGGAGCAGTTGCGGTGAGTCGGAAGACGGTGTGTCTGAAGATGCAGATAACGCATAATGTTAAGAACGACATATCTCTTTGATCTGAAGAAATACACTAAGAGATCAATAGCAAGGTACGAGAGTGGTCACACGTCTGTTGACTGAAGACTAAATTGGGTTCACACGATTTTATTTTATTTTGGTACTGTCCGATCTACGCCGGATGGCTGGCCGTCTTGTGCCTCCCGGCTGACACTGTTCGGAATCTTCCCCATAGAGCCAGCGACCAACGGCAGAGCAGCCTGCCTCTGCCGTCCGTGGCCCTGGCCAAAACCCCGCTCCCCACCCCACCGCACTGCCGTGGTTGCGCCGCCCCCGGGCCAATCCACAAAGACTCCCCGTCATCCAGATCCGGCGGCGGCAGTACCTTCAACCCACGCAACTCTAAAAGATAGCCATCTAAGCGCTGCTTCCGCGGCGAACTTGCGGCCCCGCACCCTTACGTTAGACACCAGCCAACCGGCAGCCTAGGAGCTCCGCCGCCTCGAGGGGTGCTACTTCCCATGAGGGCCCAGAATAAAAATTCAGACAACTGATGCCTAAATAAAGTGATTTTAGATGAGGGTGCGACCTATCTGGCGGCATGATGAAGTAGGCAGGTCCAGCTACCGAGTCGGTGAGGCCGGCGTGGTTGCGGTGGCGACCAGCGGCAGGGAAAGAGAGATGTCGCAACGGTCGACGGCTACGCCGAAGCAGCGCCAGGACTCTGGACGGATCCGAAGTTGGAGGCACTCCGGCGCCGTGAACAATGGCGGGGGTGAATCGGCTCCGTTACGGTTCACGCGGCCGTCGTCGAGGCAGCACCAGCAGCACGGAGTAAGAGGCACACGGCCCAGTGCACGCGACGACAAATGGACAGTATCTCCGGCATTAGGGAGGAGGGCGGCTGTGAAATTAGTGCGGTGGGGGCGCCATGGAGGTAGGGCTGAGGTTTCGCGGCTCAGGAGAAGGGAGCTTCCCGGGGAGAAGGTGATTTGGCGCCCACGAGGTATGAATGGGGGCGGGCGGGGGAAATTGGGAGGGGAATGGAACCATGTCTTACGGACGCATTTGTCTGAAATGTGAGGGGGAGTTACAGTTCTACCCTTGCCTATAGGCTTCTCGGCTTGGGTATGTGTACCGAGGGTCGGGGATAGTAGAGTAACTTTGCTTCTCTGGGCGGGAGCGATTTCGGGCGAGGAGGGCGTGTTTTGAACTATAGTAGGCGCGAGCGATTTCGGGCGAGGAGAGCGTGTTTTGAAATAGTGGGCGCGAGCTATTTCGGGCGAGGAGAGCATGTTTTGCCGACCATGGTTTATGAATTATTCGGCACATGTCATTTCGGCCGAGGAGAAGGCGCGCTTGGATGAAGTTACGAACCTACCCTCGATGTACAACGGGCCAATTGATGCGTGTCCCACATAGAACGGTAATTTCACGTCTCCCATTTATTTGCTCGGGCGAATTCCACTGAGTAGAGAGGATGTTTAACGGTTCATTCAAATTTTGGGAGAACGAGCATCCACGTCTACCTTACCAAGTCGATTCGGATCAAATTTTGAAATATTAGCTTGCCACTTCTTTTTTAGATGGAGAGCTGATGCTTGGGAGTAATGTGTTTTTACATGCTCGTTGCTAGCGATTTACTATATGACAAATAGTTGACCCACTCAAAAACGCGAATCAAACCCAAAATGAAATATCTCGATTCAATGAAATAGCTCGTTTAGTAGGTCAAAATACTGAACTAAATCCAAAATTGAACACCTCAATCGAGTAGCATGTTGTACAGTATTATAGTACTCCGTGAACATGTTGAAAGTCAAATTAATGAACTTGTTTAATATACGCATATATCCGTTCATGTGTGGATTGCGGACAACATGTTCTCCAATTTAAATATTTGAATGCAATTTTATATCAAAACATGGTTTATATCAGTCTTTGATGCATAAAACGCGACCTCCCCCTCTCCTGGACTCCTGTTCTCTCTCTCTCTCTCTCTCTCTCTCTCTCTGTGTGTGTGTGTGTGTGTGTGTGTGTGTGTCTCTCTCTCTCTCTCGCCGACAATCCTCAATTCTATCACACGCATCCGACACAAAAACCTTGTTCGTCCCTCTCCCTTTCTCTCCATCTCTCTCTCTCTCTCTCTCTCTCTCTCTCTCTCTTTGTGTGGGGGGGTCTTTCTAGTTCGCATGCATATATACACCATCTATAGGTCTCGCTCGCACACTATGTATGATAATCTAGCTAGTCCAAGCTAGATACCTTGGGTGCACTCATCGTACGCACACAGATTCCTTGGCTCTTTGCCTGTAACTCTCTCACGCACCACTATGTCGTCTCGGAGCTCTTCCCCCCCTCTCTCAAACTTTCCATCCACCTGGGTCACACATACACATGCATATCTCACTCGCACTCGATAGGCCCATCTAAAACTCTATCTCTCCCCCTCGTTCTCTCTCCATCTCACACGCGCACACACACAATCTCATGCCCAGCTAGGCAAGTATGATGGTCTCTCACTCAATTGTAGGCACACGCAGTCCCCCATATATGTATATGACTAGCTAATCTTAGTCTCCATCACAAACATGTGCATGGTCTATCTCGATTTCTCTCGGGGAATCTTTCTATCGCGCACACACTCTCTCGATCTCCCACCCATATAGTCCCCTCACGATCTCGACGGGATCTCTCTATCACAAACACACCCTCTCTCCTTCCCCATGCGTCCATGCCATCCATGTGTCCCTCTCGACCTTTGTTTCTTGTTGGCCACACCTCTATTGGACATGTGCTACAGGGGTGTCTCTCTCCGTTGCAAACAATCACACACTAGCTATCTTCGTGTATCTACTCGCCTCGCTTTTCCATCTCGGAGATGCATGCGTGATATGTTCGCATAAGAAACGAAAAAACACACACTCTCTCTAATTTATCGTTTATTGTCACTTTCTCTTTCACACACATACTCTTTTTGCACACTTACTCATTCTCCTTCACACGCACTTGATCTGTCTCGACTGAGGCACTCTCCTCGGTCCATAGCATATAGATTTATTGAAAAGTCAAACATCACAAAGTTTGACCATGTACATGGAGAAAAAGAATTACATCTAGTATGGCAAACATATACCATTAGATTCACCATGAGATGTAGTTTTGTATGATGTATCTTTGGAATTGTAGATATAAATAACATTTGCATAAACCTGATCAAAGTTTCCAAAGTTTGACTTCTAAAAAATTTACATGCACTACATTATCGAGCGGATGGAATATCTCTTTCCCCCTCTCAGCTATCTGACGCACCACTCAGCCTTATCGGGGCTCCTCAATCTCTCTCAAACATTATTGGTCAGTTTGGTTCGTGACCTGACCCTCATGCCTTGATGGCCGGTACTTCCTGGTGTGGATGTGAGATGTAAAACATTTCTGCCTGGCCAGGCTTGTGTGGTGCTGAAGCGTTTGGTTCATGCCTGGGCCAGGCAAATCATCAACGTCCCATCAATCAATCCATGCATCAATTATTTAATGATAATATCCATCCATGTTGCTGTTAGCCTCGTGGCCACACGACCAGGCACGACCAGGCGTTCGAAATCGGTCGCCTGGGCCAGGCTACTTGAAGTGTCTGGAGTTCAGCCAGGCTAATTAAAGTGCAAGGGAACCCAGGCCAGGCGGGCTTTCTTTTTCACAGGGTAGCAACCAAACAAGCGTGCATGAAATCCAGCCACAACCCCAGGCCAGGAAAAAGATGCTCAGGACGCAAGCCAAACTGGCCTTATATCTCCCTGGTTCACACATACACATGTCTCGCTCGCGCTATACATATAGACCCATCCAACACTCTCCGCCCTTGTTCTCTCTCCATGTGACACGCACCCCCCTAAGTACCATAATCCCTCAAGCCATCATAGGCGCAAGCACTCCCCCCTCCTAAGTATGATTATCTCTTACTAGCCAACAGGAACACACGTATTGTCTCCTTCCATCCATACGTCTATCTCGATATCTCTCAGGGCATCTTCTATCATGCACACACCTTGTCACTCGATCTCCCACCCATGTAGTCCCATCACGATCTCCAGGGGATCTCTCTATGACAAACATACACTCTCTCCTCCTCATGTCTGCATTTTCTCCGTACGTCTCTCTCGACCTCTCTCCCTTGTTTGTCAGACCCCTCTTGGCCACTTGCTAGGGGTCTTGCTCTCTCGGTTCCAAACAACCACACACTATCTCCTCACCTTGCCTCCGTTGTCAAAGATGCATGTGTGATATGTTTGCATAAGACACACACGCTTTTTCTCTACTTTTATTGTGTGTTGTCCATGTCTCTTTCACACACGCACACACACTTTGTTCACTCACTCTCTCTCTCTCTCTTGTTAGGGATTCTGTCACGTCCATAAGAATATGGATGTTTTGAAAAGTCAAACCTCAGAAACGTTTGACCAGGTATATGTGGATAAAAACATTTACATCTAGAACGATCATTAGATTCATCACAACATGTACTTACTTCATACTATCATTTATCTTTGGTATTGTAGATATAAGTAATTTCTTTATAAACTTGGTCAAAGTTTCAAAAGTTTGACTTAAAAAAATGTTGGAACTACATTATCGAACGGAGGGAGTAGCTCTTTCTCTCTCTCTCTCTCTGCTATCTCTCACAGGCCTCCCCTCTCACTCGAACTCTCTATACCGACGGATTATACGCTCACTGTGTCAGTGTATAGCTCCGTATATAGTTTAATTGACCGGTCAACCAATCCACATGTTGCCTTGTCAGCTCGTGTTCCGTATCGTCGTGTGCTGGCCCATGTGGCAGTGGGTGAAAATAAGTAAACTAGAGGCCCATCTGACATGTGGTGAAGTAAACAAAGTTGAAACCACTCGGGGTAGCACCCCGCACGCTAGTATATTGAGGGCGCATTGAGGACAAACTTCTTGCGTGCAAAGGATGCACTCGCGCACAATTCACCACTACACGGCGGCATGCACAGAAGGACACACTCGTGCACACCCAGCACACAACACACACCAGCACACATGTACACCGGCGTCGCTGCCGGTTGAGATGGACGGCGAGGCATCCAACAAGCGGAGGCGGCTCGAGCCAAAACCGCATCCGGCGAGCCTGGACTTCATCAGCATCCTCCCCGATGACACGCTGCTCGTCATCATCGGCCTCCTCCCCACCAAATCTGCTGTGCGGACCGCCCTGCTCTCCCGGCGGTGGTGCCCCCTCTGGCGCTGCGTTCCCCTCAACCTCACCATCGACAGCTGCCTCTGCGACGGGGATTGCAAATGCATGGCCGCAGTCTCCAAGATCCTTTCATCGCACCCTAGGCCAGCCAAACGCCTTGACATCTGCATGTTCAGTACCAACTGCAAGGTCCAACCCAAGTTCGATGAGTGGTTCTTATTCCCCGCCCTAGATCAGCTCGAGGAGCTCAGCTTTGAACCTGGACGATGTCGCTCTTTGCCGCCGTCCGCGCTCCGCCTCACGCCAACGCTGCGTCGCGCCAGCTTCAGCTCCTGCTATCTTCCCCAGATTAATGCCGTGCCCGCTCTTCTTCTCCCTCAAGTCAAGCAGCTCACCTCTTCGACATTGTCATCTTGAAGAAGGCTATGGAGCACCTGCTCCGTAGCTGTACTGCGCTCGAGTACCTTCGTCTTGAGCAGATCCACGGGTTCATTAGCCTCCACATCGCCTCGACGAATCTCTGATGGATTTATGTGTCTTGCTGGCCCCGCAACAAGACATCAATTGGGAAGAGATCACTCCAGCTATTGCACATTATGGTCATTGAGAATGCGCCTTTCCTTGAGAGATTGCTTGTATCGGATCTACAAGGTCCAACAAAAATCAGGGTCATTGATGCGCCGAAATTGACAACGTTGGTGTACTCGTCTGCCAAATTCTCCGAACTCTTTATTGGGTCCGTAATTGTTCAGGTACAGCACTCATCTTCTTCTCCATCTTCTTGAAATTCACATTTCTAAATTTCTTCTTGATGTATTTACGACCGTCTTCTAGAAAATGATTCCCACAAGCTCGACCCAGTCCATGCGCACAGTGAAGATCTTAGCACTAAAATCTATCGGCCCCAATCTGGATCAAGTTTTTGAATTCCTTACATGCTTTCCGTGCACGGAGAAGCTACTCATCGAGGTGAAACTTCTTTCCTATAAGTAAACGGTAATCACAACGTAGCTCAATTTTTTTGTAATTTTCCCAAATTATGATGACAAGTGTAGTGTTCAAAACTGCATCTACGCACTGCACCGAAAGAAATGTTTTTAGTATTTTTTCTCACGTGATCACCTGCATCGTTTTTATGTTGTACTACTATAGTAGCCTAGGCTAGTCATAGTGGAAAGTAACTTAGACTACTCCAGTAACTCTGGTTACCCTAAGAGCAAGTACTACCTCCGTCCTGGTATACTCTTCCAATTTTGTAGTATCAAAATTTGACCATAGATTTAACTAACAAAATGTTAATGCATGTCACTAAGAACTATATCGTTGGATTCATATTTGAACATAATTTCAAATGTGTAATTTTTAGTGGCATGCATTGGCATTTTCTTAGGTAAATCTATGGTCAAAATTTTATACTAAATACGAGGTAGTATTACAAAAGTGGGCTATGTAGGCCAAAACATGTGCCAAATTCACTTGTGATGCATTTGGCATCGATGCCCCTCCATTGCTCACCTGGTGTCCCAATCTGGATCACCTACTTTGCTCCGGTGCCAAATTAACTCACGCAATGAAAAAACACTACGTGGGAGAGAGAGAGGACTGAGGCAATAAAAAACACTTGTTTGGGAGAGTGAGAGGCTGGTGTAGTTGGATTGATTGATTTGTTTATACATGTGCGTCTGTGTGCACAGCGGTGCCAACTCTCTCACATCGCGAGAGCGGTGCCAAAATCTTTTGAATTGACATCGATGCATGTTATGTGGCATACTTTTGCGAAATATGGCATCAGCCACATAGTGGAAGGCAACAAATGCCCAAGATCTTCACGTGATCCTAGTTAAATGAGAGGAAACAGAAAGAGAGAGAGAGAGAGAGAGAGAGAGAGTGAGTGAAAAAAATATCACTAGCCAGCCAACCCTATCGTATGAGCGAATGATATTGGTACCTCTTGATGACATGGCAATCTTATGCAGCCAGCTGCTCTAATATGTTCTCTTCTTTTGCAGATAAAAAAGACCCGAAAGTGAAAAATGTGTTGCACTACAACAATCTCATCGAATGCCTTGATCTCCATCTTACAGAAATTGATTTGATCGACTATCGAGGCAACACATCTGAGATTAAATTGGCTAGGTTCTTTGTTCTAGAGGCAAGTGTGCTCAAGGTAATGAGGTTTGGCGTTCTCTGGCGCAACAATGAATGGCGTGCTGATCACCGCAAGCGTCTAAGCCTAAATGACAAAGTCACCGCAGAAGCTGAATTTGTTTTTGAAACATCAAGTGGCCAGAGACTCGAAAACTTATTTGCCCATTAGTGACTTGTTAGGGCGGTGGATTTTAGTTTGTACGATAATGCTGGATCCACCTAAAGTAACGAAAGTTCTTACGTAAACTTCCTAGTAATTCCCTCTTCGTAGGTGCAGCATTACTCCTAACATTTGTAATATTAGTTTGAAACTTGTAATATTGCCGTGTCCTATTCCTGCGTTTTCAAAATCCTGCGAATCAAATAGGTCCTGAGGTGGTGATGATGTTGTGCCTCCCATCTTTCACCAATAGCCGTCAGATCTAGATCTGACGCATACAAACCACGCTTCTCCATTTTTGCAAAAAGATGCCCGCACTTGTTCCCTATTTACAAACAACTCCTTGTCTCTCACAATCAGCCTCATCTCCTCCCCACCACATCTAGGAGTAGAAGGCCGTGGAAAAATCTGGCACGATGACCGCTGCCGGAGCCGTCCACCCCCCGTGCAATGCATGGGCATCTACACACGAGAAATTATGTCGAACAGGGCTAGTTGTAAGCAGGCTAGCTCTACAGCCATGATGATAGTGACTGCAGACGGTGAGGCTGACTATGGTATGCCGAACACGGCGCCTATACTCAGGTGTCATCTCTGGTGCAGGGTCTTGTCACTTCACTGTGAGGAGCAGCACGTAATAATTTGACCAACGAGTAGTACAGTGCTAGTACTCCTACTACTACATTGGTAGTACTACTACTAGTACTAGTAGCACCACCGTCTGGATTTAGGAGTACTACCACGTCCATCTGGATTTTAGTATTTGACTAGCAATATCTAGTAATGCATATCACCAAAAATGAACTACTTCCTCTATAAATAAATACATGGTGTTTTATTCCTATCGACGAGAGAACTTAATGTTTTTTGCTAACTAGAGTACTAATAGGATTACATGCAATGAACTAAACACCGCATGTCATGTTTGGTAGTCTCAAGTCATTGAAAGCATGCACGGCCCACATCTCTCATTGGTTGATATGTCACGAAATAAGAAACAAGGAGGGAGTTAATGCACCGTGCCTAAGTATTTTGGGATTATTTGGTTTTCGTAAGGTGACTTACACAACATTTTTGTTTACATGCATTAACATTTTATTAGTTAAATCAAAGGTCAAAACTTGGCGCAAAATGCAAAGGGGGCCTATAAACCAGTAAACATCAAACTTCTCTCGTTTGGCCCCAACTAGAGGTCCGGTGAGATGACTATACTGCACCGGCACGGAGGGGACGCAGCTTCATTGACTTACGGAAACTGCCTTTGGGTGAATGACACGTGGCCCCAGGGGGTGGCTGGCCCACCTATCATACAGCCAAAGGCGGGTGCACTAGAGGGCCGAGGAGTGGTACGAAATCCTACGCACCTACGCATGCTAACCAAGGGCTGAGTGATCACTCGAATCACAAGATCAGATGACTAGAAGCTACGCTAGACCCATGGAGGCGATGAGCGCGAGCATCAGCCGGCGGTGCCTGATGGTCCACGACGCCGGCATGCGGCCCGGCACCGAGGAACGTCTCCAGGTAGTATTGCTTGAGGCCGCCAGGGCGAGGGGCCGCTTGGATGACAGCTTTGTCTCCTTGTTCGATGAGGTCCTCGTCGGTTTCCTCGACAAGTTCACCGTTGTCAAGAAGCTTGCGGACGAATTTGACATAAGCCTCCAGCCAACGCGCCCAGGCTCTGCGATGCCCGCCACCCTCAACGGCCACTATGGTAACAACCTCTTCAATGCACTAGTGGCCCTGCGACTGCCCGCCGTCGCGCTGGAGAATGTCCACCTCGAGGTCACGCTCGCTACGCAGTGCCTGGCACAGCAAGACACCATCGACATAATCACCCACGTCTACGCGCAAATCGTCCACAAGGACTACTACATGCAAGAGGAGGACGATAGGACGCTGGCCTTCTTGGAGCGCAGGGCAACCTTGGACGGCACTGTTCAGAAGCACGTTGAGCTCGCCGCCAACGCCGCTGCTCCTCACACGTTGGTTGGTGACCCGGCGCACTAGGGCGTGAGGATGTCGTTGAACGTTGATGGGTCCATATGTATTTTTATCTTCCCATCAAATCCATGTACTTGTATATGATACTACAGTAATTATCTTACCTTTCGCATCAACTTCATAATTTTCGTACGTACTCCATGCATGAACGGTGCCAGAACCAAACTTCTCATTACTCTAGGCAAAATCGTTATTCTCTATCTATCGGTCGCGCCATGGAGCAGAACCAAATTTAACAAGTTACGAGTTCAAAAGGAAAAGCTTGCCGTGTTCGCGTCGCACCCCCACACGGTTGCTCTGGCACGCCCCTCAAGCGTGCGTGCGGTGTTGCATTTTCACTTACAAGTGCGACCATGGTTGAGAAAATCGACTATCGGCAAGCCCCCACCCTGCCCACCGCGCGATGGCTGAGAAAACAGGAGGCAGAAGAGATGGATGTAGCACGGACTCCAAGAAAATTGGTGTCGGATGGGACTCGTGTGGGTGGCGTGTGCCGTACTGCTAGACATGAATGCTAGTTATGGCCCATGCCACCCCACTATATCGAGCCAATATCGAGGTACGTAGAACAAATTTCCTGCAGTCCGTGCTCAGCCCTCCTCTATCTCTCTTCTCAGCCAGCCAGCGGACGCGCGGAGCCCATCGTCTGTTTGCTCACATGCGGCCCCACATGTCAGTGAAAATGCAAGAGGACCCACTGAACCTGCACATCTTTCACCTCGACGTGCTGGTGATGAAAAAACAAATCCAATAAAGATCTTCGGTGGCCGCTTTTGGAGTTACTCAAGAGTAGTAAGATTCTATTTACAGTTTAACCCAAGATGCACATCTCATGGCTTCAACTACACTCTATTTTCTTTCATGACACGACCTAGATGTTGGATGTCCCACGTGTCGACAAAAGGAGGAAGAACCCAACCAAATCTTCGGTTCTGCTCTCGGATTAGACTAGTTGTGCTAACTTAAAAATTTTATTGTGTACTCCCTCCATTCCAAAATACTTGACTTCCATTTGTCCAAAAATGGATGTACCTATATACTAAGACATGTCTAGATACATATATATTTTGACAAATAGAAGGCATGTATTGTTCAACGGAGGGAGTAGAATGGATGCAAGTTTATGTATTGGGAAGAAGAGTACATCCATATATTGATAGAGCGCAATTTAGTAGATGTTTTATCACTTTTAGCTAGCACAGACGCAAGATCGAGCCTCCGCAGATCAACAATGAATGCATCGAGAAGGCACTAATCCAACTTACAGGAGTAGTAAAATGTATTCTTGTGGTTCTTGTTTTCTTTGGTCTTGCTTTTCTAGTCAAAAATATTGTTGGAGTTCATGCAAAACGGAGGTGCGTTTGGGGTCGTGCGTTGGAGTTGGCCTTACAAGTGGGACCGCAGTTAAGGAAACCGACTATCGACAAACCCCCACCTCGCCCGCCGCGCGATGGCTGAAGTTAGAGAAACGATGAGGTTGAAGAGATTGCTCTAGCATGGACTCCAAGAAATAATATGGTGTCAGATGGATGTCGTGGTGGTGGCGTGTGCCGTACTCCTGGACGTGAATGCTTGTTCTGGCCCATGCCACCCTACTACTCCTACTACTTACTCCTACTATATAGTGTACTAGTATCGAGGATTCAAGGTGCTGGTTACATACAACGAACACATTAACATATGGCTACAGTAAAAACACCCGCCCGACGCGCGAAGCATGTGAAGCTAGTACAAATAGTGTACTACTATTGTTGATTGGCCTCATCCGATAACCTGTTGCAATGCACGTACAATTATGTATTTGGAAAATATTTTTTTGCCTCGCTGTACCACTCATTCAGAGAAGCGACTCGAAAGCCATTCATAAATTTAGTAAGTTTATCATAGGCATATCATTTTATTACATACAACAGGTCATCAACCCACATCGACAATGAGGATACATTATAAATACTAAAGTTTTCACCACACAACAAATAACAAGCCATGAAATGAACTTCAACTCAACCATTCCGTGGCATTGCAAACGCTTGCTTTGAACCACAAGTGATTCTCTAGGATGGTCCATCCGTTGTCGATCTGGAGACCAATGCAGGACTGACCATCCAGGCTGAAGCGGCCTACTATATCAGTACCAGGGTAGGGAACCACCCAAATGTCCGAGGTATAGACACAGTTGCTTCTCATAAATGTGTCAACAGCAGTTGGATCGCCTTTCACCATCATCGGATAGTTTTGTCCAAGGAAGAGCGAGTTTTCTCCAAGACTATCAATTCTGTGCCAGGAAGAAGGAGTTGGCGCTAGCACACTAGTATCCATCCCGAATACCATGCAACAGGTGTTGGAATAGGTCAGGAGAATGCGACCATGGGAGACATCTGCTTCCTTAGCAGTAACATCATCAATGGGCTGTATACACACAAGAAGAGGTGATCCATCGGGATTAGTTGCCAGGCACCATAGAGTATATGGGCGCTGCTCGTGATCATCACCATCGGCATCTCCCCCTTGGTTATAAAATTTTTCAAGTATAGGTGGTGGGATGTTCACAGGACCTTGGAAACACAAGAAGAAGGTTAATTAGTAAAGGGAAACTTGCTAACCCGCATGCATGTGGATGAAACAATTATAATTACGGTGGAAGACAAACGTACCGAAACTACGAGGATGCCATGCAAAAACAGTGCCACGAGTGGTGGCAGCAAACACAAGGCCCTCATATTGAATTGCATCACAGTACTCATCCGTGTACAGAAACGGATTTTTGAGCAATATCCATCGAGTCAAACCACTAAGGATGGCAACAAGATTGTCGAAGATAGCTACAACTTCATAGTTGTTGTAATTCCAAGAGCGGTTGGGAACTCGACAAATTGCTATCTTCCGTAGAAGACAGTCACCATGATCGTATTTGAACATGCGTACATTACCGGTGTGCTCAACCTCTGGGCAGTGTGCTGACATTTTGGGAAGTGGAACCCGGTGACGAGTGTACACATTCACAAGTTCCCACTCGCAGTTGGACCCAATGTAAACAACCCAATCTCCATTCGCGCCCGCCCAAGCCTTGCCCTCAAGCGATGGCATCTTAACATCATACGTATCATTATCAAGCGGCATCAACTTGCATAGGGCGAGGCCTCTGTCGTGCCGGTGCCAGTCATCAGGGTCACGGCGAAGAAGATAGGGGAGATCAAGCTGCTCCTTGACTCTTGGGTTCCTTGCAATGATGTTATTAGTTGAGTCGAGAATGGGCTTGAACGAACCTGCCATGCTAGCCGAGGTGATGACGTCGCACCGATCAATGAGTTCCTCCACCACGTCATCTTTTAGATCGGGGCAAGAATAACGGAGTCGTTTCCGGCCTGTTCCCTCCATGGAGAAGACGATCGAACAATGGCAGAAGAAACGGTGAAGGGCTAAAGGAAAATGGAGGAGGGAGAGGAAGAGCGTGCAACAGTAGTTCCAAATCGAGAGGGAAAGGCGAAGAGTTGATGGACGGTTGCAAGTTTGCCACGGTTCACGAAGAGGCGCCCCGGCCTACACGTCCGTTCAGAAATACTCCTACTACTCGTTGTCGTCTCACTGATATGTTGGAACGGGACCACATGTCAACGAAACATGGTGTGTAATTTCTCGTGCAAAATGCAATCTGGCCGCGTTGGCCTGAGGTGCCGCATTAGTTATCGACCTTTATTTTTTAATGGTGTGCCGATCAGTTTTGAAGCACGCCTAACTGGTATTGTACGCAGAGAAAATATAAACTACTCTACCACTACCCCACCTCCAGTACTAGTAGTATAAAAAAGATATATAGGCAGAAGCTTCAGCGCTTTCTTGGTAAGCGCTGTCCACTTGCTTCTCACAATACCACCCTCTCTCCAGATCTAAAAAAGACGGGCCCTCTCTCCCTCCTCACCGGTGGTCAAAGATCCGCCGGGGAAGCAAAGGACGTGTAGCGTTGACGCACTCGTCGTCGACGAGCGAGGTCACGCACTGACGACAAGGTTGTCCTCTCAGACCTAGCGCCCGCGCGGGATGGCCTCTGTCCCCAAGCTCGCTACCATAGTGTGTGCGGAGGACGACGACCATGAGCGAAGCCACTTCCCGCTGACCCTCAGGTATGCTACCACTTTTCGAGGCATAACCTTGTTCTATTGCCCCATCTGCTACGCCGTTGCATGTGGATCTTTTTCCACTCCACCATCTTCCCAATTTGCTATCCTCTACTCTGCTGGCCACGCAGACAAAAACCATAATTTGCACTATTAAAGGAAACCCTGCTTCAAGCAGACTAGTCCATGTCTGGGTTGAATAACGAAAGGAAGGGAGACTGTACTGTTCAAGAGAGTAGGCATCGAACGCGCATCTAGGTTGAAAAGGGGAAAATCAGTAGCTAAGGAACGAGTCTCGTGTCTCTTGGTTGAAGAAGGGTAGAAAGGCATGACAACACAATAGAGAATGACCAGGTCGATGGGTTTGTTGTCCACGCATAGGAAAAAGGTGGCTAAAGAGAACAAAAATGGGACGTAATCCACATATGCTGCCTGGATATTTGTTGCTCTGGGCAAATACCTCCCTCACCACTCTGCGTCCATGGAGGTACATCGTACTGGTGCGCCCACTGTCCAAATGGGCCTCCCATGCTCTTATTGCCACTTTTTTTGCTGTCAGTATAACGCCAGCAGTCAAGTCAAGCAATGCTACTGCTAAAGTGATGCCACATTTAACTAATGCCACTCTCAGTCTAATGCCACCCATAAATTTAAGCAATGCCATTTAATGTCACTGGATTATTTCAGGGTTAGCTGTTGATTGTGGATGTATTAAAGATTTTTTAGCTAAGGCATTCTAATGTTGTTGCACAGCCAGTATACGAACGATGAAACTTGTTACTACCTTCAGATTTTTAAATTGTTAATG
Organism: Triticum dicoccoides; assembly: GCF_002162155.2. Taxonomy (NCBI): domain Eukaryota; kingdom Viridiplantae; phylum Streptophyta; class Magnoliopsida; order Poales; family Poaceae; genus Triticum; species Triticum dicoccoides. Next base: position 494,798,893 of record NC_041382.1, read on the forward strand.
CTTATAGATTACATACCTCACTTTTATGAGATAAGTTAATTTTTTTTGTACAGTGTCACCAAAATGCCAAGGCACTGATGTCATTTTATTTTGGTTAAACTGCACAGACAATTATGAAGACTAGAGGAAAGGTCAAGAGTGGGCACCTCCTCCTCCGGCTGTTCTCTTGAGGAGGTCTGTATGTTTGTCTCTAATGCCTGTCGACTACATACCTGACATCATGATGTAATGTTAAGTCATTTCCTTTTGTACAGTGTCACTGAATTGTCAAGGCGGTGATGGCATTTTATTTTAGTAGAACTGCACAAAATTTGCTTAAAAGAAGAGGAAAGGTCAGGAATGGCTCACTTTTCCAGAAAAACTATGTATGCCTTCCTGACATCAGCCGTTGTTGCTCTATTTATTCCTTCAAACAGGTGGTTAGAAACAGTCTTGCTACCTTTTCCCATTAAGAAATTGGAATGCTTATATTTGTGAGTCTATGCTTCAACTATTGCCACTTTTAGAGTAATCACACTTTCAATATCTATGCAAACAGGGATGCTCGATTTTAGTGGAACTGCACAAAAAGTCCAACTGGTTCAACATTAGGAGCATGTTTTTTTCCAAACCTTTATATCCAATTGGTGGCACTATGAGCTGTTCATTACGAAGGTACATGGTTTGCTACTATCTTGCTACTCTTTCTGTACTGGCATTAGATAGTAATACTAGTGGTTTGCATGTGAATTTATTGGCAGGGTGGACCTACATTGGAGGTGCAGGACAGGATTCAATGATTGGATGCTCAATTTCGGTTGTATCAATTTCACCTCTTCCATCACTACAAACATGGATATCCTTGGTCTGATGAAGAATAGGCACTATATTTCTGCTCTGAACCAGCAAATCAATTCAGTATGAAATTGTCCAGGGCAAAACATAACTGTATCAGATTGTCTAGTGCAGAACATGACAGATGCTAAGCGGAAGAGACATGTTTAAACCGAAAATACAAGGTGTGGTATATGTTTACTAGCTGCTTGATATTTGTGTAGACAGAGATGTCTGCCCGTTGCTATTTGGCAAACAAACAAAGTGCCCGCAATTTTGGTTGAACTGCACAAGAGAATAGTATAGTCTCTGCATGCAGTGCCATTTGAAAATAGACACAGAAAGATTGGATAGTCACTTCATGGACTGCAGAAAAGTAGTACTGTACTATTTATTGGCCAACACTAGGTGCTTCATTGCTTTGGTCTGATTATACAATGGGCATCATTTTGCCTAAGTTAAAGTTTGTATTCCGAAAATAGTCTCGCCGTGTAATTGAGAGAAGACCAAATCATATTGCAGTGGATGTTCCTCCATCATGTGTGGTTCATTCTCATGGTTCCAGCTGTTGGTGAAACCACTTACGTTTTCAAGAGGAATTGTAGACTTCATAAACAAATTTGTCTTTAGTCTGTACTGAATGTTGGCCAAGAGAAGCATCCATGTTAGTAGGAAGAATAGATGTTTTTTCTAGATATTTGCTTTTGGAGCTAATATTTGTATATGATCTGTGAATCATTGAGATGCATTAACAGTTACTTATTTCTATTTGCTCAGTGTTTACAAGTTACTGATCGATCACTAGCTAGCCTACAAATGCGCTCCTGGCAGTTTTATTTGCGACGCAAGATGCGAAGTGGCAGTTTTTTGAATAAAAATGCCTACCTCTGAAGAAACTGACAGGCTACACTATCGATCCTACACAGATAAAAATGCCTACCTCTGAAGAAACTGACAAGCTACACTATCGATCCTACACGGATAAATAGCGGATCACGCACGTACTACCTCCTTTCCGGTTTGTAGGGCTCAATTCAAGAAATGACCTACTCGATCCTACACGAATAAATAGCGGATCACGCATGTACTAGTACCTCCTTTCCGGTTTGCAGGGCTTAATTCAAACCTCTCACCAACAAAGGTACTCCCTCCGTCCGGGATTTATTAGTCCCATGAGCAAAGCAGCAAGACCAAGGCATGGCAATAATTAACGGCATGCAGAAGTTTAAGCCTAATTAATTCCAGCGATTTAAGTGGCTGCATGCGTGCCCTCGGCTGCGACTCATTGCATGCTGCTTCGCGTACTGCCTGCGAGCAATTCTGAGTGCATGCATGCAGCCGGCCGTAATTAAGGCAACTAACTGATGTGAAAAAAGATACGCTTTAAATCCATGGAATCATTATTGACGAGGGAGATGATTCGAGTGCACTCATTTGACCGCCATGCCGGCGTGCGACCCAGACGGGACGGGACGGCACAGTCATAATTTCAGTTTCTCTAGTTTTCCACGGCAAGCTGGCGTGCTAAGCCATTATGCATTGAATTCTGATGACCGTCGCGCTACCTTCCGCCTATAAGTATTGTTTCCCGGCCTTCTCAGGTGCCACCGTGACCCAACTCGCCATATCCTCATAAGCCCCCACCGGCCCGACGTCGCTCGCCACGTCCGCCATGCCCCCGCCCGTCCGCGGTAGGCGACGCCGGAGGCGGTCACCGCCGGAACTAGTGTTCGGGTTTTCACCGGAAGGCAGATGTAGGGAGGAGGCATTCTATCTGTCTTTAGATGGCAATGCGGAGATCGAGGAGTTGTTGGAGTGTGACCGCATGGCGGAGGAGCAGGAGTTATTGGAGCGCAATCGCCTGGCGGAGGAGTAGCGTATCGCCGATTTGCGCCGCCAGCGGGACATGGAGCAGCAGCGCACCGACGCTCTGAGTCGCGAGCAGAGCGCCCGCAAATGGGCCGACTACATGGAGGCCGACGCCCGGCAAATAGCCCTAGAGGATGTCGGGCACGCACGCGTTCGCAACACCGATTTTTACTACCAGCTCGTCAAGTGGGTTTCTCGCTTGGAAGCCGAAGCTTCGGTGGACCACGCCAGCATGGAAAGGGCCAACGCGCGCGAGCAACGCGCCCTATCGCACCTCTGGCAAGTCCGATGTGAGGCGGAGGACGCCGGTGCCGGCGTTTAGCATGGACAGCAGATGGCGGCCGGCATCGTCTAGTTAGCTAAGAGTAAGTTAGTACGTGTACGCTACTAGAGTGTTAGTGGGAGTAGATAGTTAACTTGGCTATGATGGTTGTCAATGTGGAAGTTCAATACTCTATATGTGGATCAGACCTGTTACTTTGCTCTGAATGTTGAACTTTCCGTTTGAACGTATGGAATGGGCTGTTATTTTCTTAAATGGGTTGTATTTGTCCTCCACGGTTTAGAGGCTGACTTGTGGGCCTAGCAAGTTGAAGCGTACATAATCAGGAGATGATTGTACGTGGAGAGGATGACAGCAGGGACCCGCCAAGGTCATGGCAGTACGCAAGAAAGTGCCTCCTTATTTCAAGCCAATAAAAAATGGCTCCTCCTAGTGGATTTCTGACATCTGGGTCCCATGCCATTGTCAACGTAGTCAATAAACGAGAGAATTGCACAACGAGCGGCTGACACCAGGGACCCAGCAGCTCGCCCAGTTATTTTTGTTTTGGGTTAATTTGATAAATGACACTCTGTCAGGACCCCGACTCGATGTCACATCGATCTAGCTGGTAACACCTCATATCACTTTGCGGCCTCACGCACGGTATCCCCACGGGTGTCGTCTTACCTTTTCCCGGGACCGTTTGCGCCTTTTGGCTCACGTATATGATAGTGTCGCTAGCATCCATATGATAAAGAGCCCGGGCTGACATGACTAGTCGTAAACCCAAAGTGGCACAGACTTACAGGGACAGGCATCCATGACCCAGCTTCGAACGTGTCGGTCATCAGCAAGTGGGTCCGGGCTGTAGCACTGGGCTAGCAGGACTCCGGTAAACCGGGCTGTAGCGGGCTAACAGGACTCCGGTACTCAAAGCGTGACATTTCCCCGAAGGGACAGACACAGGAACGAAGAAGGACACATGCTGGCCAGCCTAAGTGTTCCAGAGCAGTAGCAAGCTACCATGGCTCAGCGGTAACACTAGGAGACATTTCCCGGTAAGAGAGGCTACTAAAGATAGACAACTAGATAGTCAGATCCCACACATACCAAGCATTTCAATCATACACACAATATGCTCGATATGTGCAAATACAACGAAGCATCACAACATGACTCTATGACACAAGTACTTTATTTAAGGCTCAGTGAGCCATACATAACATACACAAAGGTACGGGTCTCACGACCCCACATACAAGTCATACAGTCATACAAACCAGCAGCGGAAGTAACTTGTCTGAGTACAGACAACTAGTAAAATAAAAGAGGCTTGGAAAGCCTAGCTATACTACGAGGTCCTTCACAAGCTCAGGGTCACCACCTGGGTCTTTAGCCTACTCGTTGATGTCAACGTCTACATAGAACCCATCAGAAGGGGTTGCAGCGTCTTCTGTAAAAATGTAGATTATAGCAACATGAGTACAAAGGTACTCAGCAAGACTTACATCAGATCCTACATACATGCATAGTATCAAGAAGGGTTGGTGGAGTTATTGCAGCAAGCCAGCTTTGACTCTTGGCTAAACTATCCTACGATACTCCAACTTGAAATGGTTTTGCGCACACGAGTCCACTACTCACCAATTCAATACACTACCAAGGATCCACCTCCGTCTTCCTACGGAAGAGCCATCCTCGGCACTCACACTTATCTTGAGGCTTTTAACAGTTTCCATTTACTTGTCTATGAACTGTATAGGCAACCAAGTAGTCCTTTACCGCGGACGCGGCTATTCGAATAGATTATGATAACCCTGCAGGGGTGTACTTCTTCATACATGTTTCCACCACTTAGCGTCTGCACACGACATGTGCTCGGCAGACTTCAAGCGAAAGCCGACGTGGGTGTAGACCACGACCTACCTAAACACTTAAGCCTCTAGTCCAGGTTTATCGCCTATTCAGGTTCCATCCGCAGGGAGTCCGGCCGAGGTTTCCCATACGGCCCCGAACGATGTGAACAGGGTTCCCGAGATACCTAACGGGTATTCGGTACACCCGGCCACGTACCTACCGCATCACAGCCCACCCCTACGGTCAGCGCTCCACGGCCTCCAGTAGGCTACAAACACCAGAAACTACTTGCAACTCCTGGACAGAGAGCTAGGGTGAATAAGAAGTCGAGCGGGGTCATATTTCAGGGCCCAATGCATGGTAGTAGCTGTATCTTAAATCACGCATACAGATCTCAGTGCTTAAGGTCGGCTTCAATGAAACAACCCACCATGTACTCCTACATGGCCTCTCATCGATACCTTTACCAAATCGTGTTCACCACACCACTCTCATTACCGACATGATCATTTCACTCCAGCCCATCACCCAGATGAACCAGACCTGACACGACTCTAAGCATAGCAGGCATAGCAAGGTAGGAACAACACATACATATGGCTCAATCAACTCCTACACATGCTAGTGAGTTTCATCTAGTTACTGTGGCAATGACAGGTCATGCAGAGGAAATGGGTTCAACTACCGTAGCACACAGCAGTTTGAATCGCGTTGTCTTAATGCAGTAAAAGAGATCAGGAGCGAGAACATGGGATTGTATCGATATGATCAAATGGTTGGTTGCTTGCCTGATGGTTCGATGCACTGATACGGTTCTTCGTTAGGGTAATCACGGTACTCCTCGGGGACAGAACCTGTCGCAAAGGGCATCGATACACAAGCATCACCAAACAATGTGCAACAATATGATGCATGCATGAAACATGGCAATATGAGTGTATTGGGCTAATGCAACTAAAGCCAGAAGGGTTTGAACAAATTTGAATCAAAGATTCAAATTTCAAATTCAAATATGGCCTTTTAAGTGCTTTTCCTTGTTCTGCTTGAAACATCAATTTAACTTGTTTGATCATGCATGAAAATAGTACAGATGGATAGATTGGATTTTTCTGATCATTTTTCATATATAATTTGTCCAATTTGGAGTTACAGAATAAAAGTTATGAATTTTTGAAGTTTAAATAATATTCTGGAATTTCCTGATTTAAATTAAATCCAGAAAATCAATTACTGCATCAGCCTGACGTCAGTGTGACGTCAGCAGGTCAACGGAACAGGTCTGGGTCAAACCTGACAGTGGGTCCCGCATGTCAGGGTGGTTATTTTAATTAAGATTTAATTAAAACTAATCCTGTATAATTAACAGGGCTGGGCCCCACCTGTCATTGACTCAGGGGAGTCAACCAGGGCCCACCCGTGGTCAAAGTCAAAGCCAGCGACGCCGGCGTTTAGCCGCCGGTGAGCCCGACGCGGCGGCGGGAGTGGTTTTGGCCATTTCGGCCACCAAATGGGCCGCGGAGACCACCGGAGTGGAGCTGAGGACAAACCGCGGCTCTTGGCGGAGTCCGTTGGGGTCGGGGTGGCCGGAGTTGGCGCCGGCGACGACTTTGGCGGCCACCGGGGTTCGGTCGAAGATGAACTTGGCGCTAGAGGGGTCGGTGAGGCTCGTGGAGTGGCTAGCTAGGTGTTGTGGGACTCGGTGAGTAAGATGGACACCATCTTGTGGCCGGAGTGTGGCCGGAAGCACGTCGGCGACGAGGTCCGCGACGGCGCGTGCGGGTGAGCTTGGTGTGCTCGCTGTGGTGCACGAGAGAGAGAAAGAGAGGAAGGGAAGTTAGCCCAGCTCACTGCGGTCTTGATGGAGAGGACGGCGTGGTCGGGGACGAGCTGCTGCGGCGGCGACGGCGAAGGGGATCTCCGACGATGGCGGTTCAGGCGAGGTTGGTGCGGCGGCTTCGGGGCACGCGAGTGCTCGGGGCTCGACTAGCTCGAAGAAGTGGAGGACGGCGGAGCTTCTGGACACGGTGGCGCGGCGTGGAGACGAAGGGGAGCACGGCTACGGCGGAGGTGCGGCGACGGTGGCGTCGGCCATGGCGTGGGAGCGCGAGGGAGATGAACTGGGGGCGAATGGAGGTGTCCAGGAGGGTCGGGGCGCGACGTGGAGCTCGTCCAGGCCATCAGGGCGGCGAGAGGGGGAGGCAGGGCGGCGTGCAGCTGCGTGGCGAGCTGCGGTGCCGCCGCCGAGCACCTTGGCTGCCTGCCTGGCGAGCCAAGCAGCTCGCTGGAGCGGTGGCCGGGCTGGGCCGGCCAGGTGGGCTGGCTGGTGGGCCTGCGGTGGCGCCAGGTAAGTTTTCCCCTTTTTTTCTGTTTCTGTTTTTATTTAATATATCTGCAACTTTGTTGAATTTAATAAAATACCTAGGCAACTTCAAAAATCACCAAACTATTCCTAGCCCATAGTTGGATTATTTCCAACATGAAACATTTTAGTTTGGAGATATTTGAGCATTTAAATATTTTATATAATTTTAAATGCCCAAATTCAAATATTTATGATTTAATTCAAAACCCTAGGATGGCCTAGGAAAATGTGCACCACTTTTGGCAGAGGTTCTGAACCAAGACAAAAATGATGGGCATTTTAGAAGGGCATTTCAGGTTCATTGAAAATTATTTTAGTAACCCTAGTTGGTTTCAGAGGGGACTGGGGGTTCTGTCATCCCCATTTCAAGTTTCTGATGAAAGAGTAAACATGATGCAACACTCTAATGCATGACTAGCTAGGGTGTGACAACTCACCCCCACTCAAAAGAATCTCGTCCCGAGATTTGGGTTCCTCCGGGAAGAAGGCGGGGTACTCGAGTCGAAGACGATCCTCCCTTTCCCAAGTTGCTTCATCCTCAGAATGGTGCGACCATTGAACCTTGAGAAACTTGATATTATGACGTCGAGTGGTACGCTCGGCCTGATCGAGGATACGAATGGGGTACTCTCGATATGTAAGATTATCCTGGAGATCAAGCGTTTCGTGGTCCACTTCACGGATAGGATCCGAGAAGCAACGCCTGAGTTGGGAAACGTGGAAGACATCGTGGACTCTGGAGAGATGCGGAGGTAGTTCCAACTGGTAGGCAACTTCTCCTCGTTTGGCGAGAATGCGAAAAGGTCCAATGTAACGAGGAGCCAATTTGCCTTTGATACCGAAACGATGGGTTCCCTTCAGAGGGGTGACCCGAAGATAAGCCTTCTCGTCAACCTCGAAAGTCATAGCCTTATGTTTTCGGTCATATTGACTCTTTTGACGAGATTGGGCTGTTTTCAACTTTTCACGAACGATACGAACTTGTTCTTCTACTTCCTGAATCATATCCGGGCCAAAGAATTGTCTTTCCCCGGTCTCTGACCAGTTAAGGGGTGTTCGACATCGTCGTCCATAGAGAACTTCAAAAGGGGCTTTACCTAAGCTAGATTGATAGCTGTTGTTGTAAGCGAATTCGGCAAATGGAAGGCACTTCTCCCAATCCATTCCGAATGAGATAACAGAGGCTCGAAGCATGTCTTCTAGAATTTGGTTGACGCGTTCCACTTGACCGCTTGACTGAGGGTGGAAAGCTGTGCTAAAGGAGAGACGGGTTCCCATAGCATTTTGGAAACTTTCCCAAAATCGAGAGGTGAAAAGACTTCCTCGATCCGAGTTAATTTCCAAAGGGACACCATGAAGGGACACTATTCGGGAGATGTATAAGCCTGCCAATTGACTAGCGGTTATACTCTCACGAACAGGTAAGAAATGAGCTACTTTGGAAAGACGATCGACCACGACGAAAATAGCATTATTCCCTCTCTTGGTCCTGGGAAAACCGGTAATGAAATCCATACCAATTTTATCCCATTTCCATTCAGGAATAACTAAGGGTTGAAGGGTGCCAGCAGGCCGTTGATGCTCTCCTTTTACACGTCGACAGACGTCGCAATTGGCAATATACTGAGCAATTTCTCTCTTCATCCTAGTCCACCAGAACCTCTGGCGTAGGTCCTGACACATCTTAGTACTACCGGGATGAATGGTGAGAGGGGATTCATGAGCCTCCTTAAGGATCAACTGCCGTAGATGCTGGTTCTTGGGAACCACTAGACGGTTCTCGAAGTACACAACACCATGATCATTTGTGGAGAAACAACTAGCACCTCCGCTAGCAATGTTCTCCTTGATCTTAGCTATTCCCTTATCTCGCTTCTGGGCAGCAATGATTTGATCCGTAAGAGTAGGTTTCGCCACCAAGGTGGAGAGAAATCCTTGAGGAACAATGTGAAGGTTAAGCTTCCGAAATTCCTCATGGAGAAGCGGTTGACTTTGTTGTAACATCAGGTTGTTACAATAAGATTTACGACTTAGCGCATCAGCCATGATGTTGGCTTTCCCTGGGGTATAGGTTATTCCTAAGTCGAAGTCTGTGATCAATTCAACCCAACGTCTTTGCCTGAGATTCAAATCCGGTTGGGTGAAAATATACTTCAGACTTTGGTGATCAGTGAATATTTCGCAACGATTACCAAGGAGGTAATGTCGCCAGGTCTTAAGTGCATAGACTACGGCTGCAAGCTCTAGATCATGAGTAGGATAATTCTCCTCATGTGGGTGCAATTGCCGTGAAGCGTAAGCAATTACGTGTCGATCTTGCATGAGAATGCAACCTAGTCCTTGTCGCGAGGCGTCGCAGTAGATAACAAAGTCTTTGGAGAAGTCTGGCGGTACCAGTACGGGAGCAGAAGTCAGGCGTCTCTTCAGTTCCTGAAAGCTGTGCTCACATTGTGGAGTCCATTCGAACTTTTTATCTTTCTTGAGGAGTTCGGTTAGAGGTTTAGCAACCTTGGAGAAGTTTTCGACGAAGCGACGGCAATAGCTCGCTAAGCCCAGAAAACTCCGAACTTGCTTGACCGATTCGGGTGGAGTCCAGTTAAGGACGGCTTGAACTCGCTCGGGGTTAACAGCAATACCTTTACCAGATATTACATGACCCAGATAGGTCACTTCTGACAACCAGAATTCACATTTAGAAAATTTGGCATAAAGGCGATGCTCTCGAAGTTTCTGCAACACTAGCCTTAGATGTTCGGCATGTTCTTCCTCGTTCTTGGAGTAGATGAGTATATCATCGAGGTAAACCACGACGAATTTATCCAAATACTCCATGAAGATTGAGTTCATTAACCGAGAAAAGGTGGCTGGAGCGTTGGTTAATCCGAAGGACATGACGGTGTACTCGTATTGGCCATAACGAGTGACAAAGGCCATTTTAGGAATGTCCCCGTTTCTGATTTTGATTTGATGGTAGCCCAACCTCAAATCCATCTTGGAGAAGACTGAGGATCCAGCGAGCTGATCATACAGGTCGTTGATCCTGGGAAGCGGATATTTGTTCTTGATTGTGACCAAATTGACAGGTCGGTAATCTACAACCATCCGGTCCGTACCATCCTTCTTCTTGACGAATAGGACGGGGCAAGCCCACGGAGATGAACTAGGGCGGATGAAACCCTTTTTCAAGGACTCATCGAGTTGTTTCTTAAGTTCGGCTAGTTCTAGGGGTGCCATCTTATAAGGTCTTCTAGCAATCGGAACGGTTCCTGGAATGAGGTCTATTACGAACTCAACATCTCTGTCAGGTGGAACACCTGGCAATTCCTCTGGAAAGACATCCGGGAAGTCACGGACTACCGGAACGTCCTCAAGGTCTGGCAAAGGGCTGGCGTTAAGAGAATATAATTGTCGCTTGGCTATTCGGGTCAAGACATGGACTATCTTCCCCGAAGGATGGGTGAGTTGAACAGTCCTAGAGAAGCAATCGATTTGGGCATGATGAGCTGACATCCAGTCCATACCCAGAATAATATTAATATCTGAAGATTTAAGGGCTATCAAAGACGCAAGGAAAACAAGTCTGTCGACTTGGATCTCATTTCCATAGCTTACCCTAGAGGTCTGCCATCTAGAACCAGGGGTAGAGATTTCCATAGTGGATGGCATGTCACAAAACGCAACGTTATGCAATCGAGCATAACTTTCGGATATAAAAGAATGAGAGGCTCCTGTATCGAAAAGAACAGATGCCGGGTGGCAGTTAACAAGAAGCGTACCGAGAACGACGTTGGGATCCTCTTGAGCTTCTTCGGCAGAGACACAGTTGACATGGCCACGTGAAGCGGTGACCGGCTTGGCGTGGAATACTTTTCCTGTCGGCTTGCCACGGCCAACAGCTTTAGCAGATTGATTGGGGTTGGTCTGGGGGCATTCACGCATATAGTGACCAGATTCCCCACACTTGAAACAAGTCACGGAACTGGTACGTGGAGGAGCATTGTTAGATGGACCCCCATAGGGCTTGGCCGGTGCAGACTGTTGAACGGGGCGAGGCGCCTGGAAGGATGGCCTCGCTGTGAACCTGGGTGGCAGGGCGGTGTTGGGTACCCACACGCGGCGCTTCTGAGGACCAGCACCGGATGAGGAACCCATGTCACGGCCATGCTTGCGTGTTGCGTCATAGTCAGTCTGACCAGTTTCGGCACTGATGGCTTTGTTGACAAGTTTCGAAAAAGATGTGCACTCATGCAGACAGAGGTCACGGCGAAGCTCAGGACTAAGGCCCTTACGGAACCTTGCTTGCTTCTTGGCGTCAGTAGACACTTCCTCGATTGCATATCGTGCGAGATTACCAAACTCCCTGCTGTAAGCATCCACAGAAAGTCGGCCTTGGGTGAAACTGCAAAATTCTTCACGTTTACGGTCCATGAGACCCTCCGGAATGTGATGTTCACGGAAAGCCTCGCTGAACTCAGCCCAAGTTGTGACATGGCCCGCTGGGCGCATAGCTCCATAATTCTCCCACCATAGACTGGCGGGGCCTTCAAGATGATATGCAGCAAAGGTGACCTTGTCAGCCTCCGCTACCAGCGCGGAACGCAGTTTGTGAGAGATACTGTGAAGCCAGTCATCAGCGTCGAGGGGCTCGACGGAGTGGTGGAACGTGGGTGGATGCAATTTGATAAAATCACTGAGTGACACCACGTTAGCCCTCTGATGGTGTGTTGTATTCTGTTCAATACGCTCCAACAAACGGTTTGTCTCCCGCTTGTTTCTCTCGGCTTCCATCATCACCTCGGCTAGTGAAGGAGGATGAGGCAGATTTACATCCCTGGCTTCACTGCCTTCGGCCTGCTCTTGAGAAGCAGGGTTAGCGCGCGTGTTGACCATCCTAGGTAAACAAGACAATGATTTAGTCAGGATGGTAAAATTCCGACACAGGATTCATAATGTAAGAAATAACTCGGAATGCAAGATGATCATCCGTATGACATGGTAGATACAGAAACTGCTTCTTTTATTCCATCGTCATACACACCATACAGGGTTTAGTACAGGACCAAACAAAGTACTATTACGGTGAAAAGAGGATTACATCTCATCGGAGGCATTCCAAGCTCCTATACATTATTTTTCTACATCTCCGGAAAGAGTACAAACTAGGTCATATCCCACGAGTCACGCGGGACGATAGACGACACAGCTAGTGCGAACTAGTGATACTACCACTAACTCAGACCGATCCGTAGTAGTCCTCGTAGAAGTCACCTCCATAGCCTGGGAGCTCAACATGATCATCTGGAAACAGACGGTCTCGCGGAGCTTGTGGACCATAGGGGCTAGGATGAGGCCTTGGACCAACAAACGGTGGCCTGCGGGGACCGCGAGGTGGGGTGATGCCTCCTACATCACGCCAAACCATCACGTCTGGCAGAGCAGATCTCACAGGATAGAGATCGCGCATATCTGAATATCCAGCTTGCACCGCCGGTGCGAACCGAGTCAAAGTGGCCCAGTGGTCAGCACGGGTGTTGAAGAGCTCTAGCCTTAAGGCCCGATTTTCACGGTCCTTATCCTCGAGCATCTCAGCAGTGGTGCGAGTCCGTGAATCCTCCTGAGTGGGGTCAGCATAGATAGCCTGGAGATACCCTTGTGCTCCCAGAAGTGATCCTGGCATATACCGGAAATCAGAGTCCCGAAATAAACCAGATCTGACCCGCATAATGGTCATCATAGAGTAGGCGGCGTCCTGCACAGCCATCTCGATAGTAACCCCGAGTCCATAGGAGCAGTGAAGAGGCTCGGTGGATCCAGGATAAGATGGAAATATCCTGACAGTGCAGAGATACTGGCTTTGATTAAAATCTCGGAATTGCTCTTCGACCGTGTACTCGGGATACCAGCGGTATCCAGCCTCAGTCATTACCCTGACCAACTTAGCAGTATGGCCGGGTACATCTAGGCATCGAGTCAGGCGAACCACTTGATTGAGGTCGCGAGTGGCCATCTGAAAGCACAATCATAATGCAAAGGCATTAGAATTTCTAGCAAAATTTCGGCAGCATGACAGCTGTAAATGCTCAAAAAGGATTTGAGACATTTGACAAAGGATTTCGTACACACTCATCATCATCATCAAAGTTCTGAAACCATTCTGGCAACATAATGTGGTAGTAGAACTGAACTAGGCTGGTAACCATCAAACTTATAAGGTACTACTGATTAGTAACACGTGATCCTGATAGAGGAATAGATCCTAATTCCTTAACCCCCGGTGGAAGAATGGACTGACTCAGATCAGAAAGTCATAAGGTATAAGAAGTAAAAAGAGCCTTACGTTCCAACCCACAAACAATTCCCCTACATATAACTAAGGAATTTCTAGACTCAACATCGACCAGTTTGGCTTGGAGAACCTACAGGCAGTCCGGCTCTGATGCCAACGCTGTCAGGACCCCGACTCGATGTCACATCGATCTAGCTGGTAACACCTCATATCACTTTGCGGCCTCACGCACGGTATTCCCACGGGTGTCGCCTTACCTTTTCCCGGGACCATTTGCGCCTTTTGGCTCACGTATATGATAGTGTCGCTAGCATCCATATGATCAAGAGCCCGGGCTGACATGACTAGTCGTAAACCCAAAGTGGCACAGACTTACAAGGACAGGCATCCATGACCCAGCTTCGAACGTGTCGGTCATCAGCAAGTGGGTCCAGGCTGTAGCACTGGGCTAACAGGACTCCGGTAAACCGGGCTGTAGCGGGCTAACAGGACTCCGGTACTCAAAGCGTGACATTTCCCCGAAGGGACAGACACAGGAACGAAGAAGGACACATGCCGGCCAGCCTAAGTGTTCCAGAGCAGTAGCAAGCTACCATGGCTCTGCGGTAACACTAGGAGACATTTCCCGGTAAGAGAGGCTACTAAAGATAAACAACTAGATAGTCAGATCCCACACATACCAAGCATTTCAGTCATACACACAATATGCTCGATATGTGCAAATACAACGAAGCATCACAACATGACTCTACGACACAAGTACTTTATTTAAGGCTCAGTGAGCCATACATAACAGACACAAAGGTACGGGTCTCACGACCCAACATACAAGTCATACAGTCATACAAACCAGCAGCGGAAGTAACTTGTCTGAGTACAGACAACTAGTAAAATAAAAGAGGCTTGGAAAGCCTAGCTATACTACGTGGTCCTTCACAAGCTCAGGGTCACCACCTGGGTCTTTAGCCTACTCGTTGATGTCAACGTCTACATAGAACCCATCAGAAGGGGTTGCAGCGTCTTCTGTAAAAATGTAGATTATAGCAACATGAGTACAAAGGTACTCAGCAAGACTTACATCAGATCCTACATACATGCATAGCATCAAGAAGGGTTGGTGGAGTTATTGCAGCAAGCCAGCTTTGACTCTTGGCTAGGCTATCCTACGATACTCCAACTTGAAATGGTTTTGCGCACACGAGTCCACTACTCACCAATTCAATACACTACCGAGGATCCACCTCCGTCTTCCTACGGAAGAGCCATCCTCGGCACTCACACTTATCTTGAGGCTTTTAACAGTTTCCATTTACTTGTCTATGAACTGTATAGGCAACCAAGTAGTCCTTTACCGCGGACGCGGCTATTCGAATAGATTATGATAACCCTGCAGGGGTGTACTTCTTCATACATGTTTCCACCACTTAGCGTCTGCACACGACATGTGCTCGGCAGACTTCAAGCGAAAGCCGACGTGGGTGTAGACCACGACCTACCTAAACACTTAAGCCTCTAGTCCAGGTTTATCGCCTATTCAGGTTCCATCCGCAGGGAGTCCGACCGAGGTTTCCCATACGGCCCCGAACGATGTGAACAGGGTTCCCGAGATACCTAACGGGTATTCGGTACACCCGGCCACGTACCTACCGCATCACAGCCCACCCCTATGGTCAGCGTTGTCCACGGCCTCCAGTAGGCTACAAACACCAGAAACTACTTGCAACTCCTGGACAGAGAGCTAGGGTGAATAAGAAGTCGAGCGGGGTCATATTTCAGGGCCCAATGCATGGTAGTAGCTGTATCTTAAATCACGCATACAGATCTCAGTGCTTAAGGTCGGCTTCAATGAAACAACCCACCATGTACTCCTACATGGCCTCTCATCGATACCTTTACCAAATCGTGTTCACCACACCACTCTCATTACCGACATGATCATTTCACTCCAGCCCATCACCCAGATGAACCAGACCTGACACGACTCTAAGCATAGCAGGCATAGCAAGGTAGGAACAACACATACATATGGCTCAATCAACTCCTACACATGCTAGTGAGTTTCATCTAGTTACTGTGGCAATGACAGGTCATGCAGAGGAAATGGGTTCAACTACCGTAGCGCACAGCAGTTTGAATCGCGTTGTCTTAATGCAGTAAAAGAGAGCAGGAGCGAGAACATGGGATTGTATCGATATGATCAAATGGTTGGTTGCTTGCCTGATGGTTCGATGCACTGATACGGTTCTTCGTTAGGGTAATCACGGTACTCCTCGGGGACAGAACCTGTCGCAAAGGGCATCGATACACAAGCATCACCAAACAATGTGCAACAATATGATGCATGCATGAAACATGGCAATATGAGTGTATTGGGCTAATGCAACTAAAGCCAGAAGGGTTTGAACAAATTTGAATCAAAGATTCAAATTTCAAATTCAAATATGGCCTTTTAAGTGCTTTTCCTTGTTCTGCTTGAAACATCAATTTAACTTGTTTGATCATGCATGAAAATAGTACAGATGGATAGATTGGATTTTTCTGATCATTTTTCATATATAATTTGTCCAATTTGGAGTTACAGAATAAAAGTTATGAATTTTTGAAGTTTAAATAATATTCTGGAATTTCCTGATTTGAATTAAATCCAGAAAATCAATTACTGCGTCAGCCTGACGTCAGTGTGACGTCAGCAGGTCAACGGAACTGGTCCAGGTCAAACCTGACAGTGGGTCCCGCATGTCAGGGTGATTATTTTAATTAAAACTTAATTAAAACTAATCCTGTTTAATTAACAGGGCTGGGCCCCACCTGTCATTGACTCAGGGGAGTCAACCAGGGCCCACCCGTGGTCAAAGTCAAAGTCGGCTGCCGGCGTTTAGTCGCCGGCGAGCCCGACGCGGCGGCGGAAGTGGTTTTGGTCATTTCGGCCACCAAACGGACCGCGGAGACCACCGGAGTGGAGCTGAGGCCAACCCGCAGCTCTTGGCGGAGCCCGTTGGGGTCGGGGTGGCCGGAGTCGACGGCGGCGAGCTCGGCTGCGGCCACCGGGGTTCGGTCGTGCACGGGAACAGGGTTGGAGCTCGAAGTCGAGCGAAGCGAGGTGCTAGGGATGCTCTACGGGGTCTTGCGAACTTGTTGGACTCGCCGGGGTGACCAAATGGTCACCGGAGCTGCGTCGACGGCGAGCTCGGCGACGGCGGAGGTTCGGCCGTGGTGGGGAGGTGGCTACGGTGAGGGAACGAGGGGAAGGAGAGGGGGAAACGGTGGCGTAGCTCACCGCGGTTGCAGTGGGCGTCGAAGCGGGCTCGGGGACGCGCTGGAGACGGCGAATTCGACGGCGACGGTGGTCGGAGCCCGAAGAGGGGAACGGCGACGTGGCGGCGATGCAGGGCTTCCGGGGAGCTGTGGAGCGGTGGGGAGGAAGAGGGAGTCGAGGCGGAGCTCCTGAGCTAGTCGGGGGAGCGAGGGGTGGCCGGAGATGGCTGCTATGGCGAACGGCGGCGAGTGTGGTGCTCGGCCGTGTGAGAGAGAGAGCGAGGGAGTGGAGAGGAGAACCGGGGGAGAGTGAGAGAGAGCAGGGGGGAGGCGTGGCGTCGTCCAGGGACACCGACGCGAGGAGGGGAGGGCAGGCAGGCAGGGAGAGAGGTGGCGTGGCGCGGTGGCCGTGCGCGCGCGCCGGCCACACTCCCCTCCCTCTATCGGGACGAAGACGACAGAGGAGGGAGGTGGGCTGGGCCGGCTGCCGGCTGGGCCAGCCAGCTGGCTGGGCCGCACAGTGGAGGAGCCCAGGTAAGCTCCTCCTGTTATATATTTTTCTGTTTTTTAATTTCTGACATTTGTTTTGATTTAAATAATATATTAAATCATTTATTTAACTTATGCCAATTTTTGCAGGAGCTATTTATATTATTTCAGAGCTCTTTTATAATTGGCATAATATTTGGGCATATATTAATATATATAATTAATATATTTCCAATGCAAATATTTATGCATTAATTTCAAATGCCCAAAATAAATGTCCATGAGCCACTAAAAATATTGGTTTGATTTTTATCTCTGTCCAATATTTTCAGAGAGCAACATGAGCATTTTCTGGGACCCTTTTGGAGAAATTTTTATTTGGGTCATTTTCAAAATGGTTCTGAGGGTTTCACAGATCCCCATTTCAAGTTTCTGATGAAAGAGTAAACATGATGCAACACTCTAATGCATGACTAGCTAGGGTGTGACACACTCCAAATCTGGTGTATCCGAGAAATGCCACTGCAATTTCCAAACTTTGAAAAATGCCATTTCATGCCATTTCTAGTGGCATTTTTCGAAGTCTAGAGTGGCGTTTTTCAAAGTTTGCAAACTGCAGTGGCATTTTTCAAAGTTTGCAAAAATTGCAGTGGCATTTTTCAAAGCTTGGAAATTGCAGTGGCATTTTTATGAATCACCATAATTGGAGTGGCATTTATCTAATTTGTTTTTGAGACGGAAGCAGGGTGTCAACTGGGCTGTGCGAGACACTCTGGCCTGTCTAGACAGCCTTTTCTTTTATGTTTACCACAGACCAGCCCAGAAGTTTTTTTCTTTCTGAAAATGGCTAGCCCAGTTATTTTGTGATTAGTCAAGTAATTCGCTTTATCAGGCATGTTGGGCTGCAAATCTTTCAAGACGAGGAGAGCTTCATTCGGCTGGCCGAGAAAATGGCCTATCAGTAATGAGAAATGGGCTGTACATTTTTAAAACACATCAAACCAGAAATTATTTTCAAATATCTTTTTTCATTTCGCGATTTTAAATTGTATTCGTTTTTATGCGTGGACAATTTATTGGATTTTATATTGATATACATTTATTTTTAAAATCAGTCTGAATGTGACTCGAAATTTCGGGATTAAAAACAGTTCAGACCACACCGACATATGCAAAATTTCGTATAATTTTTTAACCGTGGCCACAATATGGGTTGTAATGCTAACATAAAGAATATGGGCTTCAAAAAACCCGTAAGAAATAGCAAATGGGCTGTAAATTATTTGAAATAACGGCAGCTGGGTTGTATGCTGTTTTCGACAGATTTGAGGCTTTCCACATATGGCATGTATACTGTTGCATGTCCATCCAACGGCCGTCGTGCTTCTTCAATCTCTGCTCTTCCTGCTCTAGCCACTCAAACAAGCGCCGGCGGGACTGCCTGCTCCCTCCTCCCCGCGGCCGGCTGTGCTACCGACGCAGGCCTCACCGCCCCACCGTACTCCCATCACTGGCCTAGCCATCCCTCTACTCACCCACACCTACTTATTACACGCAAAATAATGATTCCTCCACCTGACATCAGTGACCCACCGAAAGGGCCTCTGTATTTCGTGAAAAAATGTTACCGCCGCTAACAGCTTGGACCCACCAGCTATATCTTCGCACGCAAGGAAGTGCCTCCTTATTATGCACAAAAAATGAATACTCCCCCTGTTAGCTGGGACCCAGTATAGTGGCAGGCTGACTTGTGGGCCTACTAAGTTGGCGGGGACTGAGGGCTTTGTCAACTTAGTCAATATGCACGATTCTAGCTCCAGTGATTGTAGGATGTCCATCCAACGGCCGTAGTGCTTCTTCAACCTCTGGTCTTCTTGCTCCAGCCGCCCAAACCAGCGTCGGTCATGACTCGTGCTCCTGCCTTCCGTGGACGGCTGCGATGCGGCAGAGGCCTCACCGCCCCCTACTACTCCCACCGCTGGCCAGGCCATCCCTCTACTCACCCACACCCCTTGTTATTCTGCGGCGACGGCAGCCTCACACCGCAGCGAACCAGTGAACCCTCGTACTCCTCTACATGGCATCCACTGCCACGTCTTCCCCGGCTCCGCGTTGTCCCTTTCCTAGGCCTCACCGTCGTCCACCGCCCTGGTGCTCTCGGTGCGGCATGGTAAACGTGGTCAAGGAACGACTTCCATCGGACGTGGACTGTACGTGGAGAGGCTGACAGCTGGGTCCACGACCGCAGCAAGGAAGTGCCTCCTTATTACGTGCAAAATAATTATTCCTCCACCTGACAGCGGGGACCCACCGGACGGGCCACCGTATTTCACGAAAAAAATGTTTGCCCCTGACTGCTGGGACCCACCAGCTACATCTTCGCACGCAAGGAAGTGCCTGATAGTCGGGACCCACCTGGTCGAAGAGTACGTAGCGTTGTCATTCTGGTCACGAACGTGTACGTACATATATACTGGTGGATGTAGAGGCGCGCACGTGTCGTAGTAGAGGCGCGCACGTAGCATGTACACGTATGTACAGCGGCCAGGGTGCAAGAAAGAAAATACGGCCACGTATGTGTACATACGGGCGGGGTCTCGAACGCCTACTCATGCATACGTACAGCCAGGGCTCGTGTACATGGCTGGGTCAAAATGGGGAAACATCGTCGTCATTGTGTTCATGGTGATGCAACGGAATGCGTCGTGTTCATGGGGAGGCAACGGAATGCGTCGTGTTCATCGGGAGGGCTTGGACGGAATAGGCGATGGAAACAAGGCCTGGCGTACCGCAGAACGGAGGAAATGGCCTTGTGTTCGACCGGCCACGTTCGAAACGGGATCCTGTTCATCGGGAGTGGTCTGGCGTACCGCAAAACAGAGGAAACTGACCTCCTACGGTCGAAACGGGGGTCCTGTTCATCAGGAGGGGTGTGGCGTACCACAAAACGGAGGAAACGGACTTGTGTTGGAGCGCTACGGTCGAAACGGGGGTCCTGTTCATCGAGAGGGGTGTGGCGTACCGCAAAACGGAACTCCACGGGATACTGTTCATCTCCACCGTTGACCCCCTCCAGCCTCCACGAGCTACTGTTCATCCACCGTCGACCTCCTCCAGCCTCCACCTGCGACTGTTCATCCACGGGCTCCTGTTCATCCAGCCTCCACCGGTTACTATTCAACCAGCCCTCCACGGCCGGAGTCCTCTTGTTCATCCACCCCCAACCGGCTCAGGCATGTGTGGCGGCCTCCTCTCGATCGGGTCTTGTTCATCTTATGGCAATGGCCTACTACTACCACAGGGTCTTGTTCATCCAACCCCCACTAGGAACTATTCATCCAACCCCCCAACAATGGTCACTGTTCATCAAGAGGCAACAACAGGTTCCATCGACTTCAATTAGTAGCAGTAGCAAAGGAATCACTCGGGTTCAGCTAACAGCCAAGGGATCGATTGCTCGAGTTCAGTAATGGCCACATGCACCATATACGTCAAAGGGGATTTTTTTCCCTCTTCTTTCTATATTAGGCAAATTAATGATGTATTGTTCTTTTGATTACTCTCATATTTCCATGACATCATATTTACCCTATCTGTTTAATTATAAATTTTTGTCCTTCTATTTTGACTGTTGTACAGTTCTTTTAATTTGGTCACATATTTGCATGTTACCATATTTTCTTTAACAATCCAACCATTTTCTGCAGTGTGTCCCTTGCTATGCAACAGAATCTGTAGTGCACAATCTTTCCCTTTACATAAATCAAGACTGCAGGGATGTCATACTGCACACAAACCATGAATTTACAATCGTTGCTACTATAAGACTTGATGAACGTGGTGACTCCTATTTTGGCACTGGCTTTTGGAAAGAAATTTCTAAGTTTTATGAACTAAAAGCCGGCACTATAATTGCACTGCACATAAAAGGGCCTGGTCATGAGATATATGGTAACTTCCCTAACAATATCATCCGTCCAGACTTTGTTCGAAGTAAGTTTTCTTTTCAACTACCTGAATGTTGACTTACCTAGCAATATCAAATGAATTTTGTAGTATTTAAGCAACCAACTATTATTCCCTTTTCTTACTATATTCCTACCTAATAACTTCGAGTTACCAATACACTTTTCTATTGCCCTGTTTTAACTAAATATTCCCTGTACTCCCATTTCTATCAAAAAGAGCCGCTGACAAGGAGACTCTGGAGGTGGAGAACAGGGCTACCAACAAGCGGAGGTGGGGCGAGCTAGAACCGCAAGCGAGTCCAGCAGGCCTAGACTTCATAAGCAGCCTCCCCAATGATATGTTGACAGTCATCATCTCCCTCCTACCAATCAAATATGGGGCATGGACAACCGTCCTTTCTCGGCTGTGGTGCCCCATATGGAACTCCAGCCCTCTCGACCTCATCGACACCCACGATCTCTGCCATGGCTATCGCAAAAGCTTGCATGCGTTCTCCAATATCCTCGGCAGTCACCTTGGCCCAACCAGAGCCCTTAGAATGGGCAAGTTCCGTTCCAACGGCAAGGACCGATCCAAGCTTGCCGACTGGTTCTGATCCCCCGCCCTAGATCAGCTCGAGGAGCTCACTTTTGATGATGGGCATATGCGGTCGCTACCAATGTCCGCACTCCGCCTCGTGCCCACGTTGTGCATCGCGAAGTTCAAGAACTGCCATCCCCCCTTAATGACGCGCCGTTCTTATTCTACCACAACCGAAGCACCTCGAGCTCGTTGTCAACTGCCTCTCAAACGGTGACATGGAGCACCTGCTCCGTGGCTGTACTGCACTTGAGTACCTTCATCTTCAGGCGATCAATGGGTTGAGTACCTTCCACATCACCTTCATGACTCTCCAGACTATTTATGTGTGTTGCTGGTGCGGCAGGAAGACATCACAAGATGTGTACCACGGTATGGTCACTGAGAACACACCTACACTTGGGAGATTACTTGTAGTTGGTAAAGAAGGTCCAACAAGAATCAATGTCATTTCTGTGCTGAAATTGACAGTGGTGGGCTACTCGTCTGACAAATACTACAAACTTGTTATTGGATCCACACCCGTTCAGGTAAAACAGCCACCTTCTACCTCTCCTTCTACAAATTAACATTATTTCTAATTTTGAAGATGTTTGTGTGTCTGTCATTCAGAAAATGATTCCGACAAGCTTGACCCCAAAATTGCGTACAATGAAGGTCTTGGTAGTAGAATCTATCGGCCCCAACCTAGAGCAAGTTGTCAGTTTCCCGAGATGCTTTTCGTGCCTGGAGAAGCTATATATTGAGGTGATGTTCCTTTCCTGTTAAATGTTAACCATAATGGAGTTCAATTTGTGACACCTTTTTCCAAGTTTACAATGACAATGTACTACTATTTCTGAAGGATTCTTTTGGAGGATTTCAGTACATACATGTCCCCCCCCCATATTGGTTTCTTGATCCATATGGTTACAATCAATAAGCATTTCTCCTTTGGATTCATCTGTACTAGTTTTCTTAGGGAACTTTTCATCCACTCCAACCTCGTGTGAAGAAGGCTACATTTTTTTAGAATGTAATCAAATGCCCATGTTAATCATGTCAGATCGAAGATGGCATGTTAGTGCATTTTACAAATCCTGCAAACCAAATAGGCATGTAGTAATGTTCAAAACTGCATGTAGGCACTAACATGTTTTCTTCTTTTGCATATTAGATTAGGCCCAGTGGTGGATAATGTGATACAATATAACAATCATGCCGAATGCCTAGATCTGCATCTCTCAGAAATTACTTTGAACTCCTACCAAGGGACCTTACCGGAGATTATATTCGCCAGGTTCTTTGTTCTCAGAGCAAGGGTGCTAAAGGAAATGAGGTTTGCCCTACATTTATTTCACAAAAAATGAATGGTTTGTTGATCAGCGCCGGCGCCTGTGGCAGAATGGAATAGGCTCAAAAAATGCTGAATTTCATTTTGGAACTTCAGATGACAGAGTAATCGGAAGTCATCGTGTCAACCCCATGCATGACTTCTCAGTGGCTGACCCCTTTGCAAAAATTGTGAGGTTTTGAAACCAGACTTAGAAGTGGTAATATTAGTTTGAACCTCTCTGATATCCATGTTCAGCGGATCAGTGTGAGCGTTTGCAGCTGATGAGCTGAATTTCATTTCTAATATCAGTTTGAACCTTGTAATCTTCGAATTTGAGCCATATAACTCTGGAATTTGAACCTTTTAATATTTTGAGCTTTTGTGGTACAATCGTTGAAATGGCATCGTATGAGACTCATATATTGGTAGCACTATTTTGACCTTAATATGCAATGGTCTTAGATTTTATTAACCATTCTCGAATTTTTTTACCTTGTCGATCTCACAGCACACGATCTGTATAGCTAACTCGACTACGATCTTCGACATTATTGCACACAGTTGGTTTATTCCACCATGTGCCCTGTAGAGCGTAGAATTAATTATCGCACTCGAGTGTCCATCATCACCCTTTTGTGTAACTTTGACCTCATCACCCACAGGTAAACTTATGACCAAAGTCATTCCACACACTTCGTTTTGACAAAGCTTTTTGCCAATAAACGCCCATAATTTGTCCCTCTTCTAGCCGACGCGTGGCGAAACTAGTCGGGCGGGAAGCTTGCATGGTAGCACCGGAACAAGCTCACTGATGATACATTTGGCGCCTCTTCGAGCCCACGCATGCGGTGCGGTGTTGTCAAGCGTGCACTAGAATCCACCGCTATGAACGCCGTGACAAGACATGACGATTACAGGCCGGTCGGCCCCCATTTATTACAGCAGCCATTTAACCCTTGTGTCTCTTCAACCTTTCGATCGTGCCCCAACATTGCAAGAAGCACACCCACCATGAGAAATTCTTAGAGGGTATCCTGCGCTGCTCCAATGGCGCTCCGAGCGGCTGCCAACGACAAGAAGCAGTTCACCATGCGTGTCGTGGTGGACACCCACAGAAGGTTCATGGACCTCTCGGTGGTTTAAACCAACCTAGTCTGGGTGGAGCACTCCATCCACATCACGGAGCTCCTGCTTGCCGAGGAGAGGTACAAGGTTGTTGGGTTCGACCTCGAGTACACCCGCGCTCGTGTCGGTTCTCGTCCCAAGGTCCTCGTCGCCTAGATGTGCGTGCACCACCATGTCCTCATCTACCACTACAGCCTGGCCACAAGGCCTTGCGAGCGTTTTTCCAGGTTTGTCAATAGCCCCCACTACATGTTTTCTATGGTGGACATCACCAACGATGTAAAGGCGCTCGAGAATTCGGGCATCGTCTACCGGAATCTTGTTGACATCCAGGGCCAATACAAGATCTGGGGCAGCAAGGAGCATGAGAAGGACTCATTGGTTCTCCTTGCCGAGGCCATCATCGACCCCTACTAAAGAGACATGAAGGATTTGTGCAACAAGGACAAGCATGCCTGGCACTCGGCCTAGATGGAGAAACTCAACAAAGCTCACGTCGTGTACGTGGCCAAGGAGGCGTACACGAGCTATGACATGTACAGGTGGATCGTTGACATGAGGAAGTGCCTCCTTCCCCAAAACGTCCAGGGATCCAGCCGGAAGCAAAGCAATGGCAAGCGTCATCGCAACAATAAGTAGATGATTAGATCCTCGTTTCTCCTATTAGTATGCATGCAATTGCTTACTTTGGTGGGTGGAAATGTTATGTGTGTAGTCACTTGTGTAATTGTATGCTTAATTTGGTTATGCAATGCTGTCTTTTTAAGTATATATGTTGATGCTCTATAGACAGAGCGTGGATGTTGTGCGGACAAAAAAAATCACATCGCACAAGGACTAAACAATAGAACCCATCGGTGTTTCATCAATCACTCACAATTGTATACCAGCGATCCTTTGCTCACAACACACACAGCTTGTTAGCAGTAATCGTATGTGTTGTTATCGGTCTTCGCACACGTTTCCGATTACAGACATGTTTGCCGCGTATCACACACATCTTGTAAAGTTGAACCATTTCTGTTCTCTTGTCTCAACGCAAATAGTTGATCCGAGTGAACTGTGTGCCATATATCGCACACACCTTGATCTGGCTGGCCGTTTCTTTTGTGTTGCCTAATCACAAACAGTTCATCCGAGTGAACCGTATGCTATATATCGCACATGCCTTCATCTGGCTGCCAGTTTCTTTTGTTCCTCCTCATCGCAAACAGTTAATTGAACTGAACCGTATGCCCTGCATCGCACACGCAACTAAAATCTGAACCGTGTTTGATGCATCCTCCATCGCAAATGTTTTGCACCTTTTTTGACGGTTATTTTACACCACCGTTTGCGATTATTGCATCGCACACAGTTTCGTCGAAGGGTCTCTGATCGTAGTGTCGCATTAGCAGCATCCTGCAGTAGTGACTAGAGATGGTATTAGATGTGAAGCAACATCTAGTTCTTTAGAATCGAAAAAGAAAGAAGTGTGGAAGCTCGAGAAGCTACGGATCAATAAAGAAGACATAGAGAAGATATTGATACAATTAGTGGGAGCAGTTATGGAAATTGGATGTCTTTTCAAATGTTTAATTGTGGTTCTTGTTTTCTTTGGTCTTGCTCTCTTAGCAAAGAGTTGGTGAATGCACTTCCCTGTATCAAAATGTCATTGATGAAATAAAGAAATGTGCTGGAAAATAAATGTGTGCGCACGGCCGATGGCCGTATTAATTATGTTGGTTCTGAATTTTTATTTGTTTATTGGGCTCATCTCATTTTCTTCATAAGTCTTATTTTCACTTCTTTCCACCGCATGTTCACATTCCAAGGTGCACTAAATTAATGCATGCAAGGATTAAAAGAAACGAACCAGTGCATGTAACCATTCCTAATCATTTAATAGTCGTCCATGAATATATTGTAATTAATGCAGATTAAAATTTGAGTAATTTTGTAAACTACGAGATGGAGTACTACATTTCTCCATTCATCATCTGCCTTGGTTGATGAGATTTCAAATTTATGCCCTATTAACCGGAAAGTAGTGAGTAGTTAAATGTTTTGGTCAAACTCTAGACAAAAATTATATGACATGGTGTAAAACCTTGGACTGAGGTAGTACTCCCTCCGTCTAGGTGTTAAGCCATCTTTAAAAAATCAGATATTTGCAAAAAAATTAGGCATCGTCCATTAACTTCGCATATCAATCCCCTCCTAGCCTTGTTGCTAGCGAGCGTTACTTACTCTACCTTGTTATCTCCCCCGGAAACCCAATGCATGGAGCGCAATTACGCGTTGATTAGTCAAGGAATCAAAGTCAGCTTGCATGAGAGTTAACACGTGGCCCTGCATGGTAGCTAAAATGGCATCTCTTAATTATTGTGATTAATTGTTGCGTTTAGAGAGAGAAATCAGGGCTTTGATTGGAGGAAGGGCCGGTCAAGTTTCTCCTTCTCCTCCAATCTGCTTGCACCTTGGTCCCGCTGCACCTTCTAACGTGACTTATACACCTAGATGGAGGGAGAAGTATGAGATACCGTGGCACACTGATTTAGACCAAATACAAGTGCCCAAAATTATTGGAAGAGAGCAATGTGTACATACAAAATAATTAAAATTAAATTTCTCAATTTTTTGAAATGGACGCAAAAGATTTGCCCCATCCATTAAATAAGAGGAGAATAGAGTTCGACAGTTTGCAAGAGACCCTACAAATAAACGGCATGGCAATTATTCTCAATACGCCCTAGTTTCTTAGCACCCGTTGTAACCCTTAGTACATACGGTGGCACACTGACTTAGGCCGAATACAAGTGCCCAAAATATTTAAATTTGAAGGATGGTGCAGCCCACCTTTCCGATATTTTAACCGTGTATGGTTCAGTTGTTGCTTCGGAGGGTTGTGTACCACACGTGAACGACAGTAAGTGCGATGGGGAGGCGTGGAGCATTAATTTTGAGTGGACTCCTTGGAGTGTTAAAATTTCTTCACGTATTATTAGGTTTGCCCTACTAGTAGTATTTTTCTTCACTAGTAGTATGTTAAATAAAGAGTTCTGTTTCGTGCACAATTTAAAACGATTTTTATGGAGAGAAAAAGGAAACCATTCCAACTATATACGCTGCAGCCTCAGTGCTTGTTTTCTAGGGTTTGCTCTCTCCACACTCTGTCTCCACTATATATACACGCTGGGGCCTCAGCGCTTGTGGTTGTCTCTACACACTCTCTCACCCTATCCGGATCTAAACAAGATTGTGTTGGCCTCTCCTCTCTTTCTCTCCCCTCACTGCTGGTCAAAGAGCCGACAGGGTCCCGTCCGTTGGGGAAGGCAAGGAGGCTTAACGCTGTCGCCGTCGGTGAGGAGGGAATCCATTGTCAGCGCCATTGTTCTCTTTCACCCAAGGGTGATGCGGGAGGGCCTCCGACCCCTTCTTCCTCGCCGTTGTACATAGTGTGGGTAGATCGGCCTCCGGCCGCCCACCGAGCCACACCCCGAGAACCTTAAGGTATAATTTTCTTAATCCATAGGCATTGCTCTAGCTGCATGTGGAATTTTTTTGCTTCTGCACTCAAATCTAGGTGTTGGATCAAACAAGAAAGTAGTGGGGAAAGTTGTGTATCATGAATCTAGGACGTGGTTCAAAGAGGAAAGGAAGGGGGGAAGTAGTACAAAGTGGCTATCCAACACCTATGTTGGTCGAAAAGGGAAAACAATGACAAATGCAGTACACATCTGTAAGGAATTGATCTTTCCATGGGTGGCGGACAAGGCTGTATAGTTTGAGCAGGACTAGATTTGCTGCCCTTACATAGGGAAAGGTGTCTAAAGATAACAAAAATGGGACCAACACAAATATGTTCCTTGGTTGTTTGTTGCGACAGACTGTGCATCACCCCTTTATACATCGGTAGATGCACGTGCTACTTGTGCGTCCACTGTCCCATACAAGTCTTTAGTTGTTGTTAATGATGCCGCTGGAAAATTGAAGCAATGCTATAGTTAAAAGAAAATTACATGTTTAACGAATTTTATTGGTAATATAATCTCTCTTTTAATATGAATCAATGCCACTGTTTGAGAAATGGTACTATCTTGCTTTCTTTCTTTCCCATTTAGATAAGTTAGATGCTTCCTTTTGTGGGCTTCTGTGTCATCCACCGTTATTGGCCAGTAATTGTTTCCTTTACACCTCTGTGTAAACAGGGTTATCTACTTCACCTTGTTGCTATTGTGACCTTTTGGTGCACTGCACAAAACACTTTTGTTTTAAGAGTGTTTTGTGCAGTTCAACCAAAATGTCACACTGACAACATTGCTTGACCTTAGTGGAACTACACAAGAGGAGATCTAACTGTCTATCCGTGTTGGCAAATTTGTTTCAGATCTTCTTCTTGTGAGTTGTTTGAAGTTTGTGTCATGAGAGGTCAGTACTGGCCTTCTTTCACATGATTGTGCAGTGTGCTTTCATATGTTGTGCTACTTATACGGTAATGTTGCTTGATTTTAGTGAACTGCGCAAATGGAGACCAGACTTCCAATCTGTATGTGCATGGTAATATCCCATCAAGGTAAGATAATGATATTCCACAACTGTTGGTCTGTATTTTTCTATTGTCATCAGAAAATTAATGTCATTGTTTAGTGCTATAGTTGTGCTCCCTAATTGACATGCCAAATCTTACATTGAAGGAGAAGCTTGTCTATTATAGAACCAAGTGATGAAGGGGAAGAACAAGCGGAAGAAAAACAAAAATTAACTCATGGTGTTGTAATGAAGCATTGGAACTATGATGACACAAGTAATGATATAGTTTTGCATCTTAATTTATTGTTATGGCTAGAAAGAGCAATTGTTTTGCCACCAATTTGATGCCACTCTTAATGTAATATGTAATTATCTCTACTTGTGCAAACAGGGATCTTGTTTGAAGATAACATGTTTTTTAGTGGAACTGCACAAGAAGATGTTGGAAACATTAAACTAATCGAGGAGTATTTAGTAAGCATGGCAACCATAGTAGATAATAATGGATGGTTCTCGAGAAGTGCTTCATCTGTATGCTTTACACAATAAGCCTCTTGACAAAGGATGGTACCGACCCACGAATTTCATCCATATGATTGAGCTTTGTCATCTCTATTGGTGTTGTGCTACTATTTAGCTACTGTCATGAGAAAGTGGTATTGTCCTTGAGAAGTGCTTCATCTGTGCTGTTTTAAATATTTCCTTTCCTTTTTTCGAGCAAACAGGGATGCTAGCATTTAGTTGTTCTCTTGTCTTTGCACAACAGGATCATCCTCTTCATATCAGAAAGAAGCAGTTGAAGGATGGTTACGTTACTGCCCACAAGAACAAACTAACTTCAGCTAAGAAGGACTCACAAATCTCCATCTTTGTTACTGTGATGGCCAATACAATGTTGTTTTAGAATTATTTCCGGTGAGTTCCATTTTTTTAAATGTGTGCTCTGTATGGATCATGTAGGTTGCATGTTTAAACTGTCAATTCATAGTACATTTTGCTTTATACTAATCAGTTTTTTGTATTTATGCAAACAGGGATGCTCAGCTTGATTTCAGTGGGAACTGCAGAAAATGTTCTGATGGTTCATGCCCTCTAGTATACTTCATCATGCACAATACACCGAATGTTCTCGAATCATCCATTTCCACCTCTAGCCACAAAATTAGCTACAAGAAAGGAGGTGTGGATATGTTCAAGGCGTTGCAACATATAAAGGCGAAATCATACAAGCTATGCGCGAAGTTGGTTGATTTTAGTGGAACTGCACAAAAAGAACAACTCATTTATTTAGCACAAGGTGACATGTCAATGTACGAATTGATGGAAAACCCTGCCATTCCACAATCGGCATTTGATATTTTGGAATGGGAAAACCTTGTCAAAGTTTGCTCATTGATGTATGCAAAGACACACATTTGATATTTTGGAATGGGACAACCTTGTCAAATTTTGCTCATTGATGTTAGCAAGAAGACATGTGTTTGATATTTTCGAATGGGACGCCCTTTGCTGTCAGCAGCATCGATCGATTTTTCTTTATTATTTAGTTGTGAAGTAAATATTGGCTCTGACATGTGAAATCATCGATTGTTTTGAATATTCTCTATGAATTGCCATGCCTATGAGTTTCATTGCAATGTACAGGCACGCTAAAAAGCTGCTCAAACTTTTTTTACGTGTCAAACTGCTGCAAACGAGGTGATCACTATGCGTCCTAGGAATAATGCTAGTACGTATTGTTTTGCATGTTCATCCAATGCCAGTTATACAAGAATTCGAACTATCAAACTAAATTCGTTCATAGACGGCCATATTTCATATAAACATGCTAGATTTCATAACATTTCATACATTCTTCAACTAAAAAGGGGTGCACTAGAGGTATAATTAATTAACCTAATCTATGATCTCCGGCACCCATCTCCCGGTCCGGCTGAGCCGAACAGAAGATTCTTCTCCGGCATAGCTCTCCGACTCCATGTCGCCGCCAAGAAGTTAGTCGTCCATCAATGTTCAACCCTCCAAGCTTGGCTTCAACCGGAGGGTAGCAGCAATGGCCTTACTTGGACCCGAGCAGTGGCGACCTACCATGTTTTACTCTTCCTTGTTTTCTGTGTGGCGCGGCCTCATTGGCAGCGGGGCAGGGCCTCGACGGAGCCGGCAATGTCCTTTGTCTCATTGCCGGCAGGGCGTCGCGTCGGTGGAGCGGGGGAAATCCCCCCTCATTGCCGGTAGGGCGGGGCCTCGGCGGATTAGTGCCTCGCCAAAGCCGGCAAAGTCCTCTGCCTCGATGCTGGCGGGGCGGGGCCTTGGCGGAGCCGGCATTCTCCTCCGCCTCATCATCGGTCTCGCCAAACAGGGCCTCGCCCGCTTCATCGCCCTCTTTGTAGGCGGCCGCAACCTCCGCCACCAGCATGCGGGACCACCAGCGCGCGAGGCGGCTCTCGCGGGCTGAGCGGTACGACCCGAGCAGCGCCTCCTGCTCCACGCGCTCCACGGCGATCTGCTCCTCCTCCTGTAGGTGCTCTTGGAGAACATGGTGGTTGTAGGCAGCGTCGGCCTGCGCCTCCTAGAACTGCTACTCACACTTGTGCCTCACCATGTCCATGTATTGGGCACGGGCCTCGCCTATGGTCATGGTGCAATGCATCGGCAAGGATGGCGCGGGGGTGGCGCCGGATAGTCGACTACCACATTCTCCATTGGGACGTCGCCATCCTTCGGCTGCCTACCAGGCAGCCAGTCGGCAGCAATGACTGCCATCTATTGCTGGTTCGTCATCCGCCTATCCCTAAGACCGCTGGAGCTTGAGGAAGCCATGCTGGGAGTGGTGTGGACAGGAGAAAGGGAACGGAGGCGGGTGACTGCGGCTATGGCCGGCGCAGCAGTTTATATAGCAATGGTGGGCGGCAGAGGGACAGTCGGGTGGTGCTGGAGTAGCTTCCTCGGCAACCACGTATCATTAATGTGGGAAGCAGATGGATGGACGGACGACACTTGTGTCGTTTGAACACGGACCAATCGCCTGCACCAAGAAGCGGCGCAGGCGACGCTGACCGTTTCGGGCGGAAAGCACGTGCAGGCGAGGGAGGGGTCTGGGTGGGCCAGGGCAGTCAGACTCATGCTTGGCAGCGGTCCGGTCCAGTAGCCGGACATGCTGGCTCGCCAGCAAGCTCGCCGAGCTCAGCGATGACAATCGAACGATGGACGTGGCTTCCGACCAGGAGCCGGCGCCACCGCCCAAGACGGTTCATGCCATGTTCAACATAGAGCAGGTGCGGCCGCACTTCGACGCCCTAATGGCGGAAGAGCTACCAGCGCAGGAGGACCTGTGCTACAACCTCCGTCTCCTCAACAAGCACCGGCTCGCAGAAGGATGAATCATCAATGAACAAGCAAACGACAATGCCATCACGGACATGTGGCCCTATGATCCTCGCTTCCTGAATGAGCAAGGGGCGCTATATCATACCATCCGTAGGGCCCGTGATGCCCTCTTCGCCGTCCTTCCAGTTGTTGCGCTCGCCGTGGCGCCACCGTCTCGCGTTGTCAACATGGTCAATGAACATGAGGAATCAGTAAATGACTTTAATTGGAGAGGATGACAGTGGGGACCCACCAGAGCCATAGTCGCACATACGCAAGTGCCTCTTTATTACATACAACTATAAAAAAATTTGCTTCCTCCTGGTTTCCTGACATCGCGGTCCCACACCATTGTCAACCTATATAGTCAATAAATGAGAGAATTGCACAAGGAGCGGCCGACAGCTTGGACCCAGCAGCTCGACCAGTATTTGTGCTTTTGAGGTGTGAGCAGAGTTTTCCTTGAGCGATGTTTTTGTTGTTGTTCAAAACAGAAGGGTATCAACTGGGCGGGTTGTGTACCATCTAGCCCAAACTATTATTTTATGTTGACCAAATATCCAGCCCAGATATTAATTTTTTTTCAAGCTGAAAATGGATAGCCCAGCTGTACTTTTTTGAGGAATACCCAGCCCAGGTCAACTTTTTATTCTCCGCCCTGTTGGGCTGCAAATCTTTTCTAGGAGGGATGCATTAGGCTTAACAATAAAATGAGCTTTAAAAATGGGATGTAATTATAAAAACTGGGTTGTAACTATAAAAAATGCACCAAACACGTAATTTGTTAAAAAATATTATTTTTGGATTTTGAAAATTTTAATTTCATTACTTTTTGCGCGTGCAATAATTCATTGGATTTTTACACAATACAAATTTATTTTGAAATTATATTTAATCTGACTCGAAATTTCGGGATAAAAATATTTTGAATCCCATCAAAATGTGGGAATTTTTATTCAATTCTGTTTTGCGCGGTTGGTTGAAACTATTAATCGTTGTCCTATCTAGAAAATGGGATCTAATTTTGACAAACTGTAAATGGGTTGTAGTAATTTCCATTAGAATTCAAAAAATGGGTAGTACATTCTTACAAATCGCAAATGGGCTATATGTTCTCTGGCACACACTTGTGGGCCTACTAAGTTGACATATACGCATGGCTTTGTCAAATTATAGTCAATACACGATTATAGCAGCAGTGGCCGCTGGATGTCCATCCAACAAATGTCGTGCTTCTTCTTCAATCTCGGATATTCTTACTTCAGTCACCCAAACCACCGCCGGCGGTACCGCCTACTACCGCCTCCCGTGGCCGGCTGCGCTGCCGCGCAGGACTCACCGGCCCACCCTACTCCCATCGCCGTCTAGGCCATTCCTCCACTCACCAACACCTCCTATTATTCTCCGGCGG
This sequence comes from Triticum dicoccoides, assembly GCF_002162155.2. Classification (NCBI taxonomy): domain Eukaryota; kingdom Viridiplantae; phylum Streptophyta; class Magnoliopsida; order Poales; family Poaceae; genus Triticum; species Triticum dicoccoides. The sequence continues at coordinate 494,832,366 of NC_041382.1, forward strand.
CGGCAGCCTCACACCGCAGCCAAACCAGTGAACCCTCATACTCCCTTCCGCGTGGGCATCCACCTGCCTCGTCTTCCCTGGCTCCGCGTCATTCCCTTCCTAGGCCTTGTCGTCGTCCACCGCCTGGGTGCTATCCATGCGGCATGGTCAACATGGCCTACGCGGTGAGGCTGACAGATGGACCCACCAGCTATATCTTTGCACGCAAGGAAGTGCGTCCATATTACGGGAAAAATGATTCTTCCCCCTAACAACTGGGACCCACCAGCTATATCTTTGCATGCAAGGAAGTGCGTCCTTGTCCTCCCTGACAGCTGGGACCCACCCGGCCGAAGCGTACGTAGCATTTTCTATCTGGTCACGAACATGTACGTACATACCGGTCGATCGGTCTCTCTGCAATGACGAACCGTGATCGAGCAAGCAGCAGCACATGTAGTAGTAGAGCCCCCGATGCAGTCCCTTCTAAACTGTGTACACGTACATACAGCCACATGCCAAAAAGTACGACCACGTACGTACATACGGGCGGGGTGTCGAACGCCTACTCACGCATACGTACGGCCAGGGCTCGTGTACATGGAGAGGCAGTAGACGACATCAACGACGTCCTATTCATCGAAAGCCAATCGGCTGGGTCGGAACGGAGAAACTGCAGCGTGTTCATCGAGAGGCAACGAAATGTGTCATGTTCATCGGGAGCCGACCGGCTTGGACGGAACAGCCGAAACGGGGTTTGGCGTACCGTAGTACGAAGGAAACGGCCTTCTGTTCGACCGGCTACAGTCGAAATAGGATCATGTTCATCGGGAGGGGTCTGGCGTACCACAAAACGGAGGAAACAAACTTGTGTTCGAGCTCCTACGGTCGAAACGGGGTGCTGTTGATCGCGAGGGGTGCGGCCTACCGCAAAACGGAGGAAATACGACGTGTTGGAGCACCTATGGTCAAAATGGTGTCCTGTTCATCGGGAGGGGTGTGGCGTACCACAAAATGGGACTTCGTGGGCTACTATTCACCCACCATCGACTTCCTTCAGCCTCCACGTGCACTGTTCATCCACCGTCGACTTCATCCAGCCTCCACCAGCCACTGTTCATCCACGGGGTCCTGTTCATCCAGCCTCCACCGGTTACTATTCAACCAGCCCTCCACGGCCGGAGTCCTCTTGTTCATCCACCCCCAACCGGCTCAGGCATGTGTGGCGGCCTCCTCTCGATTGGGTCTTGTTCATCTTATGGAAACGGCCTACTACTACCACAGGGTCTTGTTCATCCAACCCCCACTGGGAACTATTCATCCAACCCCCCAACAACGGTCACTGTTCATCAAGAGGCAACAACAGGTTCCATCGACTTCAATTAGTAGAAGTAGCAAAGGAATCACTCGGGTTCAGCTAACAGCCAAGGGATCGATCGCTCGGGTTCAGTAATGTAGCTAGTGCAACCGCTCGGGTTCAGTAAGAGAATGCCTCGCTCGGGTTTAGTTAGGGCCAACGCCTCGCACACACACGCGTACGTGTACAAAAGAAACGCGCAAACCTCCGTGCATCGATCCTCGGCCCCGATGATGTCTACTATGCAAATTTATCCTTGTAGACGTTGTTGGGCCTCCAAGTGCAGAGGTTTGTAGGACAGTAGCAAATTTCCCTCAAGTGGATGACCTAAGGTTCATCAATCCGTAGGAGGCGTAGGATGAAGATGGTCTCTCTCAAGCAACACTACAACCAAATAACAAAGAGTCTCTTGTGTCCCCAACACACCCAATACAATGCTAAATTGTATAGGTGCACTAGTTCGGCGAAGAGATGGTGATACAAGTGTAATATGGATGGTAGATATAGGTATTTGTAATCTAAAAATATAAAAACAACAAGGTAGCAAGTAACAAAGTGAGCAAAAACGGTATTGCAATGCTTGAAAACAAGGCCTAGGGTTCATACTTCCACTAGTGCAAGTTCTCTCAACAATGATAACATAATTGAATCATATGGCAATCCCTCAACATGCAACAAAGAATCACTCCAAAGTTTCTATCGGAGAACATAGGACGAAAACGTACATCAACCCCTATGCATAGATTACCCCATTGTCACCTCAGGAATCATGAGTTGAGTGCCAAAACATACATCATGTGAATCAATAGAACATCCCATTGTCACCACAAATATCCCATCGCAAGACATACATAAAGTGTTCTCAAATCCAATACTCAATCCAACATAACGCAACCTCAAAGAGCAAGACTCGACTCAATTCGTCACAAGAAGGTAGAGGGGGAGAAACACCATATGATTCAACTATAGTAACAAAGCTCGCGGTACATCAAGATCGTGCCAAATCAAGAACACAAGAGAGAGAGAGAGATCAAACACATAGCTATTGGTACATACCCTCATCCCCGAGGGTGAACTACTCCCTCCTCGTCATGAAGACCGCAGGGATGATGAAGATGGCCACCGGTGATGGTTTCCCCCTCTGGCAGGGCACTGGAATGCCATAATAGGTAGGTATGGTGGCTGTTTTGAGGAAGGATATATGGTGGGTGTAATGCACCGGCGAAAGTTGCGCGGTACTAGAGAGGCTAGCAATGTTTTAAGGGTGAGAGTGCGTATAATCCATGGACTCAACATTAGTCATAAAGAATTGTAACACCCCGGATGTAATTTACCTTATTTGTATTCCAACTCTTGCCGTTTCTGGCGCTAAGTTATTCTATTTCCTCGTTGTTGGGTTTTGCCTTCCTGTGCTTTTGTCTTTGTCATGCATCTCATATCATGTCATCATGTGCATTGCATTTGCATACGTGTTCGTCTCACGCATCCGAGCTTTTTCCCCGTTGTCTGTTTTGCATTCCGGCGCTCGTATGTCCTCCGGTGTCCCTTTCTACCTCTTTTCGTGTGCGGGTGTTAAACATTTTCGGATTGGACTGAGACTTGTCATGCGGCCTTGGTTTACTACCGGTAGACCGCCTGTCAAGTTCCGTACCATTTGGACATCGTTTGATACTCCAACGGTTAACCGAGGGACCAAAAAGGCCTCGTGTGTGTTGCAGCCCAACACCCCTCCAAAGTGGCCGAAAACCCACCTAAACCTCCTCCATCATCTAGGACGTTCGATCACGATCGCATGGCCGAAAACCGCACCTCATTTGGAGCTTCCTAGCTCCCTCTACCCCTATATAAAGATCCCTACATTCCAAATCCGGGTCAAACCCTAGCCACCCACCTCCTCAGTGCGCCGGACATTGTCCGCCGGCGCCAGACACCATCGTCGTGCCCAACCGCTGCCTATCACGTGTCTCGGGCCGGTCCCCACTTCCCCGCCGATGCCGCGGCCCGCCGAGGCCCGCGGGGAGCCCCTGCGGCCCATCCCACGCCCCGCCGCCTCCAAGTCAATGCCGCCTTCCCCGACTCCCGCGCTGCCGCCCGGAGCCCCGCGCCGGCCATCGCCGCCACCAGCCGCCGCGCGCTGCCTCCAGTGCCCTGCGCTGCCGCCTCCTCGATCTGCCCGAGCCGGTGACGCTCGCCGCAGCTCGCCCCCGTTCCGGCAACCTCTCCGACCGGAGTCAACGTGCCAAGTCCGGCGACCCCTCCGACAGCCATCCTCGATCTCCGTGCGACTGCTACAATGCCTCGTACCCTAGATCCGATCTGGATCCGGTTGACTTTTTTCTCCCCCTAGTTATTTTTTTGCATTCTTCCACATGCCATAACTTCCTCATCGTGGCTCTGATTCGTGCATTTAGCATATCAAAATGTTCGTCTCGATGAGTACATCATTTCATCTCATTGCATCATTCTCATTTGAGCTCATCTTGATGCCCGAAATGCTGTTGGAAGAGGGCTCTATGATGATAGTTTCAGATCTGTTTCAGCAAATGCACTTTTGTCATTTTTGCCATGATTAATGTGTGCATGATATGATCCTGAGCTCTACATGTGTTTCGAAGAATGCCATGCCATCTTTACAGGGGTGTATTCCATGTATTTTTGTGATCTTTGTGGTGACAAGCACAATCATGCAAAGTAGCTTACTCAATGATGCTGATTTCAGGGACTTAGAATTTCACCAAGTCATTGTCGTGTTATTATTTTTATGCCATATGTCCATGTTGTTTCCTAGTGATCCGTGCCTATTTTGAGCATGATCAGTAAGGATGTTTTGTAGATATTGTGGTGCTCTATCCATCCATGTCTTCGTTTGCAATTATGGAGCAACCTAGCTTGAGTCAATAGAGCTCTAATTTTTCTACAAAACGTTCCTGGCAGATTGTTAACATGTTTAGCAATTTTGTCGAGCTTGTTGTTGTTGATCTGTGCATGCTATGTTGTTTTTCTTGCCATGTCTAGCTTCTATGTCATGTCTATTTGCTGGGTGTATTATTAGTTTGTCTTGCAATGCCTCGTAGTGAGTGCATCGAGCTCGTAAACATGCCTACTCGTTGTCTGTTTTGCCATTCTCCAGTTTTTCACCAAGTCTGAATCTGTTTATGTTTTTGCTATGTTCACATGCTTGCAATTGTATTTTCAAATCCCTTTTGGCTCATGGTCACTAAGGGACTTCTGTTATATGCTTTGAGTATCTTCATACCATGCCTTGCTTTGCCATGATATGTTCGGAAGTGTGTAGTTATCATGCTCTAAACATTGCTTCCTGATGATAAATTCCCGACATGCTGTTAATTTCATCAAGTCTGAAACCTGTTATCTTTTGCATTTTTGCCATGCTTGTTTGAGCTTGCTATTGAGTGAATTAGCCGTAGCTCAGTGTTCATATTTTGTCAAGCATAATGAGTGGATCCCTTCCATGTATTTTTTTGTCATGTTGGAGTGCCGTAGCATGTTGTTCTTGATGCATTTAGATGGTCACGTGCTGATTATCGCAGCCCGATGCCATATTTGTTTTGCTTGCCATTTCCAAACCGTGCATCCGATTCCGGTGATCTTTATATCGATTTCGACCGAAATCACCTCCTCTTTCCAGTGGCACTCTTGGATTTCCATGTTGAGGCCAGGTTCAATCATTCCTTTCCAAATCATGCCTGTGCATCACATATCGCATCCCGCATGTCATACCATGTTTGCATCATGTTGCTTGAGCATTGCACGTGGTTGATTGGGTTCCTTTTTGTTCGTTGTTCTTGCTTGGGTAGATCCGGGAGACAAGTACATGAACGAGGAGCCCGTTGAGTACGCTTACGAGGATCAAGGCAACTCTGAGAACTTTGTAGGCAAGATGACCATACCCTCGAAATCACTTCTATCTTTGCTTGCTAGATGCTCTCTCTTTTGCTATGCCTATGCTACGATACCTACCACTTGCTTGTCATGCCTCCCATATTGCCATGTCAAAGCTCTAACTCACCTTGTCCTAGCAAACCGTTGTTTGGCTATGTTACCGCTTTGCTCAGCCCCTCTTATAGCGTTGCTAGTTGCAGGTGAAGATTGGAGTTCGTTCCTTGTTGGAACATGTTTATTGTTGGGATATCATAATATTATCTTGTTTAACTTAATGCACCTATATACTTGGTTAAGGGTCGAAGGCTCGGCCTTATGCCTGGTGTTTTGTTCCACTCTTGCCACCCTAGTTTCCGTCATATCGGTGTTATGTTCCCGGATTTTGCGTTCCTTACACGGTTGGGTTATAATGGGAACCCCTTGACAGTTCGCCTTGAATAAAACTCCTCCAGCAATTCCTAACATTGGTTTTACCATTCTCCACATAGCCTTTTTTCCCTTGGGTTCCGCGGACTCAAGGGTCATCTTTATTTAAACCCCCGGGCCAGTGCTCCTCTGAGTGTTGGTCCACCTTGTCAGCCACTGGTGGCCACCAGGGGCAACTCTGGGCTGGCCTACCGGAAGTTTGGACGATCCGGTGTGCCCTGAGAACGAGATATGTGCAGCTCCTATCGGGATTTGTCGGCACATTCGGGTGGTGTTGCTGGACTTGTTTTACCATTGTCGAGATGTCTTGTAACCGGGATGCTGAGTCTGATCGGATTGTCTTGGGAGAAGCAATATCCTTCGTTGACCGCGAGAGCTTGTGATGGGCTAAGTTGGGACTCCCCTGCAGGGATTTGAACTTTCGAAAGCCGTGCCCGCGGTTATGGGCAGATGGGAATTTGTTAATGCCCGGTTGTAGATAACCTGAAACTTAACTTAATTAAAATGCATCAACCGCGTGTGTAACCGTGATGGTCTCTTCTTGGCGGAGTGCGGGAAGTGAACACGGTGTTGGAGTAATGCTTGACATAGGTTGTTCTAGGATCACTTCTTGATCATAGTTCACCGACCGTGCCTTTTCCTTCTCTCCTCGCTCTCATTTGCGCATGTTAGCCACCATATATGCTAGTCGCTTGCTGTAGCTCCACCTCATACATTTACCCTTCCTATAAGCTTAAATAGTCTTGATCGCGAGGGTGTGATATTGCCAAGTCCCCGTGACTCATAGATTCCTTCCAAAACCAGATGCAGGGACCGATGATACCGCTCCAGGTGATTCAACTGAGCTCAAGTGGCTGTTCGATGAGGACTCAGGACGATACTACGTGTCTTTCCCAGATGATCAGTAGTGGTGCCCAGTTGGGGCGATCGGGGACTTTGTCGCATTTGGGGGTTGATCTTTATTTTGGTTCCATAGTCGGACCTTGAGTGTATTGGATGAATGTAATGACTTATTTATGTATTTGTGTGACGTGGCGAGTGTAAGCCAACTATGTACCTTTCCCTTTATTTATTTACATGGGTTGTTGTGAAGATCACCTCACTTGTTACATTGCTTTCAATGCGGTTATGCCTCTAAGTCATGCTTCGACACGTGGGAGATATAGCCGCATCGAGGGCATTACAAGTTGGTAATCAGAGCCTTCCCCGACCTTAGGAGCCCCCTGCTTGATCAAATCGCTGGTGTTGTTGAGTCTAGAAAAATGTTTTGAGTCATTTAGGATTATATATATTGGAGAGTTAGGAATTCTTTTTACTCCTTAGTCCCTTCGTCGCTCTGGTGAGGCATCCTCACGTAGAGTTTTGACTCTTCTCTTCTCAAATTTCACTAGAAAAAACTTAGGATCACGCGGGTATCTTGGAATCGTTCCGATGGTTTTGTGACGAGAACATTGTTCTTGGTGCCTCCTGACATTTAGGGGTTGTGGTAGTGTCCCGGGGATTTGAGCTCCGAGGTGTTGTCGTCACAATTTTATCATTGAGATTCTAGAATACCTGAGTTTCCCCGACATCGAAAATCTCTTTTATGCAGTTGTTGGTGAGATAACCTCGACGCCACCCAGTACTGGGTCGGGAGTTCGGGAGTATTTCCATAACTCGTATAACGGATGCTTTTCGAAGGTTGAGGTAAATGATTTCCGAAGTTTTTCTTGGTTATGTGTTGAAGGATGAATACAGCTAGATGTAGGATTTGCTAGCTTTGGGTGAGATATTATGCTTCCCCTGTCCCCAACACCTGATTGCATAACCGGAAAGGTTTGGGAGTTTCATAGGTGGGAATTCTTGGAGCTCTAGCTTTTCTTCCGCGGATATTTGGTTTGTGATTGGGTAATCCTCACCAAGTATTTGTTCTTGTCCGTACCTCGTTGTTTTATTCTTCTACCTCTATTTAAGTGGCTTCTCAATTTATGGAAATGTGACCATTTCAATTGGAATGCATTCGTTCATTTTGTTCGGATGTGAAGACTATAAGTTGCAATTTCTATCCATTTGATTCAGCTTGAATATATGTCTGTCTAGATGCTAACGGATGTCACCCTCTTCAGGATGGCTCCTGCTAAGGGTCAGAATCAGTATCAGGATCCGCCACCACCACCACCACCTCCGGACGCATGGAAAGCTGTGATGGCCGCTACCAATGCAAACACGCAGCTGATCATGCAAATTATGCAAGAGCGCAACCAAGGGAATCATGGCCATGGCAACAATCAGAATCAGTTTGCTACACTCAACCAGTTCCTCGCTAATCAGCCAAAGACCTTCAGCAACTATGTCGAGGCCTCAGACGCTGATGATTGGCTCGTGGATATCTGCGAGCATTTTGAGTGCAGCAACGTCAGGCCTGAGGACTTTGACAAGCTTGCCTCCTTCCAACTCAAAGACCAAGCTGCAGAATGGTTTCAGCAGTACAAAGATTCCATAGGAGGCCGTGTGATTACCTGGGATGAATTCCGTCAAGACTTCAAAGCTCATCACATTCCTCAGAGTGTTGTTGAGAGCAAGCGTGAGGAATTCCGCAACTTGAAGCAAGGCAGCTTGTCTGTTTACCAGTATAACATTCTGTTCCAGAGGCTCGCTCGCTTCGCCAAGCAAGACGTCCCTGACAAGAAGAGCATGATTTATCAGTTCAGGGGTGGCCTCAGAGAAGATCTCCAACTAGCTCTCATCCTTTTTGAGCCGAAGAAGTACGATGAGTTCTACAATATGGTAATGAAGCAAGAGACTGCTCGACTCAAGTTCGATGCTTCCAAGAAGCGAGTCAGAGATGCAACTCCTTCTTCCTCAACTCAAGTGGCTTCTAAGCAACAAAAGTATTGGCTGCCTCCTCCTCAGTTCTGTCAGCCTTATCAGCAGAAGAGCAAAGGACGCAATGGATCTTCCCACCCACCCAACCCAGGCTTTCAGAACAAGACTTCGTCTCAAGCTCCAAGATCAAGTGCTCCGTATCACCGTCCGCTTTCGGAGGTCACGTGCAACAAGTGTCAGGAGAAGGGTCACTATGCCAACAAATGCTTCAATCAGAGGCGTCTTCCTCCTCCTCCTCCTGTGAGATCTGCTAGCAATGCAGTGGTCAAGCATAATCCCAAGCACACCAAGGTCAACTTGATGAACACAGCTCAGGCAGAGGACTCGTCAGATGTGATTATGGGTAACCTTCATGTTAACGATGTTCCTGCAAAAGTTCTTTTCGACACTGGTGCATCGCATTGTTTCATCTCAAGACCATTTGCATTTAAGCATGAGTTGTCTTCCCAAGTTTTGCATAAACCATTAGTAGTTGTCTCACCGGGTAAATGCTTGCTCGCAAACTACGCGGTTCCAGATATTTCTATCATGATGGGAAACTTTAAGTTCCTGGCTTCTCCAATGGTCCTTGGCAACTCGGATATTGATCTTATTCTCGGAATGGACTGGCTTTCTAAGCACAAGGCTCAGCTTGATTGTGCAGCCAGGCAGATTCAATTAACACATTCGTCTGAGGATGTAATCGTCTTTGCTGCTCGTGATAATACCATCCGTCTGTTTTCTCTCAATGAGAAGGGCGAGCTGGATGCCATCTCTCAAATTCCAATCATTTGCGAATATCAAGATGTCTTTCCAGAAGAACTTCCAGGAATGCCTCCGCACCGCCAGTTTAATTCGTCATCGATCTTGAGCCTGGCACGGAACCTGTTTGCAAACGTCCTTACAAGCTTGGACCTGAAGAGTTGAAGGAGCTGAAGAAGCAACTCGATATTCAAGAGCGAATGGGTCTCATCCGACCAAGTTCTTCTCCATGGGGTTGTGGTGTTCTTTTGTGAAGAAGGATGGAACGGACCGACTCTGTGTCGACTACCGTCCATTGAACAAGAAGACCATAAAGAACAAGTACCCACTTCCCAACATCAATGAGCTTTTTGAACAACTCAAAGGTGCTCAAGTATTCTCCAAGCTTGATCTCCGTATGGGCTATCATCAGATTCGCATTCGTGAAGAAGATATCCCTAAGACAGCATTTAGAACAAGCTATGGTTCATATGAATACACTGTCATGTCTTTTGGCCTCGTCAACGCTCCGCCAACATTCTCTCGCATGATGAATTTTATCTTCAACGCCTACACAAATGACTTCGTCTTGGTCTACCTCGATGACATTTTGGTCTTTTCCAAGAACAAGGAGGATCATGCCAAGCATTTGAGATTGGTGCTGGATAAACTCAGAGAACATCAGTTCTATGCGAAGTTTTCAAAGTGCGAGTTTTGGCTCGATGAGGTTCTCTACCATGGACATATCATTTCTGCCAAGGGCATTGCTGTGAATCCTGAGAAGGTGTCTGCAATTGTGAATTGGGAACCACCTCAGAACGTGAAGCAACTCCGCAGCTTCCTTGGGCTCGCAAGCTATTGTCGAAGGTACGTTGAGAACTTCTCTAAGATCGCGAAGCCTCTTTCCAACCTTCTCCAGAAGCACGTGAAGTATGTCTGGTCTCCTGAATGTGATGTCGCTTTCAACACCCTGAAAGAGAAGTTAGTCACTGCTCCAGTTCTAACTCCTCCTGATGAATCCAAATCGTTTGAGGTCTTCTGTGATGCTTCTCTTCAAGGTCTTGGTGCAGTGTTGATGCAAGAGAAGAAAGTTGTGGCTTATACCTCTCGCCAGTTGAAGCCCAATGAAAAGAACTACCCCACTCATGACCTCGAGTTGGCGGTAGTTGTTCATGCTCTTTTAACTTGGAGACATCTCTTATTGGGAAGAAAAGTGGACATCTTCACTGATCATAAGAGTCTCAAGTACATCTTCACTCAGCCTAATCTCACCCTCAGGCAGACTCGTTGGGTCGAAATGATTCAAGAGTATAATCTGAGTATCGAATATACTCCAGGCAAGGCCAATGTAATTGCTGACGCATTGAGCAGGAAGGCTTATGGCAATAGTTTGATTCTCAAGCCTTACCAACCCGAGCTTTGTGAAGCTTTCCGCAAACTCAACCTTCAAGTTGTTCCGCAAGGTTTCCTCGCCAACCTCCAAGTCTCTCCTACGTTGGAAGATCACATTCGCGAGGCTCAACTTCTTGATGCTATGGTGAAGAAGGTGAAGATTGGGATTGCCACGAGTCAACCCAAATACAAGTGCTATCGCCTTGATGACAAGGATACTCTATTCTTTGAGGATCGCATTGTTGTGACTAAAGGTGACCTTCGTAAAGTCATTATGAACGAGGCTCACAATTCACTCCTCTCTATCCACCCTGGGAGTACAAAGATGTACCAGGACCTTAAGCAGTCGTATTGGTGGACTCGAATGAAGCGTGAGATTGCTTAGTTCATGAATGAATGTGATGTATGTAGAAGAGTGAAGGCAGAACACCAATGACCAGCTGGTCTCCTCCAACCTCTTGCCATTCCAGAATGGAAGTTTGGCCATATTGAGATGGACTTCATGACTGGATTTCCAAAGTCCAAGCGTGGCAATGATGTTATCTTTGTTGTCATCGACAAACTCACTAAAGTGGCTCATTTCCTTCCTATCAAAGAATCTATCACAGCAGCTCAATTGCAGAGCTATATACCTCCAGGATTGTCTCTCTGCACAGCATTCCGTAGTTGATATCTTCAGATCGTGGCAGCATCTTCACCTCCAAGTTTTGGGATTCTTTTCAGAAGGCCATGGCACCAACATTCGCTTCAGCGCAGCTTTTCATCCTCAAACTAGTGGCCAAGTCGAGCGAGTAAATCAGATTCTTAAATATATGCTCATGGCTTGCGTCATCTCTTTCGGTATGAAGTGGGAAGATTGTCTTCCATATGCCGAGTTCTCCTACAACAACAGCTTTCAAGCGAGTTCGGGCAAGGCCCCATTCGAAATTCTCTATGGCAGGAAGTGACGTACTCCTCTTAACTGGTTAGAGACTGGTGAACGTCAACTTATTGGAAATGACTTGATCACAGAGGCAGAAGGGATGTGCAAAGTCATTCGTGATAATCTCAAAGCCGCGTAGTCGCGCCAAAAGAGTTACTATGATAGCAAGCGTCGTGACTTGGCTTTCAAGATCGGAGACCATGTCTACCTCCGCGCCTCTCCAATGAAAGGTAGTCGTCGCTTCGGTATCAAAGGGAAGCTTGCCCCTAGATACGTGGGTCATTTCAAGATTGTCAGCAAGAGAGGCGATCTCGCCTATCAACTTGAGCTTCCGTCCAACTTTGCAAACGTGCACGACTTGTTTCATGTCTCTCAGCTCCCCAGGTGTTTCAAGACTCCTGACCACACTGTCAACTTCGAAGACATTGATCTCCAAGAAGACTTGTCTTATCATGAGCACCCAGTCGCTATTCTTGAAGAAACTGAGCGCAAAACTCGCAACAAGTCTATCAAATTCCTGAAAGTCAAGTGGTCACATCATTCCGACCGTGAAGTCACCTGGGAACGCGAGGATCACCTCTGTTCTGAGTACCCGGAGTTTTTCCAGTCCTAGATCTCGGGACGAGATCCTTTCGTAGTGGTGGAGTGTTGTAACACCCTGGATGTAATTTACCTTTTTTGTATTCCAACTCTTGCCGTTTCCGGCGCTAAGTTATTCTATTTCCTTGTTGTCGGGTTTTGCCTTCCTGTGCTTTTGTCTTTGTCATGCATCTCATATGATGTCATCATGTGCATTGCATTTGCATACGTGTTCGTCTCATGCATCCGAGCTTTTTCCCTGTTGTCCGTTTTGCATTCTGGCGCTCCTATGTCCTCCGGTGTCCCTTTCTACCTCTTTTCGTGTGCGGGTGTTAAAGGTTTTCGGATTGGACTGAGACTTGTCATGCGGCCTTGGTTTACTACCGGTAGACTGCCTGTCAGGTTTCGTACCATTTGGACTTCATTTGATACTCCAACGGTTAACCGAGGGACCGAAAAGGCCTCGTGTGTGTGTTGCAGCCCAACACCCCTCCAAAGTGGCCCAAAACCCACCTAAACCTCCTCCATCATCTAGGTCGTTTGATCAAGATCGCATGGCCGAAAACCGCACCTCATTTGGAGCTTCCTAGCTCCCTCTACCCCTATATAAAGATCCCTACATTCCAAATCCGGGTCAAACCCTAGCCACCCACCTCCTCAGCGCGCCGGACATTGTCTGCCGGCGCCGGACACATCGCCGCGCCCAACAGCTGCCTGACACGTGTCCCGGGCCGGTCCCCACTTCCCCGCCGATGCCGCGGCCCGCCGAGGCCCGCGGGGAGCCCCCGCGGCCCATCCCGCGCCCCGCCGCCTCCAAGTCAACGCCGCTTCCCCGACTCCCGCGCCGCTGCCCGGAGCCCCGCTCTGGCCACCGCCGCCATTGCCACCACCAGCCACCGCGTGCTGCCTCCAGTGCCCCGCGCTGCCGCCTCTAGTGCCCCGCGCCGCCGCCTCCAGTGCCTCGCGCCGCCGCCTCCTCGATCTGCCCACGCCGGCGACGCTCGCCGCGGCTCGCCCCCGTTCCGGCGACCTCTCTGGCTGGAGTCAACGCGCCAAGTCCGGCGACCCCTCCGACGGACATCCTCGATCTCCGTGAGACTGCTACAGTGCCCCGTACCCTAGATCCGATCTGGATCCGGTTGACTTTTGTCTCCCCCCTAGTTATTTTTTTGCATTCTTCCACATGCCATAACTTCCTCATCGTGGCTCCGATTCGTATGTGTAGCATATCAAAATGTTCGTCTCGACGAGTACATCATTTCATCTCATTGAATCATTCTCATTTGAGCTTATCTTGATGCCCTAAATGCTGTTGGAAGAGGGCTATGTGATGATAGTTCCAGATCTGTTTCAGCAAATGCACTTTTGTCATTTTTGCCATGATTAATGTGTGCATGATATGATCCTGAGCTCTACATGTGTTTTGAAGAATGTCATGCCATCTTTACAGGGGTGTATGCCATGTATTTTTGTGATCTATGTGGTGACTAGCACAAGCATGCAAAGTAGCTTACTCAATGATGTTGATTTCAGGGACTTAGAATTTCACTAAGTCCTTGCCCTGTTATTATTTTTATGCCATATGTTCATGTTGTTTCCTAGTGATTCGTGCCTCTTTTGAGCATGATCAGTAAGGATGTTTTGTAGATATTGTGGTGCTCTATCCATCCATGTCTTTGTTTGCAATTATGGAGCAACCTAGCTTGAGTCAATCGAGCTCTACTTTTGCTATAAAATGTTGCTGGCAGATTGTTAACATGTTTAGCAATTTTGCCGAGCTTGTTGTTGTTGATCCGTGCATGCTACGTTGTTGTTCTTGCCATGTCTAGCTTCTATGACATGTCTATTTTCTGGGTGTATGCTTAGTTTGTCTTGCAATGCCTCGTAGTGAGTGCATCGAGCTCGTAAACATGCCTACTTGTTATCTGTTTTGCCATGCTCCAGTTTTTCACTAAGTTTGAATCTGTTTATGTTTTTGCTATGTTCACATGCTTGCAATTGTATTTTCTGATCCCTTTTGGCTCATGGTCACTAAGGGACTTCTGTTATATGCTTTGAGTAGCTTCATACCATGCCTTGCTTTGCCATGATATGTTCCTGTAGCATGTAGTTATCGTGCTCTAAACATTGCTTCCTGATGATAAATTCCTCACATGCTGTTAATTTCACTAAGTCTGAAACGTGTTATCTTTTGCATTTTTGCCATGCTTGTTTGAGCATGCTATTGAGTGAATTAGCCGTAGCTCAGTGTTCATCTTTTGTCAAGCATCATGAGTGGATCCCTTCCATGTATTTTTTTGTCATGTTGGAGTGCTGTAGCATGTTGTTCTTGATGCATTTAGATGGTCTCGTGCTGATTATCGCAGTCCGGTGCAATATTTGTTTTGCTTGCCATTTCCAAACCGTGCATCCGATTCCGGTGATCTTTATATCGATTTAGACCGAAATCACCTCCTCTTTCCAGTGGCACTCTTGGATTTCCAAGTTGATGCCAGGGTCAATCATTCCTTTTCAAATCATGCCTATGCATCACATATCGCATCCCGCATATCATACCATGTTTGCATCATGTTGCTTGAGCATTGCACGTGGTTGATTGTGTTCCTTTTTGTTCGTTGTTCTTTCTTGGGTAGAGCCGGGAGACGAGTACGTGAACGAGGAGCCCATTGAGTATGCTTACGAGGATCAAGGCAACTCTGAGAACTTTGCAGGCAAGATGACCATACCCTCGAAATCACTTCTATCTTTGCTTGCTAGATGCTCGCTCTTTTGCTATGCCTATGCTATGATACTTACCACTTGCTTGTCATGCCTCCCATATTGCCATGTCAAACCTCTAACCCACCTTGTCCTAGCAAACCTTTGTTTGGCTATGTTACCGCTTTGCTCGGCCCCTCTTATAGCGTTGCTAGTTGCAGGTGAAGATTGGAGTTCGTTCCTTGTTGGAACATGTTTATTGTTGGGATATCATAATATTATCTTGTTTATCTTAATGCACCTATATACTTGGCTAAGGGTGGAAGGCTCGGCCTTATGCCTGGTGTTTTGTTCCACTCTTGCCTCCCTAGTTTCCGTCATATCGGTGTTATGTTCCCGGATTTTGCGTTCCTTACACGGTTGGGTTATAATGGGAACCCCTTGACAGTTCGCCTTGAATAAAACTCCTCCAGCAATGCCCAACATTGGTTTTACCATTCGACACCTAGCCTTTTTCCCTTGGAAGGGTTATCTTTATTTAAACCCCCGGGCCAGTGCTCCTCTGAGTGTTGGTCCACCTTGTCAGCCGCCGGTGGCCACCAGGGGCAACTCTGGGCTGGCCTACCGGAAGTTTGGACGATCCGGTGTGCCCTGAGAACGAGATATGTGCAGCTCCTATCGGGATTTGTCGGCACATTCGGGTGGTGTTGCTGGACTTGTTTTACCATTGTCGAGATGTCTTGTAACTGGGACGCCGAGTCTGATCGGATTGTTTTGGGAGAAGGAATATCCTTCGTTGACCGTGAGAGCTTGTGATGGGCTAAGTTGGGACTCCCCTGCAGGGATTTGAACTTTCGAAAGCCGTGCCCACGGTTATGGGCAGATGGGAATTTGTTAATGTCCGGTTGTAGATAACCTGAAACTTAACTTAATTAAAATGCATCAACCGCGTGTGTAACCGTGATGGTCTCTTCTTGGCGGAGTGCGGGAAGTGAACACGGTGTTGGAGTAATGCTTGACATAGGTTGTTCTAGGATCACTTCTTGATCATAGTTCACCGACCGTGCCTTTTCCTTCTCTCCTCGCTCTCATTTGCGCATGTTAGCCACCATATATGCTAGTCGCTTGCTGTAGCTCCACCTCATACATTTACCCTTCCTATAAGCTTAAATAGTCTTGATCGCGAGGGTGTGATATTGCCAAGTCCCCGTGACTCATAGATTCCTTCCAAAACCAGATGCAGGGACCGATGATACCGCTCCAGGTGATTCAACTGAGCTCAAGTGGCTGTTTGATGAGCACTCAGGACGATACTACATGTCTTTCCTAGATGATCAGTAGTGGTGCCCAGTGGGGCGATCGGGGACTTTGTCGCATTTGGGGGTTGATCTTTATTTTGGTTCCATAGTCGGACCTTGAGTGTATTAGATGAATGTAATGACTTATCTATGTATTTGTGTGACGTGGCGAGTGTAAGCCAACTATGTACCTTTCCCTTTATTTATTTACATGGGTTGTTGTGAAGATTACCTCACTTGCGACATTGCTTTCAATGCGGCTATGCCTCTAAGTCGTGCTTCGACACGTGGGAGATATAGCCGCATCGAGGGCGTTACAAGAACTTACATACTTATTGCAAAAAATTATTAGCTATCGAAACAAAGTACTACACGCAGGCTCCTAGGGGGGTAGATTGGTAGGAAAAGACCATCGCTCGTCCCCGACAGCCACTCATAAGGAAGACAAACAATAAATAAATCATGCTCTGACTTCATCACATAACGGTTCACCATACGTGCATGCTTTGGAAATCACAAACTTTAATACAAGTATTTATACCAATCCACAATTACTCACTAGCATGACTCTAATATCACCATATTTATATCTCAAAACTATCAAAAGGAATCAAACTTCTCATGGTATCCAATGCACTTAATATGAAAGTTTTTATTACATCCTTCTTGGATGCCCATCATATTAGGAGTAAATTCATAACCAAAGAAAATTACCATAATATTTATAATACTCTCAAAATAATATAAGTGAAGCACAAGAGTTCATGACAAACTACTCCAAAAAGATATGAGTGAAAATCAATGAGTAGTTGAATAATTATGTAGCTATGTGATACGTCTCCACCGTATCTACTTTTCTAAACACTTTTTCCCTTGTTTGGAACTCTAACTTGCATGATTTGATGGAACTAACCTGGACTGACGCTGTCTTCAGTAGAATTGCTGTGGTGTTATTTATGTGTAGAAACAAAAGTTCTCGGAATGACCTGAAACTCCACAGAGCGTATTTTTGGAAATAATAAAAAATACTGGCAAAAGATCAAGGCCAGGGGGCCCACACCCTAGCCACGAGGGTGGGGGCGTGCCTGCCCCCCTGGGAGAGCCCCCTACCTCGTGGGCCCCCTGGAACTCCTCCGACCTCTACTCAAACTCTATATATTCGTGTTCGGAGAGAAAAAAATAAAGGAGAAAGATTCATCGCGTTTTATGATACGGAGCCGCCGCCATGCCCTAAACTCTCTCGGGAGGGCTCGTCTGGAGTCCGTTTGGGGCTCCGGAGAGGGGAATCCGTTGCCATCGTCATCATCAACCATCCTCCATCACCAATTTCATGATGCTCACCATCGTGCGTGAGTAATTCCATCGTAGGCTTGCTGGACGGTGATGGGTTGGATGAGATTTATCATTTAATCGAGTTAGTTTTGTTAGGGTTTGATCCCTAGTATCCACTATGTTCTGAGATTGATGTTGCGATGACTTTGCTATGCTTAATGCTTGTCACTAGGGCCCGAGTGCCATGATTTCAGATCTGAATGTATTATGTTTTCATGAATATATGTGAGTTCTTGATCCTATCTTGCAACTCTATAGTCACCTACTTTGTGTTATGATCCGGCAACCCCGAAGTGACAATAATCGGGACCACTTCCGGTGATGACCATAGTTTGAGGAGTTCATGTATTCACTGTGTGTTAATGCTTTGGTCCGGTACTCTATTAAAAGGAGGCCTTAATATCCCTTAGTTTCCACTAGGACCCCGCTGCCACGGGAGGGTAGGACAAAAGATGTCATGCAAGTTCTTTTCCATAAGCATGTATGACTATATTCGGAATACATGCCTACATTACATTGATGAATTGGAGCTAGTTATGTGTCACCCTAGGTTATGACTGTTAAATGATGAACCGCATCCGGCATAATTCTCTATCACCGATCCATTGCCTACGAGCTTTCCATACATTGTTCTTCGCTTATTTACTTTTTCGTTGCTATTTTTATCATCACTACAAAATACCAAAAACATTACTTTTGCTACTGTTACTTTTGCTATCATTACCACTACTATCATATTACTTTGCTACTAAACACTTTGCTGAAGATATTAAGTTTCCAGGTGTGGTTGAATTGACAACTCGGCTGCTAATACTTGAGAATATTCTTTGGCTCCCCTTGTGTCGAATCAATAAATTTGGGTTGAATACTCTACCCTCGAAAACTGTTGTGATCCCCTATACTTGTGGGTTATCACTATGTGAAGACTCTCTCTCTCATTAAAATTTAGATCTTGAGTACTTTATTCAAACAGCAAGCAAAACAAAATAAAATGACATTCCAAGGATAGCACATATCATGTGAAGAAGCAGAAACTTAGGTTTGACTAAAGCTGACCGGCCATTGTTGAAGAAGAAAGGCGGGATGCCAACCGGGGCATCCCCAAGCTTAGTTGCTTGAGACTTTTTGAAATATTAATTAGGGATGCCTTGGGCATCCCCAAGCTTGAGCTTTTGTGTCTCCTTAATTCCTTTTATATCACGGTTTCCCTAAATCTTAAAACTTCATCCACACAAAACTCAATGGGAACTCATGAGATAAGTTAGTATATATCCATGCAAAACCTTATCATTCTCTAATGTAGAAAATCACTAAAATTATAATTTGACATTGCATACAAAATGCCTCTGCATATTTAATACTCCCATCCTCAAATAGAATCATTAAACAATCAAACATATGCAAACAATGCAAACATACCAGCAATCTGTCTAAAGAGAACAGTCTGTAAAGAAGGCAAGAGGAATCATACTTCCCTAACTCCAAAAATTCTGAAAAATTACCACACTGTAGAAAATTTGTTGTTACTCATTGTGTAAAAATTCCAAGATTTTATCATGTTCTGACTATACACAAATATTCATACAATGATAGAAAACTTTCTAGTAAATCCTAATAAAATAAAATGATGCTCCAAGCAAAACACATATCATGTGGTGAATAAAAATATAGCCTCAAGTACATTTATCGACGGATTGAAGACGAAAGAGGGGATGCCATCCAGGGCATACCAAAGCTTAGATGCTTGGTTGTCCTTGAATATTACCTTGGGGTGCCTTGGGAATCCCCAAGATTCTTTCCACTCCTTATTCCGTGGTCCATCTAAACTTCACCCAAAACTTGAAAACTTCACAATAGAAAACTCGTAGGCTCCGTTAGTATAATAAAGCAAATCACCACTTAGGTATTGTTGTGAACTCATTCTAAATTTTTGTTGGTGTTATATCTATTCTATTACAATTTCTCCATGGTTCATACCCTCAGATACTACCCATAGACTCATCAAAATAAGAAAACAACACAATGAAAACAGAATCTATCAAAAACAGAACAGTCTGTAGTAATTTGGAAACTTCCTATACTTCTGTAACTCCAAAAATTCTGAAAAATTAGGACAATCTAGGAAATTTGTGTATCAATAATGTGTAAAAAATTCAGAATCTTATCACGCTCCAGTGAATTTAAACAATTCTATGGTTGGAAGCAAATGTTTCTGTTTTTGCATAGAATCAAGTCAACTATCATCCACACTATCCCAAAGGCTTTACTTGGTACTTTATTAAAACAAAAGCTATAAATTTTCAGCCCATTCCGAGAATGTTTATTTCTGCACAAAAACGACACCACGGTAGTTCTGCTGAAAACAACGTCAGTCCGGGTTAGTTTTAATAAAATCATACCAAAACCATATAAAATTGTTGTAAACATGGCATGAATACTTCATAAATTATAGATACGTTGGATAAGTATCACCCGACCACCCACCATGACCGAGAACTCCCTGATATTTTCCCCACCCTCGCTTCTACCATGATTTTTCCATCATGGACGGCCCAAAGAATGTCATCAGGTGCGTCCCCGGCCCGCCCAAGACGAGAAGCCCATTTTTTGTTATGGTTTGTTGTCATAGAAGTAGGAGACCACCACATCTATGATGATACGTGTTTTTATCACAATTATCATCATAAAAGTGTCATGAGCATGACATAATTTTTTTCGTTCGGGCCAAAATGTCACTGATGTGTCTTTTTTTTGTAGTGTACTATCATTATTAACTTTGCATCTTTTGGCATCAATATTATGAATATGTGTATCACTACGATCGAGATTCAACAAGAATAAACCATTCACAAGGGGTGCATGACCATATATACGGAATACATGCCTACTTATGATTGATGCATTGGAGCTACTGTGTATCGCTCTAGGTTGTGACTGTTACATGATAAATGACATCCAAATATCCATCTCTACTCTAGGCCCATGCTTTTCATAATATTGTCTTTGCTCGAATCACTATTACTGCTGCTATTACACTTGCTACAAAATTGTTAGTACTGTTACTATTGCTACTACTATTACCACTGCTATTATATTACCGTGCTACTAATAAATTGCTGCAAGGAAGTGACTTCTCAGTTGTGCTTGAATTGACAACTGAACTGCTAAGGCTTATAAATTTTCTTTGGCTCCCCTTGTGTTGAATCAATAAATTCGTGTGATCCCCTATACTTGTGGGACATTAATCAACCATCACATCCACATGTGTTCTACTCCCTCCTTCCATCTATATAGGGCCTAATGTGTTTTTCAAGATGGCCTTTGACTATTGACAAGATTAATAGTACATGACATGCATAATGTGAAAATTATATCATTGAAATCTCCTTTCACATACGAATTTGACGACATGCTTTGTGTAAGTTGCATGTCATATATTGTTGCTCTAACATTTGGTCAAAGTTAGCCTCGAAAAACGCATTAGGCCCTATATAGATGGAAGGAGGGAGTAGATCAAAACCTACATCCACTCATAGAACCGCTCATGATGCCACTGTTGGGAAACATACTAGAAAACAAAAAAATTGACCTACGATCGAACCATCAAGATTATGAAGGTGCAATAATGGTTAAGATCGGATCGTTACCAACCCTGAGTTGCAGCAGAAGAAGAGTTGGTGTAGATCGTCGATGAATTCCCTTGAACTGTTCATGAACAATCCCTCAAACTGAACAACGAAAGCACGACGTCTCTACAGTTTGCAAGATTTCTGGCTTCAAGTTCCGGCAGCGCTTTGCCATCCAAAGAGCTAATTGTCATTGGAGAAATAGAGATATAAGAAGAGAATCGCACAAGGCTTCTCTATTATTAGGATTAGAGAGATGTAGGTCTAGCTCTAATTAGATCAACCCCAATTTATAACTAGAACTAGAGAACTAGAGGAGGCTCCAAAACTTGTGTGTCCAAAAGTGGCCAAAACCTCTAGTATATATAGGTTAGAGAAGAGGGGAGGGGCGCCACAAGGGGGAGGACCCCCACCCCCCTGTGCGCGCCAGCCCTAGGATGGGAAATCCCCCTCCAATTGGCCTCCACCTAATGGGCCTCATAGGCCCATTAACTTTTCGCCTATAGACCTTTTAGT
Source organism: Triticum dicoccoides (assembly GCF_002162155.2). Taxonomy (NCBI): domain Eukaryota; kingdom Viridiplantae; phylum Streptophyta; class Magnoliopsida; order Poales; family Poaceae; genus Triticum; species Triticum dicoccoides. The sequence continues at coordinate 494,853,978 of NC_041382.1, forward strand.
ATTTTCTTTAGCCCAATGATACTAAATAAATTATAAAAGCCTTCTAATCAATATTAGAACCTTTTATTATTAATTTAACATCTGCGGAAACATTTTCCACCTATATATAAATTCTCGTTATTACCCGGTAAACGCAGAAACTCTTCCGGTAACTCCACAATGCTTACGGTTTCTCTTGAAAGTATTTCTAATATTAATGAAACTATTTCATAAATATTTTCTCATAACTCTTATATCAATAAAACTCAACAAGACATAATTCCCTTAAGCTTGTGACCCTGTAGGTTTGGTAAAATATAGACATGAACAAAACCCCTTTTGCTCAATGACCAATGATAGAATTGTGGACATCCATATTGTTTCCTATGAATACACGAATAATATTCGAGTGAACCTTTGGTTATCATGTGATATTCCATTTGTTTCGTGAAATTTTACAAAATCCGAGGTGAGATGTACGCATCCTCTTGAGTCATTCTCATGCTCCTTATACTGGTCTCGTCGTTGCCTGTTTTGTTCTTCTTTCTCGTTTACATGTTTTGGCATCCCCGTGACCTAGTCACCTATGTCTGGCCAGACAATGATGGATGTTGTCACACTGAGAGGCCCTAAGAATATCTCTCCATCTTAGGAGGAGCAAATTCAATTCTCAAGCTATCTAGTCCCCTATCAAACTTTCTGATGTACCTGTAAGTTGTCGTTATGATCACTGTGGTATAGATGATGTTTGAGTAACACCAAAGTTCAATGTACGGTAAGAAGTTACTATGATACTGTCTTGGTCTAAGGAACTAAAGAATATGTTAACTCTATCTTATAACGATTGACTTCTGATGATAGTATCTCAAAGTATAACAAACAAGTTGGATCAATTCAATATGATCATTCTTCTAATGTCATGCTCTCAAAATAGTTTTGGGACTCCGGAGAACATGATCACAAACAACACTTGAGCTAGTCTTAGAGGGGAGACTAGGAATTAGATTTTATCGTTTATCATTCCACACATGCATATGAGTTTTCCACTGAACCGCACATTCCAGGATCATAGCAGTTATAGCATAGAATATAAACTCTTAATTATAAACATGTAAATATAATAATGCAATATTATTGCCTCTAAGGCATATTTCCCACACAAATAGGGGGGCAGTCCGCAGACAGTGATGCCGGAGGCCGCCATCCAACGCTACCTGCATACATTTCAACCACTGGTTGAACTAAACGGATGAAGTTCATGCAAACATGATTGATTTCATATCAACCAGATGAAATTCATTACATTTGGACAATTTTAACTAAAAACTATACCAGACTAAGGTAAAACTAGTCTACGTCTGGCGCCGACGGATATCCATTCCCACGACACGGATATCCTTGACTAGTCTGTGGCTAGCCGCGTCAGATCTCCATTATCTTCCCCATGTCTGGCAGCCCGCTCGTCGGACTGCTGTGTGCCCCGAAGGTATATGCTTCAGCGCAAGGGGTAGCTTTGCTTCCCCATTTTCTGCATCGCCGCTCATCAGAGTGGAACCACTAGGATATGCTTCAGCCGAAGGCAAGGACGATGATGGCCTGCGACCGGGAAAGAGACCAGCTGTGTACGTTGGCATCGCCTCAGTGGTGGCCTTCATGGGACCCAAGCGACGATGGCCTCCCATTGAAAGGATCGAGAAGAGGGGTCTAGAGGGGGTTGTTTGACCCTTAACGAGCAAAAGTGGCAGTTTTTAATTTCTTCAAGTTAAGGTTGAGTTTAGCACATGTTAAAGGCACACACAATACATTTCAAGCAAGCATGACTAGAGTATAGGCAGCGGAAACAGTAAAGCATGCAATTTGCAAGAATGTAAAGGGATGGGATTGGAGTGTGCAAACGCAATGGAGACGCGGAGAATCTTTGGCGCGGTTCCGATAGGTGGTGCTATTGTATGTCCATGTTGATGGAGACTTTAACCTACGAAGGGTAACGATTGTGCAAGTCCATGGAGGGCTCCACCCACGAAGGGTTCACAAAGAAGAAACCTTGTCTATCCCACCATGGCCATGGCCCACGAAGGACTTGCCTCACTTGGGTAGATCTTCACTAAGTAGGCGATCTCCTTGCCCTTACAAACTTCTTAGTTCAACTCCATATCACGACGGAGGCTCCCAAGCGACACCTAACCAACCTAGCAGACACCACTCTTCAAAGGGTAATAGACGGTGTGTTGATAATGAATTCCTTGATCTTGTGCTTCAAATGATAGTCTCCCCAACACTCAACTCTCTCTCTCTCTCAGATTTGGTTATGGTGGAAGAAGGATTTGAGTGGAAAGCAACTTGGGGAAGGCTAGAGATCAAGGTTCAAATGGTTGGAATGGAATCTCCTGATCTCAACACATGAGTAGGTGGCTCTCTCTCAGAAAATGAATGGTGGAAGTGTAGGCACGTTCTAATGGCTCTCCTTAATGAGGGAGAAGGGGTGGATGGGTATATATAGCCTCCGCACAAGATATAACCGTTACACACTTTTGACCCATCTCAGTGGAACTGATTAGGAAACTCGGTGGCACCGATCTATTCAAAAATATGAATGTTAGGAATCTCGGTGGGACCGACTGGAACAACTCGGTGGGACTGATGTGCCAGGGCTTAGGGCAAACTTCATCTTGGTTGCACCGATTGCATCAAGTCGGTGAGACCGAAGTGAGTGCAACGAGCAACAGAGAATCTGTTAAGCCAACTCGGTGAGACCGAAGTGAATGCAACAAGTCACAGAGCGTTGACAAGGCCATCTCGGTGAGACCGAGATCCATATCGGTGTGACCGAACTGTTAGGGTTTCTGGCAGTGGCTATGTCATGATGAACTCAGTGGCTCTAGATGAAAGATATCGGTGGGCCAAGTTGGAGTTTAGGGTTTTGGACATATTTGGATGGAGAGAGTGGCTAAGGGTTTTGGAGCAATATCACTAAGCACTTTGAGCAAGTAGATCATTATGCAATACCTCATCCCATTTCAATAGTATTGGCTTCCCTATGGACTCAATGTGATCTTGGATCACTTAAACAAAAATGAAGAGTCTTGAGATTTTGCCAATCCTTGTCCTTAGCATTTTGAAGGGATTCCACATCCTCTTGTCCTTGCCACTCCACTGTTGAACTTATCTGAAATATACTAGATAAAACTATTAGTCCAACAAAAGATATGTCGACATTAATTACCAAAATCACCCAGGGAGCACTTGTGCTTTCACCCATGTTCTACTTCTCCTTGATGATGGCGGCGGGTCCATCATTTCGTCCATCTCTGCGAAGCCGACTTCTTTCTTCGCCGGTAGGGCACGGTTACGCGTACGTTGACGGCGGATGGAGCGGCCGCAGGCATGCAAGGAGCGGTACAACACGACGTCATCCATGACAACCACAATGCCTGTGCTGCCATGCTCCCCCGCATGTCGGCCTGGAGCAACCCGCCACTCCTCGGCAAGCTGGCTTGGAGTGGCGAATTGTTGAACGACGCGTCGGCTTGGCCTTCTGCATCTACAAGCTGGCCTGCAGCAGCTTGGAGCGTCGAGGGTGATGGAACAGAGAGTTTCCTGGCTCGTGTCCTTCGAGCTTGAAGGGCCATCCAACCGGCTTTTATGCCGGAGAACTCCTCTTCCTGCTCGCCGGATGCCATGGATATTGTGGAAAAAATGGTGCAAGGAGAAGATGGGAGTAGAGTGTGGTGCGATTTTTGCCCGGCGTCTGGCGCCGTTTAAATAGCGGGCCGACGGCCGGAGCTAACCGGCGTTGTGTTCAATGACGGGTGGCTCATGAACGGACGTGTGGTCGGAGTAGATTTCTCGGCACACACACGGGTTTAATGGAGGAAGGCCAGCATTCTGTGGCCGTTTGAATGTGACGAGGAGACGTTCAGCCGGGCATGCATCGGGTGGCGCTGTCTTAGTGCACCGCTTCAATGTCGGCAGTGAGAGGTCACGGTCGTTTTGCACCGGTGTCAATGCGGAGTGGCCGCTCTCCAGCGGCATTAATGCGGGCAGCTGGCGTCGGGCCGGAACGCGTGCGGGAGTGAATGTTTTTTTAATGGGTCAGGGTAGACGGGCATGACAGTGGTCCCGCAGAGCCCCTCACTTTATCACCATTATGCAGAAAAAAGCATATCTGGACAGCGCGGTCTGGACGTAAACTGACGATTTGAGGGTTGGTATTGGAGATGCCCTTACATCCAAAACCATCTGCAATTCTATGCAAAACCGCTCAGGGGATGATTGCTAATTGATCCCATATGGCAAAGCTTAGGGGCTGATTGATCTGATATGAAAAAGTTTAGGGGATGGTTTATCCGCTTGGTTGGTTACGCAGATTATAGAGAACTAGTTTCCTTTAAACTCGATTTCAGTTGTAACAACCAAAAATCTTGTTTGGTTTGTCTAACAAAATCATGGATATGCAAAACTAAGTTTTACAAAAGCCCAAAAACCCAGTTTATAGAAAAACGACTAATTGACGTTTTTGTATATACTCGTTTTCGTTAAACGCAGAGACGGCCACGAGCGTTGCGACCTTCTCTCACGCAGAACCATGCAGATGCTGAAAGTCCATGTCGAGGGTGCAATGTTCTATGGAAGACATCAATTGAGCGCTTGCAGCATTGCCAAGTTCGCCCCTAGGACTCCGGACATGGCCGCCGTCGTGTGGGACAGCGAGCCAGGAATGCCCGCGGAAGGCAGGGTGCGCATAACCGACAAACTCCTCTTCCTGTACACCAACGAACGGCTACAACCCGAGAGCGGAGATGTAATTCAGAAATTTGTAGTAACAATAGAGCTCTGTAGAATAGCGAATGCATCGTCATCACACCAAGTGCACTGCCCTCTGCCTGGACAGGGCAGGGCGTGCATCCCCGTTGCCGGGAGGTTGTGCCTCTGCACCCTCGTACCTCTTCGGTTGCGGCTGAGGCGGGATCACGCGGTAGGAGGCAGGCTGCTAGTATAGCATGCCTACAGAGGAAGTGTAGTTGGCCACTTGGTTCGCTTTGTCCTTAACAACGCCGTTGTCGCCTGGTTCACTTGGTCCATGGCGACGCCATCCTCGAGGAACTGGCCCTAGAAGAGAGACTAATCGTGTTTTCTTGTTTTCCTATCCAAACAAAGAATTGTATACACTCATCTTAACAGAAAACTAACTAAAACTGGGTTTCCTAAAAATCCTCAGAAAACTGGTTTTCTAAAAACTCACGTCTAATCCTTAACATCCAAACAACCACTTAGAGTTTATCAGGGGTAAATTTTTGAGGAGGAAAAGTAATCGGAAACACTAACACCCACACGTGTGGGTGTTAGCCAACTCATCCACACAGCTCCATCGCCGTCCAGTAAGTTCTGCATGAATCTTGGCATGATTTCGCTAATTATGTGTGCCACGTAGGACAACTCGCGTGTGTGGTGTGTGAGAGAGAGCGCCCAGACGCCGGTTTCCTCTCCACGGTCAACGGTTGCCACTCGGGGGTGTGTGGTAGAACTGCCGTGGCGCCCGCATGCCACGCCCGACTGCGGTTGCCGTCAACCACGTCTTGCCACTTTGCCCTACCTCGCGTGCGGTTACATTTACTCCCCACCACTTCATTACTCCCCCAACCCACCATCCATACCAGTTCAGTCGACTGGAGGAGAAGCCGAGAGGAGAAGGCGGCGGCAGAGGCGGAAGAGTCGACGGCATTCGCTGCCGTCGGTGGGGCTTGCCGGACCGGAGCATTTTCGCCGGAGTGCCCCGCAGATTGAAGGTAATGCTCGTTCCAACGATCACATTGCTTGCCTCCATTCCCCCATCCCATCTGTGGCCAATTTTCCGCTCGAGATTCATCGAGATTCTGGCAGATTTCGCAGTGCTCCGGCATTCCCGTCGGGGGCGGGGTCCCGTGCTTTCCGTTTTAGGGTGGCATTGCACAGTTTTGTCGCCTCCGCGGTCGTAGTCATGCCGGTGTGGCTCGGCCTGTCCGCAGCCACATCCTAGTTTTGCCTTTGCGATTGAGCCAGCATTTTTCTAGTTGTTAGTTATGTATTGCTTCGAAATTCTATTGCCATCAGTTCAGGAAGTTTTTCGTTGTTGAATTTCAGGTTATGGTAGTTGCCGATGAACCCTAGATCTAGGTAGTTGTATTTCAAAGTGTAGTATAAAGGCAGCCATGGCAGTTTCAGCAACTATTTGCACTGGATGGCAACTAATTTCCTGATCAACTATGTCAGTTGCCATAGATATGCTTTCCATGTGGCAACTAATTTGGTGAACACACTATGGTTGTTGCCATGTTGTAGGCAGGACAATGTGGCAAATTCACTGTACCATAGACTCAATTTTGTGTTTTGCCATGCTGACTTGTGATATGTGAACATATTTGGTTGTATTACATGGCAACTCATTTTTAACATGAGGCGGTGTGTGAATTGCCACATTACAGGTTGTTTAGTGGATGTTTTCAGCACTTTTGGAATTGTCTTGCATTTTAACATGGCAATTTCAACCTAGTACATTTGCCTGTGAACATATGGCAACTCATTTTTATATGAGGATAGGGTGTGAGTTGCCACATTACATATTTGTGAAGTGGAAGATGTGTGCTTTTCTTTGTATTGTCTTGTGCTAACATGGCAACTTGAACATTTTTGTTTAAGTGCCTTATGATCTGTACATTTTTCAAATGAAGCCAATGTGTTTAGTTGCCACATTTCTTGTTAGACAATCATAGGGGGTGTGGGTGTTCCTATGATATTGCCTCATCTTTTTGCCACTTTCAATTGAGCCCATGTGGCAGTACATTCTGTTAGGTGGCAACTGCTTCCTTCATAATTTCTCGCACGTCCAGTTTGCTATGCCTCTGCATTTACTTTACCATTTTTTATTTATGTTTTCTTTCTTTTTTGTGTATGTTCATCACATGGCAATTATTGTCCTCTTTTTTAGATGCTCAAACATTGGGGCAACCATTAGAGTTTTAATTTTTCTGTTTCATCGATGATATCAAGTGAATACTTACTTTGCGTAGTTCTTTGTGTATCTGTCGGCTGCGTTTTCATTTCACCTTGACATTTTGTTTTGTTCTTACCTCAGCACAATGGCTCGCGGCGACCATCAAGACGATGATGATGACTTCATGGAGTTACCGCAACAGAATCGCGCAACTGGACGGACAAAAGATGGCGATGAGGTAACTTTCCACCCCCCATATGTTTGAATGTCACATTGAGTTTGCAATCGTCTGTTAGGAACTAAATTCTCATGACACTAAAACATGGCAACAACTGATCATTTTGTCTGTTGTGCAGAAGAAGAAACATTATCGCAATAGGGCTTCACAAGAACGCCTGACTATATTGACCGAGGGATTTACTGACGAGCAGAAGGGAGCTGCTGGTGAGATGGGGATGCAGGCTCTGATGGATGTTCGGTGCAAGAACCTAGTGAACCATGTATGCGACTGGCTCGATGAGATTTACGATACTGCCTCCAGAGAATTTGTGATTTCGGGACGTGGAAGACTGCCGTTGGACGAGGAATCTGTGTTCTGCACTTTGGGTGTGCCCCGTTGAGAAATCAAAGTCCCGTATGAGGTCAATAATAAGATTGAGGAAACATTGTTTGCCCATTTGTTTCCTGGGATGGCATCCATGCCAAACACGACTGTGCTGGCAAGTTCGCTGGAGAGCATGAAAATTCATGGCGAGGTTTTCAAGATGAAGCTACTCATGTACTTGATCTCAACTGTCTTTGCGCTGAGGGACTCCTGGACTAAGGGGTCCTCGGACGTCCGGCCTGTTATCTATGGGCCGGACTGATGGGTTGTGAAGACATGAAGACTGCACCATGTCCGGATTGGACTGTACTTGGCGTGGAAGGAAGGCTTGGCGACCGAAGATTCCTTCCTATGTAACCGACTCCATGTAAACCCTAGATCCCATCGGTGTCTATATAAACCGAAGGGGATAGTCTGGAAAGGACAACACATATACTCATTACCATATTCATAGGCTAGACTTCTAGGGTTTAGCCATTACGATCTCGTGGTAGATCAACTCTTGTAACACTCATATTCATCAATATCAATCAAGCAGGACGTAGGGTTTTACCTCCATAGAGAGGGCCCGAACCTGGGTAAACATTGTGTTCCCTGTCTCCTGTTACCATCGATCCTAGGCGCATAGTTCGGTACCCCCTACCCGAGATCTGCCGGTTTTGACACCGACATTGGTGCTTTCATTGAGAGTTCCACTATGTCGTCGACAAGAAGCTCGATGGCCCCTTCGATCGTCAATAATGACGTTGTCCAAAGAGGAACCTTCCTCCCCGGACAGATCTTCGTATTCGGTGGCTTCATACTGCGGGCCAACTCGCTTGGCCATCTGGAGCAGATCGACAGCTATGCCCCCGGCCATCAGGTCAGATTCAGAAGCTTGAACTACGCCACGGATATCTGCAGAGACTTGATCTTCGAGGGACTTGAGCCCATGGAGATCGCTCCCCCTCATCCCGATGAACATGACATAAATCGATCATCGGATCACACCCAGGAGATGGTTTCTACGGCTGCAATGACCTTAGAGCCAAAGCAGACCGAGCCATTCGAGGCCTCAGAGTCCGCGGCGTTGGAGCCGCACGTGGACTCGACGCCCTGCGATATTCGCTTTAACAGAACTTTGGACTCGTCTCCGGCTACAAATTCCAGACTGTGTACACCCACGGACACCGAGCTAGATCGCTTATCGATCCTCGAGTTCAGCGCCGCTGACGTGTTCCAACACTCGCCTTGGGGTGACGTGCTAAAATCTTTAAAGAATTTGTCCTTGGAAAAGGACTCACAGCTGAACTATGTCTGGTTCAAGCTCGAGACGGATGATGAGGAATTTTGCTTCCCACCCACCACCCACTTCATAGCCACCGTCGATGACTTAACCGACGTACTTGACTATGGCTCCGAAGACATCGACGCTATGGACGGTGATGCCGACAAGGAGCAAGGCCAAAACCCGCCATTCATTGGACGATGGACGGCCACCTCTTCATACGACGTGTACATGGTTGATACACCTAAAGGATCTGGCGACGACAAAGAAGAGCCGGATACGAACAAAACCTCCGAGACACAGTCCAAGCGCTGGCGGCCCAAACGCCGCCCTAAGCCCCGTCGCTCAAAGGTTGGCAACACTGGCACCAGAGAAAATAGTACTCCGGGCGACGCCGAAAATACTGAAGACCCCGCTGGGGCTACATCGGAACAGGAACACGGCAGCAGGCAAGACAACACTGATGAACAGGCCATAAAAGATGACCCAGAGGATGATAGTTACCATCCGCCCTCCGAGGAGGATACAAGCCTCGGAACGAAGATTCCATCGTGCCTGAGGATTCTCTTGAGCAGGAGCGCTTTAAGCTTTAGCTCATAGCCACTGCAAGGAGCCTGAAAAAGAAACAACAACAGCTTCAAGCCGAACAAGACCTGCTCGTCGACAGATGGACTGACGTCCTGATAGCCGAGGAATGTGGCCTCAACCACCTAGCCAAGAGCTACCCGAAACACAGATTGCTACCTCAATTCGATGAGGAAGCGATGGAGCATATATCTCCCTCATGCAATACGGATCGACCACCACGTGGTCGAGACAGGGTGGCGGAACGGCCACCCCGCGGTCGAGATAAAGCGGCAACTCAGGCCGAACAGCAGACCGCCCCACCACCCCGTCAAAATAGGGACGGAAGAGTCCGGAGTCATACGTACGACCTCCGACAGACCCAGGATAGTAGAACAGGACACACAAGATCGATCTGCGGATCACGAGGACGTGCCTCGAGGCGCGACGACGGCTACGTATTCGGACGCAACAAACCAAACCATGCTCGAGCCGAATGCCGCAGACGGACTCCTTCAGAGCTCCGCCACGATGCGGCCCGATATAGAGGCACCGCACACCCGCTCTACTTCAGAGATGAAGTGCTGGATCACGAATTCCCCGAGGGGTTCAAGCCCGTCAATATCGAATCATACAACGGCACAACCAATCTTGTAGTCTGGATCGAGGATTTCATTCTCCACATCCACATGGCCCGAGGAGACGACCTCCGCGCCATCAAATACCTCCCATTAAAACTCAAGGGACCAGCTCGGCACTAGTTAAATAGCCTGCCTGAGAACTCAATCGGCAGCTGGGAGAACTTGGAAGAGGCTTTCCTCGACAACTTCCAAGGAACTTATGTCCGGCCACCAGATGCCGATGACCTAAGCCACATAGTTCAACAACCCGGAGAATCGGCCAGAAAATTCTAGACTAGGTTCCTAACCAAAAAGAACCAGATCGTCGACTGTCCGGACGCCGAGGCCCTAGCGGCCTTTAAGCATAGCATCCAGGACAAATGGCTCGCCCGCCACCTCGGCCAGGAAAAGCCGAGATCCATGGCAGCCCTCATGGCACTTATGACCCGCTTTTGTGTGGGAGAGGATAGTTGGTTGGCTCGCAGTACCAACACAGCCAACAAAACAAGCCCCTCCAAGGCCAAAAATAGCACCGGCAAGCTCCGGCGCAACAACACAAACGCCAAAGCAATGGCGATAACACCGATGACACTACCATTCATGCCGGATTCAGTGGATCCAAGTCCGGCCAGCGAAAGAAGCCCTATAAAAGGAATGGCGGAGGACCATCCAGCTTGGACCGCATACTCGACCATCCATGCTAGATACATGGCACCCCAGACAAACCGGCCAACCATACCAATAGAGATTGCCGGGTATTTAAGCAAGCAAGCAAGGTAAATAGCGTAAAAGGGGAATCACAGAGCAAGGACGAAGACGAGGAGCCCCGGCAGCCGAACACTGGGGGGCAGAAGAAATTCCCGCGTCAAGTCAAAATAGTGAACATGATATATGCCACGCACATCCCCAAAAGGGATCGCAAGTGCACACTCAGGGACGTTTATGCGGTAGAACCAGTCACCCCAAAATTTAACCCATGGTCATCAGTCCCGGTCACCTTTGACCGCCGAGACCATCCAACCAGCATCCGCCATGGCGGCTCAGCCGCACTAGTCCTCGACCCAATCATCGACGGATTTCACCTGACATGAGTCCTAATGTACATCGGTAGCAGCCTCAACCTGCTCTATTAGGATACAGTACGTAAAATGCGCATTGACCCCTCACGGGTCAAGCCCATGAAGACTACCTTTAAAGGAGTCATACCAGGCATAGAGGCCCATTGTACGGGCTCAATAAATCTGGAAGTAGTATTCGGTTCCCCGGATAACTTCCGAAGCGAAGAACTAATCTTTGATATCGTCCCATTTCACAGCGGCTATCGCGCCTTGCTCGGACGAACCGCATGTGCTAGATTCAATGTGATGCCACATTACGCTTATCTCAAGATCAAAATGCCCGGTCCACGTGGCATCATTACAGTAAATGGAAACACGGAACGCTCCCTCCGTACAGAGGAGCACACTGCCGCCCTAGCAGCAGAAGTACAGAGCGACCTTCTCAAGCAGCATTATAATCTGGTTGCCGAGCCCCTGGACATCATCAAGAGGGTCCGGACCACACTGCAGCAGGACAGCTAGGCTCGTTAGGAGCCGAAGTAGCAATTTGGCCTCCGTCCCAGCCCCAAGGAGTCAATGGCACTAACACCGCGCATATATAAATTACGCACTCAAACCCCCATGGGAATTGACGGAGGCATAACTTGTTCGTGATCCACTGTACGGCTCGACCGACCCTGGGATTCGCACGCTTTTACTTTTTCTTTTCTGTGGGTTTTTTCTTCTCTTTTGAAGGTCTATACGGACAACCCGCTTGCAGAACACACCAAGGAGGCAAGGAGCTCTGTCTTACAAGGGAATCCCTAGGTGACCTCTATTAAACGATCACCAGACCTGCTTTTCATACCCGCACGTAGCTCGCCCTTGGTTACGGCATGTTAAATAGCCCCACATGCTTTTTGCATCGCTTGTACAAAGCATGCCTTGATGGTGAATACACGGTAGCGTTAGCCTATTATTTCATTTTTCCGTTTACTCACCTTGGTATTAATTACCCACTGTAAACGTACACCATGGTACGTATTACTACGCCAGGGGCTTCATTACACTCAACACCACGACAATAAAAAGTCCGAACACTTTTATAGTATAGTTCGGCACCCCGAACTTATAGCATTATATGCATCGGCTCTGAATCATGTCTTTGGTCAATAGTTGGGTTGCCCGGCTCCTGTGCTTACTACCTTACGTTCCACTATATCGGCTAGGGTAGTAAAGGGAGAACTACTGCGATTGTGTCTCGGTTCTTCCGGACGAGCACCTCAGTAGAGAAAGCCGAAAACTGACTGTCATGATGCGGCGAGAGCCGGTCAGCTGTTCGAGAGGTTCTAAATCATTGGATATTTTTTCGCTTCTTGCGAAGAATCGGTTCCCCCGATTAGGCGTGCATAGCACCCCTAGTTCGGTCTTCCGAATACCAGGGGCTTCGCCAACTTTCCTATTTGTCAAACTCCTATGGCTAAGTGAGGGCGGTAAAGGCCGCATAGTCTGATTGCCTTGTTCATTGCGCTAAACACCTCCTTTAAGGACCAGAATGTGGAGTAAAGAGTGTTTAGATTTATCTCGAACACCCCTGTACTATCTACGTGGGGGCAGAAGCCGACGACTGGTCAACCCCTCAGAGTTAATAAACGGTCGCACAGGAGGTCAATTTAAATCATAAGCACTACATTACATTACACCATTGTTCCCTATTACAGGGCAAGCTAATACACATGTTCTCATGGGAATATGATATCCTTTGAACATTGCTCCGCCATAAGGCGGGACCCCTCCAGGATACCATCAAAATAGTGCTCGGGCTGATGATGCTCCTTGCCCTCCGGCGGCCCCTCGGTCATTAGCTTCTTGGCATCTAACTTTGCCCAATGTGTCTTGACGCGGGCAAACGCCATACGAGCACCTTCAATACAGACCGACCGCTTCACGGTTTCGAGCCGCAGACAGGCACTTACAAGCCGCTGAACAAGCCTGAAGTAGCTGCTAGGTATAGGCTCGGTAGGCCACAGCCGGACTATTAGGTCCTTCATGGCTAGCTCTGCAGACTTGTGCAGCTCGACCAACTGCTTCAGCTGGTCGCTGAAGGGCACCGGATGTTCGGGTCCAAGATATTGGGACCAGAACAGCTTCTCCGTAGACATCCCCTCTTCAGCTCTATAATGCTCGGTAGCATCCGATATACTGCGCGGCAGATCCGTAAACACCCCTGGAAAACCCAAATCCGGATAAGTACAAGGAACGTTTCTTTTACATACTTGATGTGCATGGAGAAAGACTCACCCGCCGCAATGTTCTTGGCCGCCTGAATCTCCTGGTGGGTGTTCTGGGCTTCGGCTCGTGCATCCTGTGCGCTCTGACGGGCCTTATCCAATTCGGACTCTTGCACCTTACAATCGCGCTCCAAGGACTCAAATCTCTCTATCACGCCTTGGAGTTGCTGCTGCGCCTCGTCAACCCGGGCCTCGTGCTTCTCGCACGAGGCGCGTTCCTTGGCCGCTTTATCCTCGACCTTGGCTAACGCCTTCTTGAGGGCGGCCACCTCGGTCGTGGCCCCTAATAAAGATTATGACACTTTAGTCTGGACGGACTATTCATTTTTTCTTAACATATACCCGCAGGTCACTGCATACCTTGGCTATCCTCCATCTGCTTTTTCACGAGGCCAAGTTCCTCCTCGGTCCGCTTCAGTTCGGGAACCTCCGCAGCATGAGCAGTGGCAGCTTGCAGCGACACCTGCTTATTCACAAAAGACAACTTATGTTAGACTCCTGCGATATTTTTTTTCTCGATCCTCTGTTTGGCTCTTTCCTACCGAACACCAAATAGAGCATCAGGGACTACTGTCTATACTGTGACATTCTTCCTACAACTGCATTACTTACCTCAAAGCCTAATAGAAGGCTAGTGTAGGCTTCGGTCAGTCCGTTTTTGACGAACTAAACCTTCTCTATTATCGTGCCGATAAGGGCACAGTGTTCATCCACAATAGAGGCGCCTCATAGCGCCTCCAGTAGATTGTTGGTGCCTCTGGTTGGACAGAGGTCACCAGTGGGACTGGCACACTCCCTTCTTTCGGGGAATGCCGTTCGCCAGACTCTGGAGCCACATGGGTCTCCGGAGTACTGTCCTGCTCAGGACCAAGGGGAACTCGGCCCCCGTCATCAGTCCCCATAAGGCATTTTCCCCCATGTGCCCGACGACTGAGGAATCGTCCTGGGGCGCCGCCCCGACGATCTCTGGAACCTCCCCCTGGTCGGGGAAGGTCTTTTGCGACACCACCTCATCGTCACCCTTGGGAGAGACGGAATGAGCAGGCGGCAGAGACATGCTAGCCATCTCCTTTGAGTCCAGTGATTCCTCTGTCGAGGATCGCGGGGAGCCATCACGTGTCGGACTGCTATGACAAAGTTTAAGGCACATCAATACTACAAACAAGAAATGCCAGACATTTTCGGATTCTGGTACTTACGAGGCGGCCCGTGGCTTGGTCTGGCGAGGTTGCTCTGGGCTGCTATCAACGTCCCACACTGAGTTATCCGCGTGGGAGCCTCTCCCCCTCTTGGGCGCCTACGCCTCCATACTCACGGAGGCCTCCCTTTTATTCCTCCCTCCCGCAGGAGGGGAGTCACCTCCCTCCTCGTCGCCATCGTCGGCAGCTGAGGGGTCTGTCTCATTGTTAGATGAGACGACCAAGGTGTTCCTTTGGCGAAGCCCACTCCTGGTCCCCCTGGCCGTGGTTTTGACCTTCTTCTCCGACACATCGTAAGGCGCCGGAAATAGCATCTCCGTCAGGAGAGGGGTTCCCTCACCTTCGGGCAGCGGTGCCGGACTATTAATCCGTCTCGCTAGGTCGACCCAGGCCTAAAAAAGAAATTGGTAAGAAGGCTTAGTATCCTTCCTTGAAAGTGTGTCCTTAAAGGTTATACCTTGATGGCTTACCAAATTAGCCTGACGCTTAAAGTTGAGCCCGCGATCTTTGGTCGAGGGTGGAGGTGTCTCACTGCCTTAAAGAGCACCCTCTAGACGTTGCAGAATGGACACATCGTCAACTGGTTGCCGTGGCCAGTACGACTACAACAGCTCCCAGGAGCTTCCTGACACGCAAGACGAACTAGATGGAGATGCTGGTCTCGACAAGGATGATGATGATGACATGGAGAATGTGCAACATGAAACCGACGAGGATGAACAAGTTGAAGTTCGTGCAGGTGGTAAGAAGGACAAGGCTGCACCAGATGTCCCGCCACCGGAGAAAGTCAAAGAACAGATAGTTGTGAGAGACAAGGGGGTGTCACCCTCGAAGAGGGGCAAGGCTCCAGAGGATGTTGGGAAGGTCTCTGCTGGCAAGAGGTCTAGCACTGGTCCCTTAGATGCTAGGAGGAGGTTCGACATGTTTTTAGTGTTTTGTTTGTCTGTCCTTTTTAACAGACCGACCCTTTTTTCATTTTTTTTTGCTAAGCGTGGCAATGATTTTCGTGTCTGACACTTTGTTACCTTTTTTGCCATTTTTTATATGTGCAGTGAGGCGACAGCTGATGGACAAGCAGTTTTGAAGAAACAAGCACCAACACCAACCTGTGTTTCTGCCCGATTGAACAAGGGAGCCCCCATTACTGGTGACACCCCTTCCACTAGGTCGTCTCCTCGTAGGTCGACGTCCAACACCGGGGACCCTGTTGTATTGGTACACTTGAGGAAGATAGTTAATAAGTAGGTGTTCCCTGTTTTTTCATTTGTCATAGTGCTACATTTTTGCCTTATGCACTGTACATCATGTACAGCCTTTTCAGTTTATACATTTATGTGGCAACTGCCCGCTTTGCTTTCCAACGCAGCTGTCCAGCTTGCCACATGGGCTACTGCCATCAGTCCCACATGGCAACTGTTGTTTTTCTCATGATCTTTTTTATACTGCATGGAAACTCCTGTTTGTTCTGCATGGCAACTGCTAGCTAGGCTACATGGCAATTCGTATTCCACTTACATGGTGACTACCAGCTTTCCACTGGCTTCCACCCCCCTACATTGTCTTGTGTGCTCATCCATACCTAGCTCTAAAATGGCAACTCTGGCACATCACACATTTTTTCATTTTATAAGATGGCTACCATGGCAACTATTTTCTTCATTTTTTAACATTGTTCATGTGCTTTTTTTGCAGGGTGAAGAAGACTACCAAGAAGAACCCCAGAGACCCACTCAAACGCATTCACTCGAAGCTATCGACTGGTGGCAACTCAGATGTTCATGAGGCGCCAGTCGACAAAACTGTTGTTGCACCATCCACTATTCCCACTAGCTCTGATGCAAGCGGCCGACCATCCCTACCGGTTGTAGATGTGCAGGCTACAACAACAGGCATCCGTACATCATGGAGTGATGAGTCAGTATCTGCCAGGACTGCTGAGATATTACCCACTCTGCTAGCAATGAAGGATAATGCTGTGAGCCATGCCACCCGATCAGCAAGTGCTGAAGTGGACGCCCCCGAGATCAACCTAAGCAAGGAAGATTCCCGCTCATCTGATACGGATTCCAAGCGCATGGGTGGTGGCACTTCTGTGTCCACGAAAGAAGGGGCTGAGGCGACAATTCAGAATGATATGCCATCCACAGGTGAGAGTCTTGGCACAACAGATCCAGCTTCTGGTGGTCCAGAGGTTGCTAAGGCGGCCATTTCACGAGCTGGTCTTCCACCTAGGCGTCGTAGCCCCCGCAAGCAAACTGCGGACATACCCAATGCACCAGCTGTAGCTAGGAGCAGCAGAGATGACTCTGGTTATGTGCCTACGTCCACACTGTTCCCACCACCTACCAAAAGCAACTTTATGGAGAAAACAGAAGACTGTAGTACAACTGACACAGGTGGCAAGCCGGGCACGACTAACAGAGGTGAACGTTCGGAGCAGACTGCGTCTTTACCCGCTGTGGAGGACCCCGGCTTAAATCTGCGCACTTCTAAGCTCTCGGTTAACATTGGTGTCCCCTACAGCCCAAACAAGAAGATTGTCAAGAAAGTTGCGACTGATACCGCTGACAACACGCCCTGCCCTACCAATAAGCCTGATGATTCTGCAGCAGACAAGGCAGAAATTTTTGTTGATCTTTCACCCCTGGATTCTGCCCAGCAAGTTGTTCGTGGTCCAGCTAGTCTAAAAACAAAGAGGCACCCAATGGCATTCACCCCACCGAGCTTTAGCCTTGGCATCAGTCAAGATGTACCAGTGGTGCACGATCCTCTGCCAATTGCCTTTTCTTTCCCGGCAGGCATGGCCCCAATGATGGCGTAGCCAATGGCTGAGGGCAGGAAGGCTGTGAAGTTTGCAGACTGATTGTGCAAGGTACATTTTTTCTGCATTTATTATTTTGTTGTACACATTTTTTTAGTCTGAATTTTGTCCCAAGTTTTTTTTGGCTTCTCACTGTTGATGGCAAATGTTATCTGATGCACATGGCAACTGGATTTGCTGCACAATGTCACCTATATTTTGTTGCCATGTTGCATTTTCCATTCGGCAAGCACATGGCAACTGCAGTTTAACCCACATGGCAACTCCAGTGCATTACACCTGGCAATTGTAGTTGCCTCCACATGGCAACTCCCTACTTTTTGCACCTAGATTTCACATTCTACACCATTTCTTTGCACAATTAACTTGTTTTATTTCCCATGTATCCTAACCCACTTTTTTTATCATTACAGCCACCCCTGAGGAGATTACGCCGTCACTTGATGAAGCTTACCGCAGGATTGAGGAGGCAGCATTGCAGAAGAGGTCCTCACGAGGTCAGGGGCAATCAAGTTCTAACGTGACTACTGAGTCAATATCTGAGGATACCGTTAGAAGTGCCACCCCTGGTTCTGTGAGGCAGCATAGGTAGTTCATGCACCACCCGCGGATGACTATGAGCCAGAAGTCAAGGCCACAAATGATCAGAACCAGTTGTACGATATTGTCAAGCGCTTTGGAAATGCGAGGTCCAACAGCAAGCACATGAAGGAGCTGAAAGCGTAATGACCACACCGCATAACCCCTCATTTGCTTTCCTCTTTACTTTTCTTCCTTTTTGCTATTCTATAGATGCTCTGTTTATGATTTATTTCTTTTTTTTACTTAGTAGACATGATTCTTTCATGTTATATCATTTTCATATAGCTCATGTTTGGACAGAACCAAGATCATACAATGCGATGCGATGTACATTGACCTGGGTGATCTTGCCGAGTCTGTGAGGCCACTCGGCAAAATGTCAAAGAATGTAGTTGCATGTGGGATTGACTTCATGAACAGGCATATGGATATGTCTCCCAACAAAACAATCATGCAGTACAGCGTGACCTGCAAAATATGGGATGGTGACTTCCACCACAAAATCCTGAGGAAGCATTTTGCTGCTCATGGTGATTTCAAGCTCACAATGAAGAAATGTGTGAGTATTCCTTCCTTCTTTGCACATTTTCTTTGTCCCATGTTATGTTTCTGTCAGTAGCTATGCTTCACATGTGTGGCTACATACTGTTTTTTGTGACAGATGTTTCATGTGGCAACAGCTTCCACGTACAATAAGTTTGACTGCTTTTTTAATGCAACTTATGTGGCAAAATCAATTAGAATAGTTGGCAACTTGTTCATACATGGATGGCAACTTCTTTTAATTAAACATGGCAAATAAACATTCTTTGCGGGCGCATTTTATGGACACTCACTGCTTTTTGTCATTCATGTACCTCTAATTGCATCCGGCAATATCTTTTTCAAATCATTGTTCCTACTACATCATTTCGCTATTTTTGATTTCAACTCTGCTTTTCTCCCTTTATTTTTACTTTTTCAGGTATTGTTCCCCATGTTCCAGGAGCTTGCACCACAGGACCCACATGACAAGTGTGGTCACCACTACGCGATTTACCTTGACCTGAAGAACCAACGTTTTGAGATGCTTGATTCAATGCGTCCAGAAGCTGATGCAGACCTTACTACACATGCTGAATACTTCATCAACAACCTCAAAGAGACATGGAACCGTCACTACGAAAACTTGAGGGTCCAGATCGGTCATTTTCCAATCGAGTATGTCGCGACTACGAAGCAAGGAAACCGGTAATTACTATTTTTTTTCATGTGTCATCTACACCAATCCCTAAACCCTTTTTGTCACCTCTGCATTGAAGTTTATGATGTTCTGTGTTCTCTTGAGTTGAACTGATTTTTTACAGGACTGATTGTGGCTTTCACATGTTGGAATACCTTGCAAAGTGGGAAGGCCAACGGGTCCCTATCATCACAGTTGCAATGGTCGTTGAGCTCCGTAAAATATACACATGGAATTGGTTGATGAATGAAGATTTCAACACGCGGTCCAACGCACGAGAGTTCATAGAGGAAGCTATCAAGAAGGCCAACAAGAAGTATAAGTGATCACGTGGTGCTCCATACCGCACGCCCACCTTACATTCTATTGCCGAGGAATGTAAGTATTACCTTGTTCTTTCAAAACTATGTACGTGTACTAAGTTATGAAAGCATCTCCCCGTAGCCTAGTATATAGTGGTGGTGTGTGAGCGATATTTGAATTTTTTTTGTAATATGTGTGTGGATGTGAACCTACTTAGGTGTGACAGCAGCTACGTTTATGTTTTTTCAGTATTATCATGCGTTCGTGGTTGATAGTACCAGGTTGGTATCTTGAATGCGTCTATGATGTCTGAAAACATGGCAAATGTAGTTGATCAGACACGGTTAATGAAGGTTATCGTTCTTATTCGTTTGGCTTTTTGGGTTTTTTGCATTGCTAACTTATATCGGTTAGCATGGTAGTTCGTACGCAGCCGTAACCGTGCGGTTTTTGCACGTGATTGTTTTAACTCGTTTTCCACAGTTTGCACACAATACAACATGAGTGGACTAAAATGCGTTAACTGACCATGTAAATCTACGCGATGGCAGACTCAGTATAAATAACATGGCATATTCAGTATAACTAACATGGCAGATTCAGTGTAAAAGGCATGGCCGATTCAGTGAAACGGGCATGGCAGATTCAGGAGAAAAGGCATGGCAAATTCAGTACCACACATGGGGCAACTATAGTTATTCATTCATGGCATTTTCCTTCAAATTATGATGCCCCTCCGGAGTCATTCTCCCATTTTGAAAAAATTAGAACATCTATCTTACAAAAAATGTCACCAACAAACCAAGTCACAGTGCTCCAATGTTGCTTACGGATTGCCTGCCCCTTTCTTTGCTTTCTTGTGTTTTGCTTGAATCTCCAATCCCGATTTGTATCTTATGTCTTTTGGACGCCCCTTTGTGATGGAACGAGGCGGGTTCCTGACCTGGGTTTGTGTGCTTGCTGTTCCAGATCCTATCCCCGAGTTTTGAGATGATGGCCTAGTGGACGAAGGCACACTTGAGGTGCGGGGGAACCTGTGTAAGGCTTCCTCAGCTTTTCTCTTCTTGATCTCATCAAGCTCTCTTTTCAGGGCCTTCCTGTGTTTTTCTACAACCCTCGTTCTCTCATGTAACGCCCCGAGACCGACGCGCCAGGTGGCTTCCAGTTATTCGTTGTTGTTGCCTTGTCATTCGTTTGCATGTTGCATCTTGCCATGTCACCATCCGCATTGCATCATCATGTTTTCAAACTTGCATCCGTCCCAGTCTCCTCGTTCCGTCTGTTGTCCGTTTTGAGCCCAGACACACTTGCACGCGCCCGCGGCATGCCCGAAATATTGTTTTATAAGTGGCCAGAAAATGTTCTCGGAATGGGTTGAAAGTTGGCATGCGGTGTTGTTATGTTGTAGGTAGGCCGCCTGCCAAGTTTCATCGCATTCGGGGTTCGTTTGATAGCCCAACAGATAACTATAGCGACATTATAGTCGGTCAAACGCTAGACGTTTTTGGTCTCCGGAAACAGTCTCCGGGTCTCTCTCTCTTCTCTTCTCTCAGCCCAAAGCTTTCTGCACAGTCCGCTGTCAACCGCCAGACCCCGAAACCCTCTCTGCACAGTACATCGAACCCCTCACGTGCGCGTCCGAAACTTCCCCGGACCCGACCCGGGCAATCGTCACCGTTGGGTCCGGATCATCCCCAAACATCTACAAAACGTCTCCGTTTTGTTAATTGGACTTCCTAACCTAGTTTTCTTGAACCGTCCGATTTTGATCGGATGATCCAAAATACTCCCTCCTATCTCCATTCTAGTGTATATATATATAGAAACTCTATTAGTGACCCCGGGTGAGGAATAATATTCTTCACCCGGGTCAATCGACCGAGCAAAACGTTAGTCGATGTAATTTTAGATCGGTGGAAAAGTTAACCGGTCGCCCACCTCCCCCGGATGTAAAAAAACAGCCCACTGCCCCGATCCGTTCCTCTCTTCCTCTCCTCCCAATCTCCCATCTCGTCATCCGGAGGCAGCGGCAGCGACGGCACCGGAGGGACGACCCGGCGGCACAGACTACCTCTCTGGCGCGCAGAGTACTATCTTTCCGCTCTCATGCGGTAGGGACTCAGAGGTGCCGTGGGTGGTGTAAGGTCCGGGCGAGCTCGGCAGCGACAACGGCCTTCTCCGGCGTCCCTCTCCACCGCCGGCGGTATTATCGCTAGTAAGACCCCCCCTCCTCCTCCTCAACTTCCCTATCCTCCTCCATGAATTCTGAATTTCTAGGTTTAGGGTTATTGGTTTTTGGGAGCGGTGCAAGGGAAGAGGAAGGAAGGCAAGAAATGAAAGGAAAGAAAAATGAGGAGCTCAGACGATGGAGGTAATGCTGGAGACGGGCTCCTGGCTATGGGATCAGAGGTGTAGATCATAGCGGAGGAGATGAGCCATGTGGATGGCATAGAAGAGGGGGAGCTCAAGGCTGCGGAGACGAAGGAACAATAGTACAGTATCAGGCTTCGATCTGGCTGAGATATTTTTTTGTTTGTCATGGGACATGTGAATCCTCTCTCTGGTTTTTCTTTTGTCTAAATTTGACTAATTTCCATCCTGTAGCAATAAATGATTGGTACGACTTAATTGAATGTTTGTAATGATGTAAATAAAGAATCAACCTGTACCTAGCTGACAATGCTAATTCTCTCTAATTTTGTGTTAATTGAAATTTCCGCATACGTATGAGCAATATTTCTTCAATTAAAGAATATTTACTTTACGAGGATTTTTGTTCTGTGCTATTCTTAAGATAGGATTTGAATTGATGATGCTAACTTTATGTTTTATGAATTTATTATGCAAACGAGGAATTGAAATTCTGCCAAGCAATCTAGGAGTAGAAGAATATGTATGCAAGGGACTTGGAGACGAGGCAATGGTGCGCTGGTGAGAACACTATCGTTCTGATGGGTTAGGAACTTAGGATTGGGGTTCTGCTGCTCTTCAGTTTGTTATATCAAGGTTTGTTGCATCAGTCACTTCAGGAGATTGTCATGTACGCCAGGAAATTAGCTTGATTCAAAGATAGTACAATCAGGCATAGCTGCTGGCGTAGCTACCTGGACTATGCAGTTACCTAATTGGAATTCACAACTAGTGTCTTCGGCAGTTCCAACAAATCAAAGATTTTGTATAAAGCAAACCATTTTTCCTATTAGCAAACATTAACTGTGTTAGTTGCATAAGAACAGGACAAGGCGAGTGTTCTATTTTGGAGTTTGTTAAGCCATCTACAAAAAATGAATAACCCGATTTAGATTAAGGAGTGTTTACTAGTTGTGTGCTCATACAAGTACATGGTTTAGGTGTACGTGAATCTTTAAATCGTTCTTTTCTAGGACAATTTCTGAGACTGTTTTCCTTTTACCCAAAGGTTTTGAAGCTTTGGGAGCCTGCGGCTGGTTCGACGGATGACATCAGCAAGCGCCGGCCCGCCTCGGCACAGCTGCGGGTGGTTATATGGTGGGCGGAGCACACGAGTGAGCTTCGATGTCAGGGTACGGTGGCAAGCTAAATCCTGAGTCCAGCTAGGCTTTTTTCGTTCAGATTTTGTTACTGTTTTCCATTCGGGATTTCATGGTGAGCAAACCTAGCATTTGCAGTTGTTTGTTTTAGAAATTCATGTCCTGACATCAAATTTCGTTTGTAAGGTAAATCCTGCCAACAAGTCGATGCTATGGGGTTACTAGTTCTCTTAATTTTTCTATTCTAATTTTGTATGCAATTTAGATGAATACTGTCTATTTAATTCAGGTATATGTTCCACATGCTTGTGAGGTACACATTTTGTAGGTCCAGATGTAAGTGTTTGCTTGATTTGTCGCTCAAGTTTCATGTTCAAATGATGCTCCTTGACTTCAATACAATGTTGGTATGTAGGATGACTATCTATGCAACTTATCATGCACAAATTAAAAAATGCTTGGCTCCTCTTCTGCATGTCTCCAAGGAATAATTTCTGATGTATAATGAGATAATGATTATTTCTTTTTATTTCTTATCATGCGGCTAGTTGCTACAAAAAATTAACACATACATCGCCACTTATCATTAAAACAAAATCATATCTGCCAAGTTTCTACATTCCGTCGAAGCTTGCAGATTTACCATCTATTTTGGTACATTATTGAAACAAATCGTAACCATGGATTCTATATGGAAGATCGAAATGTCATTTTTACATTAGGTTCATGTACTGTAAGGAATCGACTTTGTTCATCTTCAACCCATTTTCCTATCTTGCAAAGCTGTCCATTAAAGTATGGTCAATTTATACTCTGTGACTTAATACATTTGTAACACTGTCATAGTGCCATTGACATGCTCTTTTTTCACCCCATTTAATATTGATTCATCTACATCGTTATATGCATGCTTTTGCATACATAACTTATCCAGTCTGCTATTGATCATTTCAATTTTTCATCCCGGCAGTACGCCGATAGCCTAACTAGTCTGCTATTGATCATTTCCATTTTCATCCCGGCAGTATGCCGATATCTATAAGCGAGCCAATAGTTCCAAAACGTTGCTTCACAATTACTCGGCAGTATTTGTCTATTTGAGCAGCACATAGCTGGCTTCGGTGGGTAGCATGGCATGTCCATTCTCAATTGAAGTTGGTCTGAAAATATCGAACTCTGCCATGAAATAGAAAAGGTAGAACTTTCCTTCATATCGTTGATTTTTCTTACTCTTCCTTTTGTGAAGCTGTGTAGCATTCTTCCTTTTACTACCTGTAATTTCTTCGTGTGTTGCAATACATGCATGGATCTATTAATTTATCACTCCTAATTATTTAATGTTGAATTCCAAGATCTGGTGAGTGGGATATGTACTAACGAGTTATTTTGCAGATAGCCACCGTCCATAGCTCTCATGTGAATGTGGCAAGGCCACAAAACAAGTTTTCCATTGCCGGATATCCAACAGATCAACTGGTGTTATGGATTCTTCTTATAGATATTTTTTTGCCATTTCAAACATCAAACACCAACTACTCACAATGGAGACAGGAAACGTGTAGCTTCTGATGTCAACTAAGTGAGCCTGCCAATTGTGGCAATGGAAGGAGGTGGCATGTCGTCTCATTCATGAGGCTATTAGTTTCATAACAGACATTTTCCAGTTGCATGTCTCTTGTAAAGTGTTCAGACTGTTTTTTGAGCAAAGAAATGAAATTTCGAAGACTTTATCTAATTTTACTTTTTTCTGATTGTAATACTAAATCAATTTTTCACAGTTGTTTTCCCTTCGTAATAGTCTTGCAGTTTGTAGAACAATCCAAAGTATGCAGGCCTTTCAATTTTGCTAGAGACTAGATGTAATTGGCCAAAGATACGTACAATATACGCACACATCCTATGGGTAAAAAAGTCAGGAACGCCTCTACTGCTCATTCCATAATATTACAACGGCATAATTTGTTTTTTACAGTCATTTTGATCCGCCAGATTAGTTGCAACCATGAACGACCTAAAAAGGGGACTTGCATGTCGTAAGTTTACCTCCCTCTTTTTTTTACGGAATGGAAGCTGATTCTTTCTTCGACCTGTAATCCTACCTCAAGTGCTTTCACTTCTTACCTTTTCATGTAGTGGTCGTGGGAGATGGACTGGGATGAGGAATAAGAATTCCTCACTCAGGGTGACGAATAGCGCGACCATATATATATATATATATATATATATATATATATATATATATATGGGTGAAGAATAGTTATTCTTCACCCCCCTCTATTTTACCATCAATCCATCGTAATTTTACGTTTCGTAAGTTTTGTCTTATTTCCGACGCAAAAAGAGACCGTAAGAAAATATATAATCGCCGTAAAAAATATTTTATGTTATGTAAAATTACAAACGTAAAAACATAGTCTAAAATACACATAAACTGCAAATTTTCTTGTCTTATGACCTATATTTTTATTTTCTTATGTCAAATTTTACGTAGTGAATCAATAGGAATGTAACTATTTGAATTCCAAACGTAATTTAATTATGAAATGATCGTAAGATTACCTCGGGTGAAGAATAACTTGTTTTGCACCCTCGGTGATGAATAGTAACACTATATATATATATATATATATATATGACGGTCTATTCTGCTAATATTAGCAGAATAACTATTCTGCACACCACTTCGGCACTGCACGCTCAACAGAAGCGCACTGCATCATTTTAACGACGAGCACCGCAATAGAGACTAATGAACTTCTCGTCGGAAAAAACTGCACGCGTTATTTTTTCGGTACTGTTTTCGCTCTAATTTTTTAACCGTTTATCGGAATGAGGCGTGTAATATACCATTGAAAAGCTATGGATTAGGCGCAACTTCGACATGTTGAACACTTTTCGAGATTCCACACGGTTTAAGAGCAGTTTTAAAAATAGTACGGCGGATGACGAGTGGCAGCGAGCGTTTTTTCGTGTTTTTTTCTAAACCACTTGTTGGAATGAAGCAAATGATACGCCGTTGGATAGATATCGTCAAGGCGCATCTTTTTCATATATAAATCTTTCTCTAATTCATTACGGTTTAAGAGCAGTTTCAAATTTACTAAATCGCGGAACTCTGTTTTTCAAATTTTTTAAAATTTTCGGTACTGTTTTTGCTCCAGTTTTCTAATCATTTGTCGAAACGAGACATATGATACGCCGTTGGAAAGCTACGGACAAGCCGCAACTCTCATATGTTGAAATGGTTTTGAGATTCCTTATGGATTTTAGTTAATTTTGAAAATCGTGCGGCTGACTTCGAGAGGCAGCGGCTGTTTTTTCGCGAAATTTTTACGAACGGCTGGTCGGAATAATTCAAATCATACGCTGTTGGAAAGATATCGACGAGACGCAACTTTTTCATGTAGAACACTCTCTCTAATACCTTACGGTTTAAGAGCAGTTTCGATTTTACCTAAAAGCGGACACTCTGTTCTTCGCGAGACCAAAATCGTCATATTTACTGCATCGGACAGAAGAACGCACTGCTTCAGACGAAATACCGCACTTCATTAGATGGTCAAGGGCACTGCATGGTTTCTTTTTGTTTAGACGTATTTTTTCTCGGACGGGGAAAGAAGAACGCACTGCTTCAGACGGAATATCGCACGTCATTAGATGGGCAAGTGCACTGCATGGTTTTTTTTGTGGGATGTAAAATTTTCCAAACGTGGTGGAGTGCACTTCGTGTCGAGCGTTGGTACTGCAGGGACGAGGTGAGTGCACTGCATCAATTTTTCTTTTTCCAATGTTCTTTCTAGTGCACACAACAACAGAGTGAGCTGCATGAAAAAAAATCAACTTTTCCAATTTGTTTTTGCACTCGGCAACATAGTGAACCACTGGGAGAGAGAAGATCACTGCGACAATGAAACAAGTGAGCTGCACCTAAACAATTTTTTTGTTGTTTTCTTCAATGAATGTTTCCGAGAGAGCTGCGATCTGTACATATCTGGACTACGAGCCGGGGCGAACGAACTACAGTGATCCTCTTTTTAATCCATAGTACAAACACACACAAATTACAATGACGAGGAACTACTACAACAACAAAAAAAGAACTCCACTTTTTTGCACAAACCGAGCTGCACTGGAGTGGCACCAGGAACTGCAACACGCCATGTAGAGCACCTCCTCTCTCACTCCAGCGATCTGCAAAGGACAGCGTGGCCAACCACATAGAGAGCGGCCGCTGGCACATCCACGGCACCGCACCAAGATCATAGGCGAACTGCAGACAAGCAAAATCTGAAGAAAAAGGTCCCAAAGTGCAATAGAACGACGGTGACGCACCGCACCACAGCGTGGGGAACCAAGCGAACTGCAAGCCGGGGGCGCCCTATCCTCAACTGAATGCCGGTGATGGGAGACAAGATTGAGATGCCCATGGCGGAACTTGCGGGCATAAGGGAGATGAAGTTGCAGCCCACCACCACCACACCCCCAGCGGTCGAAGTCCAGCGGGCCGCGCGTGGCATGGCGCGCAGGCCTGGTTGCCCGGATCCAGGGGCGCGCGGTCAGGAGGGGTAGCATGAGACGGACGGCGATGGAGGATGGTGGTCGGGGTCAACACGAGATGCACTGAAACGCATGCACTCACTGAACGCACTGCACGCATGAGCGCCACCGAGCTGCACCGCCACCGAGCTGCACCACAAGCGCCACCGAACTACAGAGAGTCCTCTCGCCCAGGAGCCACCGGAGGCATGAGCGACCTGGACCCATCAGCCGTCAAGTCCAGGATGGGGAGGAGGCCGGACAGGGGAGCTGCCTCGGCCGCAGTGGCGGGGGTCCAGGCGGGACGCGATGGAGGCGGATCCCACCGGATCCAGCACAGGGAGAGGTTGCTGTGGTGGGGCGATCGCCATGGATGGGGAGGAGGCAGTGGTGCTGGCCGGAGGGGGCGGACCGGAGGGGCTGGATCCGGCGGCGGGGCGTCGCGGGTGTCCGGCGGGGCATGGATCCGGTGCGGCGGGATGGTGGGGCGGGGATCCGACGGCGCGGGG